>NC_057809.1:397762617-398069205 GCF_018294505.1 Triticum aestivum
CGGGGAGGGGGCCTCGCCGGAGAGGTACCCCACTATCTATCTTAGGGTTCAGGATGGGCGGTGGTCGCCGGCGGTGGCGGGGCGTTGGCGTGGGGATCGCCGGAGAAAAAGCTCGGCACGGGGGGTCCTAGAGGGATGGCCGGGGCGGCAGCGGATAGGCGGTGGGGAGTGTTTTCGGGGCAGGCAGGGCGGCGCACCACCGGCTGCGGGCGGCGGGGGGCTGCTGTTTGGCCGGTGGTGGCTGGCGGCTCAGGGGGGTGGAGGTTTAAGATGAACCGCAGGCCCTTGATTTCGTATCCAACGGCTGCAAAATAGACAGACCAGAGATGAAAAAGTCGGTCGACCGACATGTAGCCTCACCTTGCTAGTGCGTTCAGTTTCGACAGCAAAATTCAGTTTCGACAGTTAAGTTCAGTTTCGACAGTTAAGTTCAGTTTCGACAGTTAAATTCAGTTTTGACAGTTAAGTTCAGAGATGAGCGGCTGATGTATTTTACATATAGCACTTTATGGTTATGTATTTTACGTCATGTATTGGAGATGCTATTAGAATTCCACTAAGGTTAACATTGTTCGTTGTCTCTCTTGTCCTGCTTCAGCCTCGGCATCGTACAACTCACCGGAGCTGCTCCAACGACGAAACCCTCCATCACAGCGGAGCAGTACCTCGGGCTCCATCTCCAGACGCCTAAGATCTTCTTCCCCTCCTCCAATAGCCAAGTCACCCGGAGCATCCTCACCGGCCAACCCAATCACGCTGAGATCGACATGGCTTCGCCAAAGAGGTTGTACACTTGTTGCATCTCTTTTTTACTCTACATGTTATATATATTATCCACTGAGCACTCGTAGTAACGGGAAATACGATTATTTTATCCTACTATATGACAAGCAGTGAGGTACCAGGCAATTAGCTATCCGTGATGGACTCTCTTGAACGCCATCATTATTTATCTGTGCGCGTTTGAGTTGTGCATTTGTCGATGGGCCTGGGAGTTGAGCTAGTATTGCAGTGGCCTGGGTCCAAAGTAATAGAAGTAGCACAAAAACATTTTTTTAGTGTAGGATTTTCCTTGTTCAAGCCTGCCTACTAGAATCGCCAGTGCTTGAAAGGAAATCTGAATGAAAACATCGGAATTGGAAAGTTTCCTATGGTACTACTTTTCATGAATTTGGTGCAAAGGAATGGAGCAAAGGAAAACTGTAGGATTTGTTCCTTTAGTGTCTCCTTGAAAGAAAAACCATAGGAATTCTAATTTCCACTTCTCCTCCTTTTCATATTCCTATTCATCAAGCACAAGACTAAGAGATAGTAGCATAATAGCATTATAATTGTACATTTTCTTGTGGTTTGACTTAATCTCACCATGCTTTTTTGCATCCTGTGATCTTCCAATTGTTGTGAATCAAACACCAAGATTGGCAGAAATCATGTGTTTTTAAATTCTCTGTTTTGCATGTGCATTCCTATCCTATTCCTGTCTATTTCCTATCCCTGCATTGTTAGAATCCTCAAATTCAAACAAGCCCTTACTCAATTACTTCTGTTATAGATATGTGTCAAAGAAAACCTTGTGTGGTTTGTCCTGCTCCTACGGCGCTGTGTTCCACCGCAGCTCAGTTGCTCCAGCGACGGAAGGGTTCACCACACTAGGGATCCGCTCTCCAGACTGTCTTTCGCTACCTCAGATCTTCTTCCCCACCGCCGGCAGCCACGACAACTGCATTACCATCATCAACTAAGCAGATGACCTTGAGGACTACACGGGACCGCAAGAGAGGTCCCACTCTTCCGTGTCTGCTTACATTATGCGTCGCTTAATATGATGACATGCTACATTATCGTCGTATTCACCTATTAGACTCCGAGTCATGTCCAAACTAATGCTGAAACTTGAGTTTTTAAATGGTTGTGGGGTACATATTGGGGCAGCAATCAGTACTATGTGTCTACTATCTGGTTAATCTCCGGTGTCTACTAGGAGTTTCATGTTGGGTGCAAACAAACATTAAAGGAGCCATTATCTGTATTTTTAACTAAAGCTACTATCTGCCTGCTATCATTGGTTTTGGGTCTATCCACAGTTTGCTACCATCACTCTGGATTTGTGCATGCACTCCTTACATAATCCCACTATGTTTTTTCCTATGCATGCCAGTTATTGTACACAATGGAACTTATCATGTAGAGCAAAAGAGACGAGCCTTGCGTCGCAATAAAATTTCATGCAGACGTCGTTCCATGGTGGGCGCAAAGGCAGCCCCCCTCCACCCATTTCAGATCGTAATCAAGAGGAAGATAACTGTTTTGAGGGGGATTCAGAAGGAGAAGACCACTCCTATTTACCCCATGAGGTCTTCGCTCTAACTTGGCATGCTGATGTTGGTAATATCATGCATATGGTGCCTTGCATTGCTTACTGTATACATTAAAGATGGCATCTGCTTAGTTTAGACATGCTTTGTGTCAATGCCATCTCTTTAGTTTCTTTATCGTATATGTGAATCATGCAATGCCATCTTGTCTAGCCAGGCATCATATATGTGAATTTTGCAATGCCACCCTGGTTAGCCAGTCATCTTATATGTGAATTATATCATGCCATCATTTTTTTATTGCGTGTTAAATTTGTCAACAATTTTAGTACATTCAATTACTCTTCCTGTGCATCAGCCATTCGGCATGGTCATGGAAAAATCGAGAGTGGAAACAAGGTCTTCAGAGCAGACAATGCTATCTGACAAAGCACATGTCTTGCTGGTTACCGATAGCTCCTCAGAGGAGGATTCAGAGACAGATGACCAGTCATATTTCCCCCCGAGGTGCATGCCCTAACTTGGCAGGGCTATGTTGCTCATATCGTGCGTATGGTATCTTGCATTGCTATGTCATTTTCTTAGTTTAGACATGCTTTGTGTGAATGCCACCTGTTTAGTGTCTAATTACCATATATGTGAATTATGCAATGCCATCTTGTTGCAAGACATTATATATGTGAATTATGCAATGTTATCTTGTTGCAAGGCACTATGTATGTGAATTATGCAATGCCATGTTGTTTAGGCAAGCGTCATATATGTGAATTATATTATGCCATCCTTTTTTGTATTTCTCATTGCTTTTGTCGACAATGTTTGAATATTCAACTGCTCTTCCTGTGCATCAGCCATTTGAATTGGTGATGGAGAAATCTGGAGTGAAAACAAGGTCTTCAGAGCAGACAAAGCTACCTGCTGAAGCACATATCTTGGTGGTTACAGATAGCTCTTCAGAGGAGGATTCAGAGGCAGATGACCAGTCCTATTATCCCCCTGAGGTGTATGCTCAAACTTGGCAGGGTTATATTACTCATATAATGCATATGTTGTATTGCAATGCTTAGTTTTTACATCATATACACAATATTGAATGCCATCTCCTTAGTTGACACATCATATATGCGATTGCCCTCTGCTCACTTCCTTAGTATATAAATCATATATTTGAATTATGTCATGCCATGATGTTTACATAGACAACATGTATCTGAATTATGGCATGCCAACCCATTTTCTAAAGACATAATATAGTTATATCATCTTATCCTGTTTACATAGTCCTCATATTTTAAATTATATCATTCTATCCGTGAATTATATCATGCCATCATGTTTCCATCGATGGCATGTTTGTGATTTATGGCATGCCAACCACTTTAATAGACACATCGTATAGTTATATCATGTCATCCTATTTACATAGTCATCATATTTTGAAGTATGTCATTCTATCCTGTTTAGTTAGCCATCATACATGTGAAATTGTGTCATGCTATCCTATTTAATTAGCCATCATATATGTGAAATTATATCCTGCTATTCTGTTTGCTTAGACAACATAAATGTGAATTATTTCATGCCCTGTTTTCTTCCCTAATATCCATTGCACCTGTCTATCTTACAATGTCTGTACATTCAATTACTTTTCTTGTTTATCAGCCATTTCAATTGGAGGGAGTGATGGCAGTATCTGTGGGAGTAAAAACACGATCTTCAGAAAAGATCGTGCTACCTGTCGATGCAGATAGAACCACGGTTGTACTTGCCCAAGAACCAGCCCCACCACACATAACCCACACTCATGCAGATTGTACCCCTACCCGGTTGGACAGAGAACCAGCTACACCCCTTCTAACCCCAACCCCGGCAGATAGACACCCAGTTCCCGTTGACATAGCACTGTCCCCGCCACAGAGCACCCAAACACGAGCAGTTAGTAAGGCAACTGCAGTGCCCAAATCACGAGGACCACCACTCCGAACCCGAAGTCAACGCTTAAAGTAGAAGAAGAATTGTTCTCAGGTCAGGTTCTGTAGCTATGGTTCATACTACTTTGCTCTTGCATCACTGTATTTACTGATACCAACTAATTTCAAATTTTAAGGATGTAATTGAAACTCCAATGGCGCAACAGGTATGTTTTAAACATGTTTCTTCAACGTGTTTGGCTGTTTGCTGTTGTAACTTGCTCTATGTTGATTTCAGTTTCAATTGAATAAACAGTTATGTTCTCATGCCATGCACATTACAATTGTTGTTATTCCTGTGTAGTTTCCCACACTTATATTCTGTCTATGCTGCTTTGTTTTAAATAGATATGATTCGAACTGTATCTATCTTGATTTGGCAACATAAACTAGAATTATATAGACCATACAGTGACCATACTACATAGATATATGTTTGTTTCATGTTGTTATCCTGTCCACCTTACTACTGAACTGGTTTACCAAAATGAGATTCATATACTACATTGTAAACCTGAGATGTGTTTGTTTGTTTCTCTTTTAGAACGCGGATAAAATATTGGAGAAGAGTACCCTGTTATGCAATGGTAAAGGAAGTAATGCAGATAAGGTTCAAGATAGTGAGACATCCTTGTTGGTCTCCAAGAAAGCTGATAAAAACTATATTTAAGACACTAAGACAACCCCAATGTCCTGTCTTGATGTAGTGTTCGAGTTACTGGCTACCACTGCTGGCACCAGTTCTTCGAACTCGTTGCTTGAATCAGTTCGGCTTCTTGAGTCTCAACTTCAAGTTGAAAGACATCGATCATATGTTATGCGATAGGAAGCCAACGGACTGAGGAAGTCCCTGCAGAATTTAGATGCATACTTTCTGGTGCAACAGCAAGCACTGGAGGACTTAAGCGCCAAACAAGATAAACTTAATAAGCTTGCTAAGCATCTTGCCAGCATTATGGGTACCCAGGATATTTTTTCTTGAGCTCTTCTGAAGTGGTTTAAGTTCTGGACTTGTTTTGCTGCGGTGTTTATATGCTGCTGTGTTCCCTATATTTGCACTGGTGGCGAACTTTGATGCCCAGTAGATGTAATATGTGTAATAGCCGTGATAGCCTATTGTAAGTTGCTTGCTTATTTATTTCCTTGTTGTCTTGTTTATTTGTTTTCTTGTAGTGAGTGCAGTTCTGCGGTTTTCTAGTCGCTGCAATAACCTATTTTTTAAAACTAGGCCACAATAACCATGGGCTAATATTTACTGTAGTGACACTGGGCCTCCTACGGGCCGTAGAAACAGTGGGCCTTCTATGGGCCGTATAAACAGTGGGCCTTCTACAGGTTGTAGAAACAGTGGGCCTTCTACGGGCCGTAGAAACTATGGGCCTTCTACGGGCCGTAGAAACAATGGGCCTTCTACGAGCCGTGTCATCAATGGGCCTTATACGGGCCGTATGATCGGTTGGCCAAACATGGGCCAAACAGACCGCATTCTGGCCGTAAACGGGCTAGAGTTGGAATCGTCTGTTCATGGGCCGACCATAACGGGCCATCATTAATAGGCCATATTTGATGATGCTATGAAAACGGTCCAACGTATTAACGAACCACAAACGGGCCGACTATAACCACGGGCTGAATTTGGCCCACAAGCAGAAAATGACAGTAACGGGCCATAAGTAAAAGAATGCTGGAAAATAGCCCAAGAATAAATGGGCTCTGAGAAGGCCGAAAGATGACATGGGCTGGAAATGGCCCAACGGAATAACGGGCCGTTAATGGGTATAAAGTGACACACTGTTCTTTACGGGCCAGTTTCACCACAGGCCGTTAATGGGTGTAAAGTGATACACTGTTCATTACGGGTCAGTTTCACCATGGGCCATTAATAGGCCAAGAGTTACATAGGGCCTCATATGGGCCGAAAGACGTCATGGGCCATACATGGGCCAGAAGTGAAAACGGGCTGGAATCATATTGGATGGCCGAGATGACGCTACTGGGCCTAATTCGAATAGGGCGTAACGGGCCTTCGGTTAGCGGGTTGTTAATGGGCTATATGCGACCAGGCCATTAACAGGCTTTCCATGGGCCGGACCGCCACCTCTTGACCAAGTCAAACGGGTCGGCCTTTTCACAGGAATGGGCCTCTGTTGGGTCGTGCATGTGTCGACGTATCATAGGCGCCTTCTGTCCAATGAGTGGATGACATCTGTCCCAGCGATGAGCCGACACGTGTTTCCTCCAGCCAATGATAATTTTACACGTGGAAAATCCCCATTGGTCGGGGCTGTTAACGGGTTATTGGATCCAAAACCCGACCCGATACCTTAACGGCATTCCATTACGATGGATGCCACGTGTCGGTCACCCTTGACGAAAGCACTTCTGTGACGCGCGATTTATCGTCATGGAAGTGGACACTTCCGTGATGATAATTTTGGTAATGTCATGGAACACTTCTACGACAGCACAGGTATGACTATCTTGATTCTGTCATAAATTTGTCATGGATGTACATGCATGACAAAAAACGTGACCTACTGTGACAAACACGTATCATCACAGAAGTGTATTTTTTTGTAGTGAGGAGGCCCTGAAAGTCGCGCAAGTGGGTGAACAAGAAGCCAAAAGGCAACTGGCTGCGGGTGAATGTGTGCTGACATGGGTCAGGGATGATAAAAATAAGCTGCAAGATTCCAACACCCTGCTGGGCGAAGAATTAAAAGATGTGCATGCCCAGCTGGCCGACTCTGTGAAGGAGAATAAGAGACTACGAGGCGCCATATTCAGTATGCGTTGCAAACTTGCCTCCATATAATTCAGCGAGGACGGGAACTGACAGATTTATGTCTGCAGGTATGCTATCTGGACGTCCCGAAGAGGAAATGTCCGGATCTCAAGGCGACCTGCTACAAGAGCTGTCCCAAATGCATGAGCGAGATTGGCAAGCAATGTGGAGTGTTGCCAAGGCGTTAAGGCCATCCGCCTCCCCTCTAGGAAGTATGGCGGAGCTCGTGGAGCTATTCATAGGAGCACGGTGGCATATTCGATTACGGAAGATATCAGCCCGCCGAGAAGGTGCGCGGGAGGCCTGGGCCATGGTGAAGACATGGTACACCAAGCTTGACCCGAATCATATGGCCCGGTCGGACTTAAATTGACATAATTGTCCCTAGCCGGATTGTAAAACAATTGTCATGGCAGACCATTTTGCTTCGACCTCTGGACGCGAAGGCTCGGAGTGTTTCCGAATACCCACTCAGTAATATAAACCGGGGCATGCATGGAAACCAGGTGTAGGGGTCATAGTTTCTTGAACATACAAGTTGTATCCGGCTAGCTATGTTATATTACATGTTGATTGTAAGAAACATCTTCCAGAGAGAATAGTTCCGTTAAGGGTTCCTTTCCCTGGGCGGATATGCATTTGTATGCATGTCCGGACTGTGATTGAAAAATCGCAGTATACGTAACATCTGGGGGTTCATCGTGTGATCAAGGTAAAACGTCTTTAGTTTGCCGACCGAATATTTCCTTAAGAACGCTAGCTTTTGGCTTCACCCAGTCTGAGGTACAAGTCCAGATGACCCAGCTGTAACAATCGCAGAGGTGCTGCCTTTATGCCCTAGCCGAACAAACGGAAACGTAGGGCATAAGCATAGGAGCCAGGCAACCCAACTTGGCAAAAACTTAAGTCATAACGATGCATGTAATGGCGAAGAAAAGGTACATATGCGGAAGAGGACACATATGTGTTGAGCTTGATGCTCGGAAAATAATAATATGTTTCGGTAAAAGAAGCCCCCGGGTATTATGAGTGTATACATTTAAGGATGTGTACGTCATAGGTGTGTGGTTTAGCCGCACAAGAGCTTAAAGCTAGAAGAAAAGTTAAAGAGAGGAAAAAATAATGGAAACAAACGGAGAAGAAGACGAACAAAGAGTCCAGCTCTAGGAGTAGAATCTTCGGAGTCTGGCGGCATTCCATGGGTTTGGCTCTAAGCGGTTGTCCGATGCATCACGCAGGCGGTACACTCCTCCAGTAAGAACTTCATCTATGATGAAGGGACCCTCCCACTTGGGCTTGAATTTGTCCTTTTTCTTCTCTGGTAAGCGTAGAACAAGTTCACCAACGTTATAAGTCTTGGCCCGCACTTCTCTGCTTTGATATCTTCGAGCCTGCTGTTGATAAAGTGCGGAACGGGCTTTTGCGATGTCGCGCTCCTCCTCTAGGGAATCTAAGTCGTCCTGCCGATCAAGCTCGACCTCTCTCTCTCTCTCTCTCTTCATACATGCGCACTCGAGGTGAGTCAAGAATAATATCGCAGGGCAACACAGCCTCTGTGCCATACACCAAGAAGAAGGGAGTATATCCAGTACTGTGATTGGGCGTGGTCTGCAGCCCCCAGAGTACGGAGTCGAGCTCCTCTACCCAACGCTTGTCTGATTCTTTCAAAGACCGCACTAGTCTAGGCTTAATGCTCCTCATACTAAGAGCATTATCTCATTTGACTTGACTGTTTGTTTGTGGATGATAGACGGAGGCATAATCGAGCTTAATGCCCAGGTTAGCACACCAGGCTTTCACCTCATCGGGTGTAAAATTGGAGCCGTTATCGGTGATGATGCTGTGTGGGACACCATAGCAGTGCACAACAGCGGATATAAAGTCTATCACCGTCCGGCTTCGGCCGTTTTAACTAGTTTGGCCTCTATCCATTCGGTGAATCCATCTACCATTGCCAGCAGATATTTTTTCTTATGGCTTCCTCCTTTAAGGGGTCCGACCATAGCAATCCCCCAGACCGCAAAAGCCCAAGTAATGGGGATTGTCTGTAGAGTGGTGGGAGGCATATGGTGCATCTGCTCTGGCCATCGGCCAATAGAAACATGTATGGAAGGCCTTGCTTACAAGGGCCCGAGCTGTGGCATGGTGGCCACCGAGACCGGCGTGAATTTTGGCCAAGAGCTACCATCCCTCTTCTTCGGAGATACATCTTTGAAGTACTCCAGTAGCGCTTTTCTTGTAGAGCTCTCTGCCATGGACCTTATAGGCTTTCATGCGCCGGACAATGCAGCGAGCCTCATTCTGATCCTCGGGGAGCTCTTGCCTATTAAGGTAGGCCAAGAAGGGTTCGGTCCATGGGGCAATTACTGCCATGATAAGATGGGTCGATGGTGTTATTTTGGTTGCTGAGCCCCCAATGATGTTGGTATTGTGTTTGGAATCTAGGGGCATAATCAGGTCTCAACTGGTGTTGCCGCTCTCCCCTGCCACACCACGGATGGCTTGAAGAGCCTTTCCAGGAATATGTTAGGAGGGACGGGGCTGAGCTTGGCGCCGATGCGAGCAAGGACATCCGCAGCTTGATTACTTTCTCAAGCCACATGATGAAACTTGAGCCCCTCGAACCGAGCCGACATTTTGAGAACAACGTTACGATAGGCCACCATCTTCGGATCTTTGGCATCGAAATCTCCATTTATTTGGGATATTGCAAGGTTTGAATCCCCGCGCACCTCCTGGCATTGTATGCCCATGGAGACAGCCATCCGAAGACCACACAATAGGGCATCGTATTCGGCTGCGTTGTTGGAGTCTGTGTATCATATTTGGAGTACGTACTAAACTGTGTCTCCAGTAGGGGACGTTAAGACGACGACCGCTCCTAAGTCCGCCAGCATTTTGGTACCATCAAAGTGCATGACCCAGTTGGAATATGTGCCGTACTCTTTAGGGAGTTCGGCCTCTGTCCATTCGGCGACGAAGTCGGCCAGTACTTGGGATTTGATGGCCTGGCGCGGCTGAGGGAGTCCTGGACTAAGGGGTCCTCGGGCGTCCAGCCTACTATCCATGGGCCGGACTGATGGGCTGTGAAGACATGAAGGCCGAAGATTGTACCTGTGTCCGGATTGGGCTCTCCTTGGCGTGGAAGGCAAGCTTGGCGGCCGATTATGAAGATTCCTTCTTATGTAACTGACTCTATATAAACCCTAGATCCCCTCGGTATCTATATAAACCGGAGGGGTTAGTCCGGAAAGGATATACTCATTACCATAGTCATACAGGCTAGGCTTCTAGGGTTTAGCCATTACGATCTCATGGTAGATCAACTCTTGTAACACTCATATCCATCAAGATCAATCAAGCAGGACATACGGTATTACCTCCATAGGGAGGGCCCAAACCTGGGTAAACATCGTGTCCCCCGTTTCCTGTTACCATCGATCCTAGACGCACAGTTCGGGACCCCCTGCCCGAGATCCGTCGGTTTTGACACTGACATTGGTGCTTTCATTGAGAGTTCCGCCGTGCCATCAACAAAAGGTTCGATGGCCCCTTCAATTGTCTATTGTAACGCTATCCAAGGTGGAACTTTCCTCCCCGGACAGATTTTCCCGTTCGGCGGATTCGCACTACAGGCCAACTCGCTTGGCCACACTACAAAAAAATACAGTTCCGTGATGATACGTGTTTGTCACAGTAGGTCGCATTTTTTGTCATGCATGTACATCCATGAATTTTTTTTGACAGAATCAAGATAGTCATACCTGTGTTGTCATAGAAGTGTTCCATGACATTACCAAAATTATCATCACGGAAGTGTCCAGCTCCATGATGATAAATTGCGCGTCACAGAAGTGCTTTCGTCAAGGGTGACCGACATGTGGCATCCACCGTAACGGAACACCGTTAAGCTATCGGGTCGGGTTTTGGATCCGATAACCCATTAACATCCCCGACCAATAGGAAATTTCCATGTGTAAAATTCTTATTGGCTGGACGAAACACGTGCCAGCTCGTCAGTGGGTCAGATAGGCGCCTATGATACATCGACACGTGGCACGACCCAACAGAGGCCCATTCCTGTGAAAAGGCTGGCCCGTTTGACTTGGTCAAAAGGTGGCGGGCCGGCCCACGGAAAGCCTGTTAACGGCATGTTTGCATATAGCCCATTTACAGCCCGCTAACCCAAGGCCTGTTACGCCCTATCCGAATTTGGCCCGGTAGCGTCATCTGGGCCATCCAATATGATTCCAGCCCGTTTTCACTTCTGGTGCATGTATGGCCCATGACATCTTTCGGCCCTATGTAACTCTTGGCCTATTAACGACCCGTGGTGAAACTGGCCCGTAATGAACAGTGTATCACTTTACACCCATTAACGGCCCGTGGTGAAACTGGCCCATAATGAACAGTGTATCACTTTATACCCATTAATGGCCCGTTATTCTGTTGGGCCGTTTCTAGCCCATGTTATCTTTCGGCCTTCTCAGAGCCCATTTATTCTTGGGCTCATTTCCAGCATTCGTTTACTTATGGCCCGTTACTGTCATTTTCTGCTTGTGGGCCAAATTCAACCCGTGGTTACAGTCGGCCCGTTTGTTGTCCGTTAATATGTTGGGCCATTTTCATAGCGTCATCAAATACGGCCTATTAACGATGGCCTGTTACGGTCGGCCCATGAATGGACGATTCCAACGCTAGCCCGTTTACGGCCATAATGCGGCATGTTATTGGCCCATGTTTGGCCAATCGATCATACGGCCCGTATAAGGCCCATTGATGATATGGCCCGTAGAAGGCCCATTGTTTCTACGGCCTGTAGAAGGCCTACTATTTCTACGGCCCATAGAAGGCCCACTGTTTCTACGGCCCGTGGGAGGCCCAGTGTCACTACAGTAAATATTAGCCCATGGTTATTGTGGCCTAGTTTTAAAAAATAGGTTATTGCAGCCACTAGTTAACCGTGGAAAAAGAACTGCAGTGACTACAAGCAAACAAATAAACAAGACAACAAGGTAATAAATAAGCAAGCAACTAATGCTAGGCTATCACGGCTATTACACATATTACATCCACTTGGCATCAAAGTTCGCCACCAGTGCAAATATAGGGAACAAAGCAGCATATCACATACACTGGCCGTCAAAATTGGCCATCAGTGCAAATAAACGCGGCAGCAAAACAAGAGCATAACTGAAACAACTTCAGAAGAGCTCAAGAAACATTATCCTGGGTATCCACCATGCTGGCAATAAGCTTAGCAAGCTGATTAGCTTTGTCCTGTTTCGCGCTAAAATCCTCCAATGCTTGCTATTGCACCAGAAAGTATGCATCTGAATGCTCCAGGGACTTCCGCAGTCCTTCTGCTTCTTGTCGCAGCACAGCTAATCGATGTCTTTTAGCTTGTAGTTGAGACTCAAGAAACCGAACTGATTCAGACAGTGAGTTTGAATAGCTTGTGCAAGCGGTAGTGGCCAGTAACTCCAACACTAAACCAAGACAGGATGTGTCACTATCCTGAACCTTATCTGCATTACTTCCTTTACCGTTGCTTAATAAGGCACTCTTCCCTAATATTCTGTCAGCATTCTAAAAGAAGAAACAAGTAGACACATAACAAGTTTAGCATGTACTAGTATATGAAACTCATTTCGGTGAACCAGTTCATTAGTAAGGTGGACAGGATTAAACTACCAAGTCTTCTATTGCCAAGTACTAGTACATAATAAAAGCATCAAACAAACATATATTTATGTCCTATGGTAGCAATGGAATCTTAAATTAGAACAATTGTTCTTCAGGTTTAGGCACTTGTTCTACATGAACAGAGTACAATAAGACGCAAGAATATAATACTAAAAAATAGAAAATCAGCTCATAGACCTTACCACATTCTTGGTTCAGGACCAGTACAGAACAAGGCATTCCCAGTCATCGTCCAGTAAATGTGTCTCAGGAGAACATAAGGGAATTTGATGAGTTCCTTTGCCAGTGAAGTACGTTTTCTTCAGGTAATTTCGATACTTCCACCAAGCATTCTTGAAGATAGCAGAGGTATTAGCACAGGTTACCTCATCCTGAGTTTCCAAATCAGTCCTTCTCTATAGAGAAAAATGGGAAATTTTCCTGTATTATAACCATCATGGAGGTAGGATGTATGGGACGAAGCAAAGTAATTGCCATGAATAACATTACTTACACATAACTCCTTGACAAACACCTGTAACTGGCATTTTCCTTCATCTTCAGTATAATATTTTCAAGATGGGAAGATACACACATACGATTTAACAACATCAAATGCGATAGATGCTAAACTACGACTAGCTGGTTGTGCTTCCTCCACAAGAATAGGCGTACTAACTGGTGGAGTTGGGGTTCACCGTGATAGTACTGGACCTTTGGGCACTGGAGCTGCCTTACTAACTTCTCTTGTTTGGGAGCTCTATGGTGGAGAAGGTGCTGTGTCAACAGGAACTGGGTTACTATCGGCTGGGGTTGGGGTTAGATTGGGTGAAGCTGGTTCTCCGTCCATCGTAGTAGGGGTACAATCTGCGAGAGTTTGGGTTATGTGTGGTAGGGCTGGTTCTTGTGCATGTACAACCGGGGTGCTATCTCCACCAAGAGGTAGCACTGTTTTATTTGAAGACCATGTTTTTAGTCGGCTAGATACTGGCATCACCCGCTCCAATTCAAATGGATGATAAACAGGAAACATAGTTGAATGTACAGACATTGTATGAGAGACAGATGCAATAGATAGTGTGGAAAAAAAGAGGGCATGAAATAGTTGACATGTATATTGTTTAACTAAAACGGATAGCATGACATAATTTCACATATATGATGTCTATCTAAACTGGATAGCATAGCATAACATAATTCAAAGATATGATGAATAACTAAACAGGATCACATGACATAATTCACCTACATGTTATCTAAGTAATCAGGATCGCATCATTTAATTCACATATGTGATTTATATGCTAAATAGAGGGCATTCGATATGATGTCTGAACTAAGAACATGGTGTTGTATATTGTGTATATGATGTCTAAACTATGCAATGCAAGACACTGTATGCATGATATGAGCAGTATAACCGTGCCAAGTTAGAGCATACAACTCAGTGGGGGAATAGGACTGGTCATCTGTCTCTGAATCCATCTCTGAGGAGCTATCGGGACCCAACAAGAGATCTGCTTCGATAGGTAGCACTGTCTGCTCTGAAGGCCTTGTTTTCACTCCAGATTTTTCCATCTCCCACCGAAATGGCTGATTCACACGAAGAGTAGTTTAATGTACAAACATTATCGACAATTGGAAATGTAATGAAGAAAAGGATGGGTAACATATCATTCAAATATATGATGCCTGGTTAAACAGGATGGCATTGCACATTTCACATATATTATGGCTGGCTAAAAGACATGAGACTGCATAATTCCCATACATGATATAGAAACTAAATAGGTGGCATTAGAGAACATGTCTAAACTAAGCAGATGACATATATGATGTCAAAAGTAGGCACTGCAAGGCAACATATGCATGATATGACTAACATCATCATGCCAAGGTAGAGCAAACAACTTGGGGGGTAATTAGGAGTGGTCAGCGGCGTACGAATCCGCCTCAGAACAGATATCTTCCTCTGGATTACAATCTGGAGAGGGGTGGGGATTTTTTTCCATTGAACCCACCATGGAGCGATGTCTGCATGACATTGTATTGCCGCGCAAAACTCTTCTCTTTTTCTCTACATGTTCAGCATGACTGTGTACAATATCTGACATGCATACGAAAAAAATATGGTGAGATTATGTAAGGAGAGCATGCAGAAATTTAGAGTGATGGTAACAACCAGTGGATCGATGTTTTTCCGTTGAACCAAAATAGCCCTAATGGATCGACGTGAATGTATAGTAATAAGTGATGCAACAAGTGTACAACCTCTTTGCCGTAGCCTTGTCGACCTCAGCATCATTGGGTTGGTCGCTAAAGCAGTTGAGGCAGAGGTGGATGTCGGAGGTGTGGAGGAAGATCTGAGGAATCTGTAGACGGCGTCCAGGGCACTGCTCTATTGTGATGGATCGTTCTGTCATTGGAGCAGCTCCGGTGAGCCGTAAGACGTCAAGGCTGAAGCAGCACAAGATATACATCGTCAATCTCAAGTGGGATTCTAATAGCATATCCAATAGATGATGTAAAATGGATGTAAAATTAACATCACCAAAAACCACCTGACTACAACAGATGAGGTAAAAACTGTTGACTCTGAACTTAACTGTCAAAACTGAAATTTACCGTGGAATCTGAATGCTACTGTCGAAACTGAACGCAATGGTAGCAGAGAGGCACTTGACATGTAGTTTAGGGAGGGCCTGTAGTTGATCTTCAACCTGCACCCCCCCTGATCCGCCAGCCACCACCGGCCAAACCGTCGGCCCTAGCGCCGCCTTGCCGCCCTGAAACAACTTGCCACCGCCGCCCCGGCCATCCCTCTAGACCCCTGGCCCCCTCCCCACCATGAACCCTAAGATAGATAGTGGGGTACCTCTCCGGCGAGCCCCCGTCCCTGTTGCGGGTTGTTCTTCCTTAACTCCGGCGAGCCCCCCAACCCATGAAAATCGACTGAACAAAAAGTCAATTCAGTCGACTGAAGTGTGGCTTAATCGGAGTAGAGCAGCAGCAGGAGCGAGGGGGAAAGCAGCAGCAGCAGCTGGGCGAGTGAGCGATCGAGCGAGAACTGGAGCAGCAGCAACAGATCCGGCTGGTATGGACGCCGCCGCCGAAGGGCCTCGCACTGGGGGAGAGTCGCCGTGGTGATGTCGCCCGCGGCGCCGGCTTCAAGATAGCCGCTCCATGGGGGTGCGGAATGGAGCACTATCGGCGCCGGGAGGTCGAGTTAAGGAGAAGGTGCGATGCGATGAGTGTACAACCTCTTTGGTGGCGCCGAGTAGGCCTCGGCTTCGTTCAAGGAGTCGGTGAGGATGATGCGGTTCTGGTGGAGCAGGTTAAGGCGGCGCTGTGGGGATGGAGCAGCCGCGATAGACGAGGCGATCATCGGGGCAGCTCCTTGGAGGTGGAGGACGGGGCGGCTGAACCGGCGGGACGGCGAGATGGACGACGGATCCTCATCTGGAGAGGTAGACGAGGGACGTCGAGCTATTGCGATGGACGACATCGTCGGGGAAGAGGCTCCTGCTGGGCAGCGTTGACGTGCGGACGGAGGAGGGTGGGGTTCCGCGGCTGGAGCGGAGAGGTTATGGCGGCCTGGGATTTCGAATGGTGAAAAGAGGGCGATGGGAGGGGGTGAAGCATGACTTAGGAACGCGCTTGTCCAAAATGTAGGGTGTGTTACAAAAGTTCCCCACACCGATTTGAACTAGAGGCCCTTTCGGCTCAGGGTTAGAAGGGTGATTTCGCGTGTCGGGATTTGGCAGCTGGAGGGAGTTTCCACGCGCGTTGTAATTTCGGGATAGCAAGGTGCGGGTTGTGAAGGCACCTGTTTTGGGAGCACGATATCTGAATTTTCGGGATATAACAAGACGCGGGTTGAATTTTAGGGACAAGCCTAACGTGTAGTAATATTGTACTTGTACGTACCAAATCAATTCACACTTCCCTCAACCAAAAAGAAAATGAAAAAGTAAAACTATTCACACCACACAAATAGAGGGTCTTGCCCCGATTTACTATGCAAATGCTATTCAAAGCTACTCCCTCCTTCCATCTATATAGGGCCTAATGCGTTTTTGATGCTAACTTTAACCAAATATTAGAGCAATGATATATGACATGCAACTTACACAAAGCACACCGTTAAATTCGTCTGTGAAAGGTTCTTTCAATGATATAATTTTCACATTGTGCATGTCATGTACTATTAATCTTGTCAATAGTCAAAGGCGGTCTTAAAAATCTCATTACGCCCTATATAGATGGAAGGAGGGAGTATGAATCCATGTTATGTCCGATTAAATTTTTTCGCTTGCTGTATAATGCATGTAACCTACTCATACCAACATTTTAGTGCATTCCAAATGTCTATACTACCGCTGCAATTCGAACTAAATTTGAATTTGTTTCTCTATTTCAATAAGAATCTACAATCATGATTGTTGCCAACTTCAACCATCATAGTTTCCTTGCTATCCGCCAATATAAATCAGACGACCTATAATGCAGGATAGCAGGCACACCATCATCAACAACTCCGTTTTTTATAAGAGTAGAGATAAAATATATTAAATGTAGTATACCATGTTCATAACCACACCATGTGTATCACCGTTATATATATTCACACATCCGTCGGTGTGAAACACTATGATAAATTCTTCAAATATCCGAATTCGCTTTTTATAATGAAGTATATATGATCTCTATTCGTCTTTTACACCCACACAACCCTCTTATCTTTGTAGCTAGCGCTAACTTTCTCTTGTGCATGCACACGCCCGCATCCCTCTCACCCTCCCTCAGCATTCTCTAGCTCCATCGCGCAAATTCATCTTTTCACTTTAGGTCGTTCACCCACGGTGTTTGTAGGCCCCCCAGCTCCTTCTTTACGGCACACATCGATCGATATGCCTCTCTAGCCAGGTGTGCCTAGCACAAACACAAGCTTCCCCTCTTCTCTTGTCACCATCCATGCCTCACTCCCACCACTCTTTTCATCGTTCTCACACTCTCACACTCCTCCCCCTCGATATAGTATGCCTCTCGTACCACCTCCTACATGCATCTCTCTCTCTATCCTTCTCCTCGTGACTCATTTGCTTCTAACACACACATGCATGTATACCAATCGATCTCCCAACATATACCTAGATCGACTTTAACTACCCCACATCGATCGACGTACCTCACAAGTTATGTCTCTCCTTTCTCTTACAAAGGGTATATTGATCTTCCTATGTAGTTATGTCTGCTTACCACAGCCACATCGTCCCCCCTCATCATTCATGCATGCCTCCTGACCCGTCTCTCACACGCACGTGCACAGACAACAAGCAGCCATCTCCTCTCTTCTTGATATTGTGGGCGTGCCCTCCGTTTGTCTAGCAAGCCTATCCCACCATTTGTTAGAAGCAACTCCACTACCACCCCCTCCAACACTCTAGCTCTATCTCTCTCCCAACCTTATTCATCTCCTGCACATATGCATGGATGCCGATCGATCTCCCTTAATACATGAGGCAGATCGATCTCCTTAATACATGAGGTAGGCCTCTCTCCTCCTCCACACATATACCAGCCATTGTACCTCTATAGTTAATTGGGCCTCCCTCTTCCCCCACCACACACCGATAGTCGAGCGCTGTAGGTAGGTATCCATGCCACAGAGACAAACTGCACATGTTCCATCTC
This sequence comes from Triticum aestivum, assembly GCF_018294505.1. Lineage (NCBI taxonomy): Eukaryota > Viridiplantae > Streptophyta > Magnoliopsida > Poales > Poaceae > Triticum > Triticum aestivum. The sequence goes on from NC_057809.1 coordinate 397,781,067, forward strand.
ACCTTCCAGTAGGCCAACCACTCTATATCTTTGACGTGGGCACACACAAATTCGATGGCACTCTTTATCGATCGCGCGCGCGCACACACAAACACACATCATCCCTCTCTTCGATTCTATGGACACCTCAAGCCGATGATACCTCCACTCTCTTCTCGTGGATCGCCCCCTCTATATATATGTTATATCCAGGACTCTATTTGACACACATTGCATATGTTAAATTTTTTGATTGACCCCCCCCCCCAAGACTCTCAAGAACCCACACACTATATCTCTCTAGGTTTGTATCTCTCTCACACAACCCCACGTAGGTGGTGTACGTATACAAGAAGAGAATAGGTGCACCGTGCACGTACTCACACTTCGTGCCTAGCCACACCCGTGCGGGTACACGGTGGAGCTCATTTCTTTACAAAATGGCAGCCCACGTGCTAATTTGAACGCCTGTAGCGGTTGTTTACCTAGGGAGGTCGTGTACCACGCGTGCACGAAACAAAGTTCGACTTGACGCGTTGCCGCGTTATTTTTAAATGAAGTTATAGCGCTCAATGGCACGTATGCAGAATATAAAAGGATTTTTGTGGAGGAAAAGGTAGTCCGCTCTTTAGAGTATCTCACACAAGGGTCCGGTGGCCTCTCTCTCTCTCACCGTTGGTCACTGATCCGGCCGCATCCCGTCCGCCGGGGGAAAGGGAGTGCGGTGGCCTCTTCTCTCTCACCGTTGGTCATTGATCCGGCCGCATCCCGTCTGCCGGGGGAAAGGGAGTGCGGTGGCCTCTCTCTCTCTCTCTCTCTCATCGTTGGTCACTGATCCGGCCGCATCCTGTCCGCCGGGGGAAAGGGAGGAAGTGCATCGTTTCTCCGTTCGATGGCGCCGAGGAAGCACGTCCCGATCTGCGGTACACGCCGTTCTCTCTGACCAAGATCCGGCGCGACAGGGCCTACGCCACCTGCTCGTAGATTCCGCCCGCCGCAGCTCACCTAGTTACATCCCGACGACCTCCAGGTATCCCCTCCAGCCTTGCTCCACTGCCCTTTTTCTCACATCGCTGCATGTGGATCTTCCATAGTTCTTTGCCCAAAACGTAGCTCGTCCGGCGTACTTTCCATATTGCATTCTCGTCCTCACATCGTTTTAGACAAACAGAACCGTGTTGTTATCTTTCCTTAGGACACGGAATATGCTTCTTTTTTTTCATCACATGTGTCATCAACTGTTATTGGCCAGTAATTGTTTCCTTTCTTCCTCTTTTTTGCAAACAGGGCTATCCATTTCATGTCGTTGCTATTGCGACCTTTTGGTGAACTGCACAAATCACTTTTTTCTTAAGAGTGTTTTGTGCAGTTGTACTAAAATGTCACACGGACAATGTCTCTACATTTCAGTGCGACTGCACAAAGGGAGATTGGTTTTGCTCTATCCTCCTCATCCAACTCCGAGCCTAATCTTCTCCAACTAGTTAATCTTAAGAGAGACTGCAAAGGTGATCGGCTTCTATTTGTGTGTTTATTGTTTCATTAGCAGTCCTCTATTATTGTAATCACACTTGATATCTTTGGCACAGGGACGCTTAGCTCTATTTTAGTGGAACTGCACAAAATGATCGGAATGTTGCATGCTCCAGACAGCTACTTTTTTCCCAACATGCCTTGTTGATTTAGACAGAGCTGGGGGGACGTTGCTGCCAATGAAAGCATGGATCATTTTTAATTTAACACCTTCCCACAACTTTGTCTTCAGTTGTGATGTAATTATTAGCTCTGATCTGCTAATAATTGACATGCATTAGCAAGGAAGTTAGTTTTTTATTGTTTCCGAAAGAGCATCGATGGCAAGACACGCGAAACAAAAGCTGAAAGCTCACACCATTGTACAATTTCATGTCGCTGGAAAATTATTTGTATAGTACGTCAATTATGTAAACAAATGATGGAAGCTTGATAGCATTGCCAGAAGCCTCTTCATCATCCGGGTCCATGTGCCATGCACAAAATTATACTCCTTCGTTCCTAAATATTTGTCTTTTTACAAATTTCAAACGGGCATATTTTAGAGTGTAGATTCACTCATTTTGCTTCGTATGTGTACTCCCTCCGTTCCTAAATATTCTATTCGTCTTAACAGAGATTTCAACAAGTGACTACATACGGAGCAAAATGAGTGAATCTACACTCTAAAATATGTCTATATACATCCGTATGTGCCAGTCCATTTGAAATCTCTAAAAAGACAAATATTTGAGTAGTCACTCGTTGAAATCTCTAGAAAGACAAATACTCCGGAGTATATTTAAGAACCGAGGGGGTAGTGCACAACCGCATGGGAGACTCAGCCCGGTCGTTGCGCCGCATTAATAGTGAGTAATGAGCAGTCAAATCATAAGCCCCACCTTTCCCACTGTAAGTTGCTCTGAAGAAGCAACCATCAATACGCTCTTCTTTGAATCCGCTCATACTACTCCATCCGTCACTGTTTATACAGCGCGCTTCAGAAAAAAGAAAAAAAATCTGTGGGACCAAGGCGACTAGCGATCGGCCTGAAAAATAGCATTGGTAGTTATAGCACGGCGTCTATTACTAGAGGGAATAATGCGTACACACATGCATGCAGTGCTTCCACCCCGGGTACACACATGCATGCACTCCGTAGTAGTACAGTACATGGAGAGAAAATTGTGGACTTGATTGCGGTTACCACGCCCTAATTAATTGAGCATTAAACCAAACGCGTCTAAAGTCTCTCTGGTGGTGGAAATGCATTGAGAGAAATGCATCATAATGAAGCGCGCCCTGTAAACTGTGACGGAGGGTGGAGTAGTATGAAGGTGCAAAACCAAGTACGCGTACTACTGCGCTTGGCTCTTCGCCCCTTCGTGAAGTCGAACAATGATGGTACTCCGCATGTTGGGTACTACAGTGTATGCCTCTGACAATCTGACACCGAATGGACTGATGCATGTCCACCGAGGGTAGGTTGCATTAGTCAAAAGGCGTAAGCGAGCTTCACCTTGTCCTGCAAGCTTCTCCTCGTTCTGCGAGTTGACGGGACACACCAAAAAGTAGTGCTAGTCCATACTCCCTCCTTTCCGGTTAATATGGCTTAATCTTTTTTGCGGGTAAATGAGAGAGCTTTATTCATATATAAGCATTCTTAGGACGATCAGCCAAGACACTGGTCACTAGGAAGCGAGGTACCCCGCAAAAAAAGAAGTAGGAAGCGAGGTGTTTCATCAAGCCAGCTCTCGGCCACATTCAAAGTGCAGCAAGCACGGTTCGCACGAAGATGCGCCGCAAGGTTTGCTGACCTGTTTACATGCTGAATAACAAAAAAGAGGAAATATTACTGAGCGCTACTATTTGTAACAGGATATGAGCCAGAATTAAGCGAGAATTGTGGCGAGTGTTCCATGCAATCAACTTCCATTATCACATGCGAGAACCCTCGAAGAGAACCAAATGTGTTGAAGATTGCTTTATCACATTTTAAAATTATAATAAGAGTGCAGACGCTCCTCCATCCGGTTCCTAGTACTAGTATAGTACGTACCTTTATGGACTATAGTAGTAGTACTAGTAAACTTTGCGCTTGGCTGTTCGGGAAGTCGAACAATAATAGCACTAGTAGTATAGTGTATGCTTCTGGCAATCTGACACCGAATTAACTGTTGCACGTCCACCGCCTGAGCGAGGGAGAGCTTGCATTAGTCAAAAGTTTCTCCTTGTCCTGCGAGCCACCGCGCGCAAGCTTCTCCCGTCCTGCAACCTTCTCCTCGTTCGGCAAGTTGACGGGACACAACAAAGTAATGCTAGTCCATGCTGCCTCCTCTCCGGTTAATATGGCTTAATTTCAAACGAGATAAATACACTGTCTGTCACTGTATATTTGTAAAAATACGGTCAGTGGACTTCATAATACGCTCATTGCGCTCAATATATATATTTTCCGGTGTTCATACGGTCACTAGCTCACCCTGACTGAGTATGTGTGTGCATGCACGTGTAGGTTGAGCACTTGAGCGTGACCGTGTGTGTTCCGTCGTGTGCTCGGACATGCATGCATTAGGGCGTCGCGCGCGTTTTTGCGTCCATGTGTACGTGTGACTGTTGCATACACGTAGGGGGAGTACGTGTAGGGGCCACTAAGGAGCAGTCAAATCACACAGTAAGTTAGTCGGAAGAAGCAACCATCATTTCACTCTTGAATGACACGTACGCAATATAAAATGGTTGATATGGAGAGAAAAAGAAAACCACTATATATACACTAGCAGGAGCCTAAGCTACAAGCCTGCTTGCTTAGGTTGCTCTCTTCACAAGCATAGAACGACGGGCCTGATCCCGCAGCTGGGGGAAGGGAACAATGTTCTGCGTAGACGCGGTCGACATCGGCGAGGGAGAAAACCCACAGTCGGTGCGTCCCAATCGGGGGTCACCGCGGTATGGGCCGATGCCGCGTCCCAACCGCCCTTCTAGCTACAGCCCGACGTCCCAGGTAGTCCATCTTCCTTTTGGAGCCGGCTTGCTCCACTGCCGTAGCTCCATCTCCATGTCGATCTTTCTCTACTTCTACCGGCTTCTATTTGTGATGAGTTTATGTCTCATGAACTAGTGCCAGTACTATTATTCTAATCACACTTCTTCAATATCTTTGCCATCAGGGATGCTCAGGTCGATTTTAGTGGAACTGCACAAAAGCATCGTATGATCCGAGGGTGCCAGCCGTCTTTCCTTCCCGACATGGAAAGTGCTATGGAACAAGAGGTACCAGAAGGTGGAGAACCAAAGAGTGTTGCTTCTATTGTTGCTGACATTCTCACTAAAGAATCTCCCTCTAGCACATTCCTTCGACAGGTTCTACCTGGCCAGGAAATTAAATCATGTTTAGGGTTTAGGGTTTAAGTCGTAGTGACCCCATCAGTAGTTTTTCTATCGTACACGCTCTCACAACTTTTTTCTTTAGTTGTGAAGTAAATATTGGCTATGATCTGTGAATCATTGAGATGCATCAGCATGCGTGTTAGTTTTCCTTTGTATTTGATGGAATGTTGTAACGGGGCAACCTTGGAATAGGAATGAAAATGGAGTGGAAAAGTTTCCGTTTTTCCGGAGAAAAAATGGAAACGGAGAGAAACCAACGTTTCGTTTCGTTGGATCGCGCCATCGAGCAAAACCAACGTTTAAATCACGTCTGTCGTGTTCGTGTCTCACCCTCCTCCACGGCTCGACCCCACACGGTCGCTCGGCATGCCACTCACCGCAAACCGAGTAGTATACCATAACTTTCCCGCCTGCTTGTCGATGGATCGCGCCATGGAGTACTAGCACTACTGGAAGAGATTGACGAGTTGGGGGAGGACAGCTAGCTGTAGCACGGACTCCCAAGAACTTACTACTGGAAGAGATCGCGCATGTTGTAGCCGGCTATTGCGACCTTTGAACGCGGAGCAGCCGCGTGCACCCGGAAGCGGCGCGGGCGACGCTCTCTCGGCCGGCGCGCCGCAATCAATGCCGGCGCCAGTGAGAGGTCGCGTCCGCTCTGGCCGGGCATGAATGCGGCACTGACCGTTTCGGGCGGGAAGCACGCGCGGGTGATGAAGAGGGTTCGGGTTGGTCAGGACCGGCCGTGGCAGCGGTCCGGACGTGCGCAAACAAGAGATGTTGTACGTTAATATTGCTGCGTATATAATTAACAACGTAAATAATGTGCCAGTTGGACAAATATGATTGGAGATGGAGATGGAAATGGAATTTTACGTAAACACGGATATGCATGTCTATGTCTATGTGTGTGTGCGCGACGACTCTCGCGACCTGGAAGCGGGGGCGTGTTTTTGATCGAGTTTTCTTTCTTGGTACGTTAGAAAATCAGTTTGTCTAATTCACATCTAGATGTTATTTAAGGATATCACATCTAAGCTCCCACAAGTATATAATGTAGCAACAAGAAACAAAAAAACTAGGAAAAGACCACAAACAGAGTGGACATCAACTTATATGTGACATAACTATGTCACATCTAGATGTGTCCTAGACAGACCCTTAAAAAATTGTCCGCCAGTTTTCGTTTCTTTTTTCCGGGAACGCGCGTATTCTATTTAAAACCACTGCTATGGAGAGATTTTTTTACTCCATTATAGCCTCTTGTTTGATAGAGTTTCTCGCGTCTCGCTCTCTCACCCTCTCCATATCAAAACAAGATGACAGTGTCCACTCTATCTCTCTCCTCACCGGTGGTCACAGATCCGGCCGAATCCCGTCCGCTGCGGGAGGTGAGGAGGTGCAGCGTTGACGTTGTCGCCGTCGGCGACGGAGGAAGCCGATGCGCACCGTCCTCTCGGAGCCGGCGCTGGCGCGGACGAAGATCCTCCGCGCCCTTGTTCGCTGCCGTCGTGTGGGCAGATCCCGCCCGCCCGCCTAAACGACATCTCGCCCACCTGAGGTATAACTTCTTGTACTGGTCCAGCTCCCCAGGTCGCTGCGTGCGGGTTTTCTTCTATGCGACTACTCCCCAGCTCCCCATGCATAGTAGCTAGGGTTCGTCGGCTGGTCCAACATCACCTACTAGTACTATTATAGAGGAAATGCCACTCAAAAAGTTGTCCTGATTTATGCCTCGGTGGAGGTATACATGTTGTTTCGACAAAAAGTACATGGTGGTTGTGCGGTCATTGTCCATATGGTGGTAGTACTATCACTGGTTAAATGAAGAAATGCTTTTTTTCTCGGGTATCCTGGTTTAGTTCCCATCAAGATAATTATGATGCTTCTGTTTGTTGGTGTACTTTTCATTAATTCTTATTGACAATTGAGATGTCGTTGCTAACCCTTTTTTATATTTTTGGAAACAGCGATGCGTGTCTCCATACCCGGGCATGTCTTCCTCAATTTTAGTGGAACTGCACAAAATTGGATGGCCATTGTTGTTCCGCCTCACTGTCCTCTGCCACGTGGTTCTTCCTTCCTCGAGCTTGATTACTGAGAAGAAACAGACCACAGTGAGGATTTGTCGAACTTCTTAGGTGCCTCACCCAAACTTGATGCCAAATGGATGATGCATCACCACGATGACCTATCGATGCTCATGGTTGCGCCTCATGGTTGCGTCGGCTGGTGAAGCTGATCGATTTTCGACGAAAAACAAGCTGTCTTCCATCAGTGCTCTTTGCTTGTTACGCACAAAGATGATATCCTTCGTCAGTTCACCTTGGTTGCGTTGGAGACGCAGTCGTCTTTCACGTTGGTGCAATTTTCGCTAGGGTTTTACGACAGGTGGGCCCAAAATGTGGCTGGCTCACCTGTCATACAGCCAAAAGCAGGTGCAGTGAAGGCACCGGAGCTCAGTCCGTACTACAGTAGTATATATATAAGCGGGAGCCTCAGCGCTTGTTCGCTAGGGTTTGCACTCTCCACACGCTCGCCGCACTACATATATGTTACACGCTGGAGGCTCAGCGTTCATTTGCTAGGGTTTGCTATATTCACAGTCTCTCACCCTCTCTTCACCAGATCTAAACAAGACTGCGTTGGCCTCTTGTCTCTCTCTCCCCCCTCACAGCTGGTGAAGGAGGCGTCCGTATCCCGTCGCACCGGGAAGGGGAGGAGGTGCAGCGTTCACTCTATCGCCTTCGGCGAGGGAGGCAATCCACTGCCGGCTGCGCTGTTCTCTTTCACCCAGCGCCTGTGCGGGAGGGCCACCGACCCCTTCTTCCTCGCTGCCGTACGTAGTGTGGGCAGATCCGGCCTCCCGCCGCACGCCTTGCCACATCCCGACGACCCTAAGGTATAAGTTTCTTTGAAACCGTCGTTGCTCTAGCTGCATGTGGATCTTTTTCGATCTGTAGTCGAATCTAGGTCTTGGTTCAAAGAGGAAAGAAGGGTGCGGTGGGCTGGAGCAAGAATCTAGGACGTGGTTCAATGAGGAAAGGAGGGGCGGAAAGTAGTATAGACTGGCTATCCAGCCGCTTTGTAGGTCGAAAAGGGAAAAAGGGGGTAACCCAGTACACACATCTGTAAGGAACCGATCTCTTTGTTGAAAAGGGAAAGAAACTGGGGGGTCGGGTAGTTTGTGCACGACTAGATTTGCTGCCCTCACATAGGAAGAAGGTTCAAAGAGAACAAATATGGGACCAGCGCATATATGCTGCTTGGCTACATACTCTGCATCACCCATTTATACGTGTGGACGCACATGGTGCTGGCATGTCCCATGCAGCTATTTTGCTGTTGTTAATCTCAGAATTAACTACTGATCTGTTTTAAAAGAATTTCTCTGTTAATATGAATCAATGCAACCGTTTTAGAAATGCTACTGTCCTATACTTTGTTTTCCATCAAGATAAGGTAGATGCTTCTTTTTGTGGCCGCATGTTTCATCCTCCTTTATTGGCCAGTAATTGTTTTCTTTTTTGCCTCTTAAAACAGGGATATCTATTCAACTTGTTGCTATAGAAAACTTAAATGTCACACCGGCAACTTTGCTTGATTTCAGTGCAACTGCACAAAACTTGATTGGATTTCCTATTCGTGTTGGTAGATTCGTATTTTATGTTGGTCGTCTCATGAAAGGTCAGTACAGGCCTTCATCCACATGATTGTGCAGTGTGCTTTGAGATGTTGTGCTACTTGTATTGGTACTGTTTTAAATAAATGATGAATTGAAGCTATTGTATTGCTGTCTTTTCCCATTAAGTAGTGAACAAAAATGGGACCAACCCAGACATGATGCTTGTTGCTTTGTTACAACAAATTCAGCATCACCCCCTTTATAAGCCAGTAATTGATGCCACTCTCAGAATTAACTACTGAATCTTATTTCAAAACTGCAACACTTGTTAGGGATTGGCGGGATTACCATTTTTGTGGCCGCATGTTTCATCCTCCTTTATTAGCCAGTAATTGATTCCTTTTTTGCCTCTGTTTATACAGGGATATCTATTCAACTTGTTGCTATTGTGACATTTTGCTTCGCTACGCGAAACACTTTGCTTGATTTCAGTGCAACTGCACAAAACGAGATTGGATTTCCTATTCGTGTTGGCAGATTCGTACGTGATCTTGTGTGCGTCATGACAGGTTGGTACTTGCCTTCATCCACATGATCGTGCAGTGTGTTTTGAGATGTTGTGCTACTTGTATTGGTACTGTTTTAAATAAATGATGAATTGAAGCTATTGTATTGCTGTCTTTTCCCATTAAGTAGTGAACAAAAATGGGACCAACCCAGACATGATGCTTGTTGCTTTGTTACAACAAATTCAGCATCACCCCCTTTATAAGCTTTGTCGTTCTTTATACATGTTGAAACAAGGCATTGTTAAGATAATGTCTCAGTCAATATGAATGAATCACACTGATGGAGAATTGCTACTCTCCTGCTTTGTTTCCCATTAAGATAAAGTAGATCAGTAGATGCTTTTCTTCTGGGAGTACAAGTCATCAACCGTTATTTCTTAGTAATTGTTTCCCTTATACCTATTGTTGCTTACAGGGATATCAAAATTAAAGCTCGGTTTTATTCCGACTTCGATTTTAGTTGAACTGCACAAAAGGAGCCAATGTGTAAGGCAAACTGCTGCATTACTGGGTCTAGTTGGTCGTTCCACTTTGCAGAAAGAAGCAGTCACTGTTTGCGCTACATTACAGAAGGAATGACCGAGAAGCTTTACAGAGTATTATTAGACACCGGTGACATGACTAGTCTGCAGAGACCATTGGCAATTTAACAACACGTGGAGTGCCCTGGGCAAAAAGTGCCCAAACAAGTACAAAAGCTACGACAGGACTCCACGATCATAGGCATTACATATTTTGAATGGGAAAAGCTTGTCAAAGTTTAATCATTGATGTTAGCAAGAAGACGTTAGTTTAATATATTGGAATTGGAAAACCTTGTCAAAATTTGCTCATTGATGTTAGCCAGAAGACATGCATTTGATATTTTTGAGTGGGACGCCCTTGCTGTGAGCAGCGTCGAGTGTTTTTTCCTATTCCTGTGTTCAGTTTAGAAGTAAATAGTTACTCTGCTGAGATATTCCTGTGTTAAGAGTTTGTTCTGAATATTGTCTATGTAATGCCAGGCCTTGTGTTTGATTGCAAAGTTGAGCTTGGAATGTTGTGGCATGCGGCATCACGAGCTGTTCACCGTGCCTCCTGAGAATAATGCTTCGTATTGTTTTGCATGTCGATCTAATGCCAGTGATTTGCTTGTTAAGAAGATCATCCTCTTCTGTTGTTTCCGTGCTTAAGAAGTTCATCGTCTGATGTTTCATTCATAGCCTATACGACAAGTCGGGTAGGTTAGACGTGAAACCATATGATCTTCCGACCAACTCATGATATTAGGCCGTGATTGGATCGTCGTTTTCCAACCAAAACCGCTTGTAAAACTGACGCTTGTAAATTAAAGCAGATGGTCTCGGGCGAAGGCGCTTGGTTGGTCGATTTCGACTAGTAAAATATCGGAAGTACTTGACACACGATAAAAACGCTGAACGACACTCGGACGATTGCTAATCCAGCCGTTAGCTGTTGTTTCAGCCTTGCCCATGGATGGCATGATACGCACGTCGTGCATGTATCGTCTGGTAATGTCGTCCATATAGCAGTGCTCGTAAAATATACACTGGTCTCTCAAATTACACGCGTAACCCGCCGGTTTTACTTACAGACCTCGGGCCCTCGGTTTCATTACGCCTGTATTTTACGCGTTGTTTTCGATGACGAGTAAATTACACTTGTATGTTAATACAGGTTTGAAATAAACCAGAGCTCCCAAGCGCGGCCTTACCGTTTCATGCCGTCTCAGTTTCTCGAAGGTGCTCATAGGTGTCCGATGATCCTGGCTTCCTGAATGAGTAGCGGGCGCTGTATCAGACCATCCGTAGGGCCCGCGAGGCCCTCTCCGTTGTCCTTCGAGTTGTTGCGCTCGCCGTGGCGCCGAGCATTGTTAACATCGTCAACGAACATGAGGATTCAGGAGATGACTTTATTTTGACTGGATGACACTAGGGACCCACTAGGGCCATAGCCGTACGTACGCAAGTGCCTCCTTATTATGTACAACTATATTTTTTTTGCTTTCTCCTGGTTTCCTGACATCACGGTCCCACACCATTGTCAACCTATGTAGTCAATATAAACGAGAGAATTGCACAAGGTGCGGCCGACAGCTGGGACCAAGCAGCTCGAGCAGTATTTGTGTTTTTGAGGCGTGAGCACTGCAGAGTTTTTCTTGGCGATGATTTCGTTGTTGTTCAGAGGAGAGCAGGGTATTAACTGGGCGGGCTGTGGCCCGTCTAGCCCAGGCCAGATATCCAGCCCAGATACTAATTTTTTCAAGATGAAAATGGCTAGCCCAGCTATACGTCTTTTTGAGGAATACCCAGGCAAGGTCAACTTGTTATTCTCCGCCCCGCTGGGCTGCAAATCTTTCCTAGGAGGGATGCATTAGGCTTAACAGGAAAATGGGCTTTAAAAAATAATAAATGGGATGTAATTATAAAAACTGGGCAGTAACTATAAAAAATGCACCAAACACGAAATTAGTTTATAAAATATTATTTATGGATTTTGAAAATCTTAAATTTTCATTGTTGCGCGCGCAATGTTTCGTTGGATTTTTACGTAATACAAATTTATATTTAATCTGACTAGAAATTTCGGGATAAAAATATTTCGGAGCCCATCAAAATGTGGGAAATTTTATTGAATTCTGTCTTCAACGGTTGGTTGAAATTATTAATCATTGTCCTAGCTAGAAAATGGGATGTACTTTTAACAAACTGTAAATGGGCTGTTGTAAATTCCATTAGAATTCCAAAATGGGTTGTACATTCTTACAAAACGCAAATGGGCTATAAGTTCTCTGCCACACACTTGTGGGCCTACTAAGTGACGCGTCCCCTAAAAAAATAAGTTGACGCGTATGCAAGGCTTTGCCAACTTATTATAGTCAACACACGGTTCTAGCAGCAGTGGCCGTTGGATGTCTATCCAACGGATGTCGTGCTTCTTCTTCAATCTCGGATATTCTTAGCTTCGGCCGCCCAAAAAATGATTCCTCCCCCTGACATCTGGGGCGCACCATTTCGGAGGCTGACCTGTGGGCCTACTAAGTTGGAGCGTACCAAGGGCTTTGTCAACTTAGTCAATAATAAACGTTTCTAGCTTCAGTGACCGTACGATGTCCATCCAACGGCCGTAGTGCTTCTTCAAACTCTGGTCTTCTTGGTCCAGCCGCCCAAAGCAGCGCCGGTCGTGCCGCCTGCTCCTGCCTCCCGTGGCCGGCTGTGCTGCCGCGGAGGCCTCACCGCCCCCATACTACTCCCACCGCTGGCCAGGCCATCCCTCCACTCACCCACACCCCCTGTTATTCTGCGGCGACGGCAGCCTCACACCGCAGCCGAACCAGTGAACCCTCGTACTCCTCTCCGCGCGGGCTTCCACTGTTGCGTCTTCCCCGGCTCCGCGTCGTCCCCTTCCTAGGCCTCGCCGTCGTCCAGACCACCGCCCTGGTGCTCTCAGCGCAGCGTGGTCAACGTGGTCAACGACCGACTTCCATCGGAAGAGTACTATACGTGGAGAGGCTGACAGCTGGGTCCAGGCGGCCGCAAGGAAGTGCCTCCTTATTACGCGCAAAATAATTATTCCTCCACCTTACAGCAGGGACCCACCGGACGGGCCACCTTATTTCACGAAAAAACGTTTCCCCCCTGACTGCTCGGACCCACCGGACGGGCCAGCGTATTTCGCGAAAAAAACGTTCCCCCCGCTGTCAGCTCGGACCCACCGGAAGTGCCTCATTATTACGCACAAAAAAATGAATACTCCCCCTGCTAGCTGGGACCCACCATGGTGGGAGGCTGACTTGTGGGCCTACTAAGTTGACTGGGATGGGGGCCTTTGTCAACTTTAGTCAATATGAACGATTCTAGCTCCAGTGACCGTACGATGTCCATCCAACGGCCGTAGTGCTTCTTCAACCTCTGGTCTTCTTGCTCCAGCCGCCCAAAGCAGCGCCGGTCGTGCCGCATGCTCCTGCCTCCCGTGGCCGGCTGTGCTGCCGCGGAGGCCTCACCGCCCCCTACTATTCCCACCGCTGGCCAGGCCCTGCGGCGACGGCAGCCTCACACCGCAGCCGAACCAGTGAACCCTCGTACTCCTCTCCGCGCGGGCTTCCACTGCCGCGTCTTCCCCGGCTCCCCGTCGTCCCCTTCCTAGGCCTCGCCGTCGTCCACCGCCCTGGTGCTCTCAGCACGGCGTGGTCAACATGGTCAAGGAACGACTTCCATCGGACGTGGACTGTACGTGGAGAGGCTGACAGCTGGGTCCACGGCAGCAGCAAGGAAGTGCCTCCTTATTACGTGCAAAATAATTATTCCTCCACCTGACAGCGGGGACCCACCGGACGGGCCACCGTATTTCGCGAAAAAAATGTTTCCCCCCTGACTGCTAGGACCCACCAGCTACACCTTCGCACGCAAGGAAGTGCGTCCGGGCAAAAAAACAAACCGATTCGCCCCCCCTGACTGCTGGGAACCACCAGCTACATCTTCGCACGCAAGGAAGTGCCTGACAGTCGGGACCCACCTGGTCGAAGCGTACGTAGCGTTGTCATTCTGGTCGCGAACGTGTACGTACATATATACTGGTCGATGTAGAGGCGCGCACGTGTCGTAGTAGAGGCGCGCACGTAGCATGTACACGTACGTATAGCGGTCAGGGTGCAAGAAAGAAAATACGGCCATGTATGTGTACATACGGGCAGGGTCTCGAACGCCTACTTGCGCATACATACGGCGAGGGCTTGTGTACATGGCTGGGTCGGAATGGAGAAACAGTGTCGTCATCGTGTTCACGGGGAGGCAACGGAATGCGTCGTGTTCATGGGGAGGAAACGGAATGCGTCGTGTTCATCGGGAGGGCTTGGACGGAACAGGCGATGGAAACGAGGCCTAGCGTACCGCAGAACGGAGGAAACGACCTTGTGTTCGACCGGCCACGTTCGAAACGGGATCCTGTTCATCGGGAGGGGTGTGGCGTACCACAAAACGGAGGAAACGGACCTCCTACGGTCGAAACGGGGGTCCTATTGATCGGGAGGGGTGTGGCGTACCGCAAAACGGAGGAAATGGACCTCCTACGGTCGAAAAGGGGGTCCTGTTGATCGGGAGGGGTGTGGCGTAACGCAAAACGGAGGAAACAGACTTGTGTTGGAGCGCTACAATCGAAACGGGGGTCATGTTCATCGGGAGGGGTGTGGCGTACCGCAAAACGGGACTCCACGGGATACTGTTCATCTCCACTGTCGACCTCCTCCAGCCTCCACGGGCTCCTGTTCATCCAGCCTCCACGGGCTCATGTTCATCCAGCCTCCACCGCGCGCTACTCCACCGGCTACTGCTCAACCACCCCTCCACCATCTACTGTTCATCCAGCCCTCCACACCATGGGGTCCTGTTCAACCACCCCTCCACTGTCTACTGTTCATCCAGCCCTCCATACCATGGGGTCCTGTTCATCCACCCCTCCACGGGCACCCCTCCATCGTCTACTGTTCATCCAGCCCTCCACCACACCACAAGGTCCTGTTCATCCAGAGGCAACGCCTCCACTCACTGTTCATCCAAACCCCCCCGCAACGCTCACTGTTCATCCCATCGATCGGCTTCAGTTAGCAGCAGTAGCGAAGGAATCGCTCGATCGGGTTTAGTTAACAGCCATCGATCGATCGCTCGGGTTCAGTAACGCGTAGCCTGCAGTGCAATCGCTCGGGTTCAGTTAGAGCCCAATGCCTCGCTCGGGTTCAGTTAGAGCCAACCCTCGCACACACGCGCATACGTGTACGAGAGAAACACGCATCGCTCGGCCCCCGACCTCCCACCGTAACTAGGAACTCCCCGAAATTTTCCTCCCCCTCGCTTCTACCACGGTTTTTTCCGTCATGGACGGCCCAAAGAATGTCAAGCAGCTGTGTCTCCGGCCCGCCCAGGACGAAAAGCCCATTTTTTGTCATGATTTTTTGTCATAGAAGTAGGAGACCACCACATCTATGATGATACCGGGTTTGTCACAATTATCGTCATAGAAGTGTCATATGTATGATAGAAAAAAATTTTGTTCGGCCCAAAATGGCACGGATGTGTCTTTTTTGTAGTGCCATCTGGAGCAGATCGATACCTACGCCCTTGGCCACCAGGTCAGATTTGGAAGCCTGAGCTACATCATGGATATCCATGGAGACTTGGTCTTCAATGGATTTGACAGCGCAGCGACCGCTCCCCCTTGCCCTGATGAACTTGACTTAAATCTGTCATCGGATCACATCGAGGAGATGGTCCTTGTTGCTGCAACGGCCTTAGAACCGGAGCAGATCGTGCCATCCGAGACCACAGAGTCCGCGGCATTGGAGCCGCACACAAAGTCAACACCATGCAATATCAGCGTCAACGGGATTTCGGACTCATTTCTGACTATAAGTTCCGAACCTTGCACGCAACCGGACAACGAGCTGGATTGGTTGTCAATCATCGAGTTCAGTGCTGCAGATGTCTTCCAACACTCGCCCTTTGGCAATGTGCTAAATTCACTGAAAAACCTGTCCCCGATGGGGGACTCGCGGCCAAACTATGTCCGGTTCGAGCTAAAGGCTGACAAGGGAGAATTTTGCTTCCCACCCACTTCATAGCCACTATTGCCGGCATCCTAGGAACGGGGGTCCCCAGAGTTGCCTACCTCCGGCCCGCGGCGTGGCTAAGCCAGCAAGCCGTACGGCCCAGCTTCACCAACAAAGCGCCCAAGACCCTCGCGAGGGGCCAAGCTTCGCGAGGCGGACGATGCAAGACCTCCTCTAGAGTGGCCTAGCTAGGCAGGCTCGCGAGGAGCGGAGATATCAAGGTGAGGCGAGCCTCACGAGGCTCTCGTGACGTGAGTCATGACGATCGACACCAGGCGGGCGCCAGGCGAGCACAGCGTCCTTGTTTCCTCTTTGGTGCAAAGGGGGCAAGCGCAGCCGTAGAGTACCGAGGCCTCAAGCAAAGCTTGCCATTTCGGTACAACAAAACCAAGACCATGGACTGCAAGACGAAGGTCATTGTGGAGCCCAGAACAGCGTCACCACCAGAACTTTGTGCAGGAGAAGACTACTTTTGTCAAGATAGCTTGTACTGGCTGTCCCCCTTTAAATTAGCCCGCCATTGTTGGCTCCCTTCCCACTCAATATTTGGGAAGAGGACCAGGGCCTCTATAAATAGGATTAGCTACCACAGTGGAGAAGGCATCTCATCTTGGCTAGAGAGACCACCCCCACACACAAGCTCACCGAGCTCAAGAACGCCTCAACCTGAGGAGGCCGTTCTTCCCTTGTATTGTTCATCATCAGCCAAAGAGGCAATCCACCACCACCACACTGGAGTAGGGTATTACACCACAACGGTGGCCCGAACGAGTATAAACTCCGTGTCCTTCTGTGTTGTGACTTCGTCGAGTTCGTCCGTGGGATCTTAGCGAGCTAGAGCGTAGATCGGTTGAAGGGAAAGACTTCGCACGCACCCCAGTGTTCGAACCTTAAGGGTTTTCCGGAACCCCGTACCCTGACATTTGGCGCGCCAGGTAGGCGTGCGACGGAGCCTTTCTCCATTAACCAGCGCCCTGTACCGCCGCACCGCGCTCCCATGGCAGGTAACTCGCCACCGACCTCCTCGGCCGACGCCAGCAGCAGGGAGTCTGGGTACCGAGCCCTGGCCCCCGCTCTCCAGCGAGTGTAGTGGCCGGTCAAGTTCAGGCCAGAGATGCCGCCGCGTTACGACGGCGCGGCAGACTCGGCACTGTTCCTGCTAGCGTACGAGGAGGCCGTCCTCGAAGCTGGAGGTGACGACAAGATCATGGCAAACTTGTTCCCCTAAGCCTCGCAGGCGAGCCGCGCGCTTGGCTGCTCGACCTCCCGGGATCCATGGTGACGTCCTGGGGGGAACTCCGCGACCTCTTCACTGTGCGCTACGCGGCACCGGCACACCACGCAATCATGGCACTGATGGGCGGCTCCCAAGCACCTCCTTCAGATCGCCACGTCAAGCCTTTCTTCCGCCAGATTGGGGCCGCCTGCAAGCGCCCGGGGGTTCCGCCGGGTTGGGCCGCGCCGGAAGCCGACCTCACCTTCGACTCGGAAGACCACCTCGGCTCCACCGCCGGCTCAGGGATGCTTCTGATGCTCTACACGCCCACCATCTGCAACATGGCCGTCACCAAGACCCTCATCGACCGCGGCGCCGGTCTCAACCTGATATCTGTGGAAGCTTTCAGCCTTCACTAGTAGAAAACAGGGCTATGGTCACGGGGCAGTTTTCACATTAGTCCTGGTTCAATCACGAACCGGGACTAATGTGAGCATTTATCCCGGTTCGTACGGCTAAGGCATTAGTCCCGGTTCACCTGGGCCCTTTAGTCCCGGTTCGTGCCACGAACCGGGACTAAAGGGTGCGAGGCCCATTAGTCCCGGTTGGTGGCACCAACCGGGACTAAATGTTAGACCTTTAGTCCCGGTTTGAGGCACGAACCGGGACTAATGGGGTTGAGACCTTTAGTCCCGGTTCGTGCCATGAACCGGTACTAAAGGTCCCATTTTCAAACTCTACCCCCCCCCCCCCTTGTGGATCGCCTTTTCAGTTTTTAAAAAAATAAAAGAAAATGATGGAAATGTCAAAAAAATATAAGAAAATAAGTTTCCCGTGTGATATGTGGTCTAGTTGTTGGGAAAATTTGCAAATGTGAATTTTGACTTTATTTGCAAAATCTCTCTGAAATTTGTAAAAATGGGCATAACTTTTGCATACTAACTCGGATGAAAAAGTTTTTTATATGAAAAAGCATCTACTCGAAATGTTAGGCTTCCGTGCGATGTCTGTTTGGTATTAGGCCCGGACATTCGGCACACATTCATCAAGGGGATAAGAGTAGCAATAGTGTTGCCAAGATGGTGGCTTCAACATTATTGATGTATCACCTTGTATGGTCTTTGTGAATAATTAATAATACTAGTCATCAACCCGTGCATTCGCATGGGGGTCATTATAATTATGAAAATGCTAATATTAACAAAATTAACATGAACCAAATATAAAATTGTGTATGAACTATAATTTCCTTTTGCTTATTATCATTTAAGAGAATAACTGCAATTAATTGCATAGCTAAATATAAAAAAGATGTCTTAAGCCATTGAGATGATGATTAAAAGTACACAAAAATTTTATTTATTTATTAAAGGTTCATAAGAATCTGGAGTGGAAAAAACCTAACAGAAAAAAGTTACGGGGCTTTTAAGATCTGGAGTGGGAAAAATCGAAAAAAATTCAAACAGTGTGCAAACTGTGGTCAAACAATGGTCAAACTAATTATTCTATAATATTAGTGTTACTAAATAATTATTTCAGTTATTTCAATTTTGGTCAAATCTGGTCAAACTGTGGTCAAACTATGGTCAAACTATGGTCAAACAATGGTCAAACTAATTATTCAAGAAATATTAGTGTTACTAAATAATTATTGTTTTTTAAAACAATAGTTTCAAACTAAAATAGTGAAATGTGTCACTTCATGCTCAAGCAAAATTCCTGAAGGTTAATAGGATTGACATCTTACTATTGTCAGGAAAACAACAAGTGCAGACTTGGAGCGAGGGAGAATAGAACCCGGAAGTTAAGCGTGCTCAGGCTGGGGGAGTGGGAGGATGGGTGACCGTTCGGGAAGTTAGATGATTTGGAATGATGAGGGGTGATTAGAGGATAAATTGAGAAGTGATGAGGGGTGGTGATTACAGACTAGAGGTTAAAATAATTCAGAAATTTGAAAATAAAAAAAAAATTCAAAAAAAATCATAAAATTTCCTTTAGTCCCGGTTGGTGTTACCAACCGGGACTAAAGGTGGAGCTCCACGTGGCCGCGCCCTTTAGTCCCGGTTCTGGATTGAACCGGGACTAAAGGGCCAGGGCATTAGTACCGACCCTTTAGTCCCGATTCCAGAACCGGGACTAAAGGCCCTTATGAACCGGGACTGAAGGCCCTTTTTCTACTAGTGCTTCTTCATGTGCCGCTCGAACGGCTCGGCCTCAGCAAGCCCTTCACAGGGGTGGGCGGTGGAGCTGCTCACCCCTTGGGGCAGATCCGCCTCCCTGTCAACTTTGGCACGCGGGATAACTATCGCACCGAACTGGTGGACTTTGACATCGCCCGCATCGGTCTCCCGTACAATGCCATCCTCGGGTACCCGGCCCTCACTCAGTTCATGGCGGCAACTCACCCGGCCTACAACCTCATGAAGATGCCAGGGAGCAAGGGCTTCCTCACCATCCAAGGGGACACTAAGGAGGTCGTGATGGCGCTTAGGCTCGCCTTCAAGACCGCGGCATCAGCGCAGCCAGCCGGCACCGGTGCGCCGGAGACCATGGAGGCCGCGCCCACCAAGAAAAAGCAGTTGTTCACCCAAGACAAGGCAGAGACCAAGCAGGTGCCGGTCAAGGAGGATGGGTCTTCAGGAGCCACCTTCACCATAGGAACCGGCCTTAACTCGGGGTAAGAAGAAGCTTTGGTGAGGTTCTTGCGTGCGAACAAGGAGATATTCGCGTGGGAGCCCGATCAACTGGTAGGGGTCCCAAGAGAGGTAATCCAGCATCATCTAAAGGTGTGCCCCAACATACGCCTTGTGAAGCAGCGAGCAAGACGGCAGTCCACTGAGAAGCAGGCCTTCATCGTCCAAGAGACACGCAAGCTGGAGGAGGCAGGTACAATCCGGGAAGTTCGATACCTCGAATGGTTGGCGAACCCCGTTGTAGTGCCAAAGAAAGGCGGGAAGGAACGGATGTGCGTCAACTTCACCAACCTAAACAAAGCCTGCCCCCAAGACCCGTTCCCCCTTCCGCGCATCGATTAAATCGTCGACTGCACCGCCGAGTGCGACTTGCTGTGTTTCTTGGATGCGTTCTCTGGATACCATAAGATCAAGATGGCGGTGGAGGATGAGGAGAAGACGGCCTTCTTGAAACCATGTGGGGTGTACTGCCACACCCGCATGCCTTTCGGCCTTCGCAACACAGGCGCAACCTTTCAGCGGCTGATGCACATTGCCTTGGGGCGGCATCTCAGCAGGAACACAGAGGCCTACGTTGATGACATAGTGGTCAAATCTCGCGAGGCGAGGACGTTGATTCATGACTTGGAGGAGACCTTCGAGAGCTTGCGCCAAGTGAACTTAAGGCTTAACCCGGAAAAGTGTGTGTTTGGCGTCCCATCCGGCAAGTTGCTAGGGTTTCTCATATCCCACAGAGGGATCGAGGCGAACCCGAAAAAGATCAAGGCCATCGAAGACATGAGCCCACCATAGACACTCAAGGAGATGCAAAAGCTGGCAGGACGGGTGACCGCATTAGGGCGTTTCATCTCGAAGCTAGGTGAGCACGCCTTTCCCTTCTTTAAGATCATGAAGAAGAAAGGCCCCTTCGAGTGGACCCCGGAGGCCGACCAAGCCTTCCGAGACCTCAAGAAATACCTCACCAGCCCCCCGGTGATGGTGGCACCGCGGCCTCTCGAGCCTCTCTTGCTCTACCTTGCTGCCACCCCATACTCTGCCAGCGCGGTGCTGGTTGCGGTTCGGGAGGAGCGTCAAGACAAGGGTAGAGCTGATACAGCACCGGTCCAGAGAGGTGCAGCAAAGCCATCAGCGGCGGAGGACCTAGCTCAGCAGAGCAACATCACGGAAGCTCCTGAGGGCGGTCAGGTCTCAGGGAGACCCATCACCTTAGGATATGCCGCAATCTACGCGGGACCCTAGCCTCAACAGTATACCGGCCCTCGTCGAGCACCCAGTGTACTTCGTCAGCACTGTACTGCAGGACGCGAGGGCGCGCTACCCCATGCCACAGAAGCTCCTGCTCGTACTTTTGGTGGCCTTGCAAAAGCCGCGGCACTACTTCCAAGGGAACCCCATCAAGGTCGTCTCGTCTTACCTGTTGGAGAGGATACTCAGGAGCCCAAACTCAGCCGGAAGGGTCGCTGAATGGAACATCAAGCTGCAAGCATTTCAGCTGGAGTTTAGCACCACCAGGGTCATCAAGGGAGCCGCGCTCGCCGATTTTGTGGTAGAATGGACAGATGCCCCGACTCTTCAGGAAGGAGAAGACCGGTCCACCTCCCCAGGAATCGAGGCGCCAGACGGCTGGGTCACGTATTTTGATGGCGCCTTTGTGCACCAAGGCGCGGGGGCTGGAGAAGTTCTCATCTCGCCCACTCAGGACAAGCTTTGCTACGCCGTGCAACTCTGCTTTCAGCACGGCGAGAAGGTCTCCAACAATATTGCAGAATACGAGGGCCTCATAGCCGGCCTGAAGGCTGCAGCGGCTATGGGGGTGAGGCGCCTTACCGTCAATGGCGACTTGCAGCTCCTCGTCAACTTCTCCAACAAAGTGTATGAGCCAAAGGACGAGCACCTGGAGGCCTACCTTGCTGAGGTGCGCAAAATGGAAAAGCAGTTCGCAGGCTTAGAGCTGCAACACGTCCACCGAGGCACCAACAAGGAAGCCGACGACATCACCAGGAGAGCATCCAAGTGGCAACCGCAAGAGCCCGGCATCTTCGAAGAGCGGCTCTTCAAGCCGTTAGCTACGCCGCCTCTTTCAAGCACGACTCAGCCTCGGGAGGAGCTCCCTTAGCCCCCAGCCTCGGGAGCCCCAGATTGCGGCCCATCCTCAGGAGCTCGGCTGCTCTTGGCACTCGAGCCCCAGGAGGAGTGCTGGACCAAGGAGTTCAGGGAGTACCTGATGCACGGGACACTGCCGGAGAAAGAAGAGGACGCGGAGCGCGTGTCCCGACAGGCCACGTCATACTGCATTCAAGACGGCGAGTTGTACAGGAAACGACCGAATGGCGTCACGCTGTGCTGCATCTATAGTGGTCAAGGGAGGGAGCTGCTGACTGACATACACGGCGGGGACTGTGGACAACACTTGTCATCACGGACCCTCGTCGGCAAGGCCTTCCGCAGTGGATTCTATTGGCCTACAGCACTCAACGATGCAGCTGAGCTGGTGAAGTCCTGCGAAGCTTGCCAATTCCACGCCAAGCAAATCCATCAGCCTGCTCAGGGCCTCCAAACCATCCCGCTCACGTGGCCGTTCGTGGTCTAGGGGCTGGACATCCTAGGCCCGTTCCCGCGAGCGCCAGGGGGCTACCGCTATCTCTACGTCGCCATTGATAAGTTCACTAAGTGGGTAGAGGTGGAAACCGTCCGAACCATTCCAGCCGGCTCTGCTGTCAAGTTCATCAAGGGCCTCGTGAGCCGCTTTGGGGTCCCCAACCGCATTATCACAGATAACGGCTCGCAGTTCACTAGTAACCTCTTTAAAACCTACTGTGCTAACCTTGGAATGCAGATCTGCTACGCTTCGGTTGCCCACCCCAGGAGCAATGGTCAATCCGAGTGCGCCAACACTGAGGTCCTGAGGGGCCTCAGGACCAGGACCTTCAAGAAGAAGCTGGAGGCCTACGGCAGGGGCTGGCACGACGAGTTCCAGTCCGTGTTGTGGTCCATCTACACCACCGCTACCAAGCCAATGGGCGAGACTCCCTTCTTCCTTGTCTATGGAGCTGAAGCAGTCCTCCCTCACGAGGTCAGGCATCGCTCCGCATGGGTCCTGCGTTCAACGAAACGCAGCAGGATGCCATACGGGTGATGGATCTCGTGCTGGGGGAGGAACGACGCCGCGAAGCTGCATTAAGGGCGGCAAGGTACTAGCAAGCGCTGCGGTGCTACCACTACTGTAACATTCGCTCCAGGACACTCGAGACGGGTGACCTGGTCCTAAGGCGGGTCCTCTCCAGGGAAGGCTTGCACAAGCTCTCACCCATGTGGGAGGGCCCGTTCAGGGTCGTTCACATCACCAGGCCTGGCGTCGTGCGCTTGGAGACGCAAGAGGGGACACCTATCCAAAACGCCTAGAACATCCAGCGCCTCCGGAAGATCTACCCATGAGGCAAGGCCCAGAGCCTGAGAAGCAAGGCCCAGAGCCTAAGAAGCAAGGCCCAATGCCTGAGAAGCAAGGCCCAGAGCCTGTGAGGCAAGGCCCAGACCCTGTGAAGCAAGGCCCAGTGCCTATGAAGCAAGGCCCAGAGCCTTTGAAGCAAGGCCCGGTGCCTATGAAGAATCGCCGCCCGTGACACTCTCATGTAATAATGAGTTGGGGCTGTACACACCCCGAAGTCTCAGGAGCGCCGGCCACAGGCCCTGGGGCTCCCTCCCACGCCTAGTGGATAGCACTTAGCTCCGCGCTGGTGAGAAGACTCGACGACTAGATTAGGTGCTGGACGCAGCTTTTCATTTGCTTTCCATAGTTGGCTTGCTTTTCCTTAATCGAGTTTGCCTTTGGTGTTCCTTGCTGATTTGGTTCCTTCGCCTTTTACCGTGTTTTTCGGCTCTGGTTCACCCGTGATCTCTCTCTCGCATACCTCGCGAGGGGGCTAGGCAGGTTCCCTCGCGAGCTTTTCCTTCTCTATGCCTTATCGCGAGTCACCCTCGTTCGAGCCTAGAAGCTGGCGCAACTCTCCAAAATCCGTGCCCCTCGGGTACCGCGGTGCAAAGCACCAAGTCAAGGTTCGGGTGAATGGGAAAATCCTCTAGCGCACCCCCTAACAAATTCTTGCAGTTCCTGAGCAAACGCAGATATCTCCTGAAGGAAGGGGCGTCCCAAACACGCCAGGTTAGGTTATCTCTACGCAAAATAACAACATGGCATGGGAATAACAAACACGTTGCATTAACCAAGAACCATAGTTCGATACACACCCCTCTGGGCCCATACTGGTTTCATTTTCTGGTGCAGGGAAAGAAAGGAAAAACCAAACAAAGCGGCGCTTCAAAAATCTGCGGTGGCAGGCCCTTAGCGACGCCCAAGCCTAGCCAGACCCCTCCTCGCGCTTCATGGAGGCGCGGCGACGAGATGACCCGTTGCCTCCGTCGAAGCGATCGCGACGGTGCGGCAGCTGATCGTAGCCACTGCTGTTGGAGCTGTCGCAGGAGTGAGAGCCGCCGTAGCTGGAGGACATGCGGTCGCCGCCCTGGGCAGGCTCGCCCTCACCATCGTCACGACCGTCGCCAAGGCCGAGCACCTCCTCGCCGTCATTCGTCTCGGGGCAGCACCCGGCGCAGCGGCCATCTTCCCCGAACACCCTCACGTAGAGGGTCGACCCGCCATCATACTTGAAGTGGAGCGTGCACCGCCTGCCCAGGCCGCACGCGCGGGCAAACATATGCCAGCCGCGGGCCAGGGCTATGTTGTCCGTGGCAG
The DNA here is from genome assembly GCF_018294505.1 of Triticum aestivum. Lineage (NCBI taxonomy): Eukaryota > Viridiplantae > Streptophyta > Magnoliopsida > Poales > Poaceae > Triticum > Triticum aestivum. The sequence goes on from NC_057809.1 coordinate 397,805,399, forward strand.
AAGTCTCGACCATGACCCAGGAGGCCATGCTGCAGCAACCATCTGCCTGCAACCAGAGCCCCCACTGGACCAGGGGCCGGCAGCTCATCGACAAAGAAGTGCGGAAGCTGGAGCCAGTTGCCGGTCGGGTTTTCCGACCAAACAACGAATTCCGGCGATGCCTCCGCTGAATGGAAGCGCGGGCGGTGGGGCCTCACCACCATCGCGCACCTCCCCCCATCAACTGGACTGCCACGGTTGGGACGGCCCCCTCCGCGTGCCGTGGCGTGCTTGCGCGGGCGGCCGCGACCGCGCTTGGGCACCGGGGAACCAGGGCCCTCGCGAGGGCCTTTCCCTTCTCGGTGGCAGAGAACTTCCTTTGAGGCGCCATCGGAGGCACTGCAAGCAATGGAGCAAGAAGGAGGAAGCAAGAAAGGAAGAGATGGGCAACGGGGGGTCCGCCCCCCTCCCCATTTATAGCAAGAGAAGGCCAACCGGCGTCTCCCACGATCACAGGTAATGATGGTTTCCCTTGCATGTCGTAGGGACTTGTCAAGTCATGCAGTCACCGAAGCAGCGTGAGGAAACAGAGACGCCCACGTCCAATCAACCGCCACGTGTCAACCGAGGCCGCAGGCTTTCGAGGCCCGCGGCGCTTCGAGCTTGACCCTTGGGTTCGCCTCGAAGCCAAGCCCGAGCACACCTTGGGCCCGGGGGCTACTGCGTCGTCCGAATGGGGGTCTCAGAGTTCCGTGCCTCCGGCCCGCGACGTGGCTAACCCAGCAGGCCGTACGGCCCATCTTCACCAACAAAGCGCCCAAGACCTTCGCGAGGGGCCAAGCCTTGCAAGGCGGACGACGCAAGACCTCCTCTAGAGTGGCCTAGCTAGGTAGACTCGCGAGGAGCAGAGATATCAAGGTGAGGCAAGCCTCACGAGGATCTCGTGACGTGAGTCGTGACGATCGACACCAGGCGGGCGCTAGGCAAGCGCCAGCGTGCACAGCGTCCTGGTTTCCACTTTGGTGCAAAGGGGGCAAGCGCAGCCGCGGAGTACCGAGGCCTCAGGCAAAGGTTGTCATTTCGGTGCAACAAGATCAAGACCATGGACTGCAAGACAGAGGTCATTGTGGATCCCAGAACAGCGTCACCACTAGAACTTTGTGCAGGCGAAGACTACTTTTGTCAGGATAGCTTGTACTGGTTGTCCCCCTTTAAATTAGCCCGCCATTGTTGGCTCCCTTCCCGCTCGATATTTGGGAAGAGGACCAGGGCCTCTATAAATAGGAGTAGCCACCACAGTGGAGAAGGCATCTCATCTTGGCTAGAGAGACCACCCCCACACACAAGCTCACCGAGCTCAAGAACGCCTCAACCTCAGGAGGCCGTTCTTCCCTTGTATTGTTCATCATCATCCCAAGAGGCAATCCACCACCACCACACTGGAGTAGGGTATTACACCACAACGGTGGCCCGAACCAGTATAAACCCCGTATCCTTCTGTGTTGTGAGTTCGTCGAGTTCGTCCGCAGGATCTTAGCGAGCTAGAGCGTAGATCGGTTGAAGGGAAAGACTTCGCGCGCACCCTAGTGTTTGAACCTTAAGGGTTTGCCAGAACCCCATACCCCGACAACTGCTGAGGACTTAACCGACATGCCCGCTTCTAGCTCCAAAGACATTGACGGCATAGATGATGCCGATAAGGAGCAAGGCCAAGACCCGCCAGTCATCAGGCGTGGGACGACCACCTCTTCATATGACGTGTACATGATCAATACACTTAAAAAGCCTCACGACAAGGACAAGGGAGATCCGGCTAAAACTCCTGAGAAACAGTCTAAGTTCTGGCGCCCCAAACGCCGCCCCAAGTCACGCCACAGCAACGATGGCGCTGGAGAAAATAGTATTTCGGACGGCGCCGAAAGCAATGAAGACCCTATGGGAGCCATATCCGAACAGGAGGAACAGGAAAACGGGCAAGCCAGCCCCGATGAACAGGCCCCGCCCAGTGACGGTTCGGAGGACGACAACTACCTTCCGCTCTCCGAAGATGAGGTAAGCCTCGGCGACGAAGACTTCATCGTACCCGAAGAGCCCCTCGAGCAGGAGCGCTTCAAGCACATGCTGATAGCTACGGCAAGGAGCCTGAAAAAGAAGCAGCAACAGCTTCAAGCTAACCAAGACCTACTCAATGACAGATGGACCGAAGTCCTGGTCGCTGAAGAATACGGCCTTAGTGGCCTAGCCAAAAGCTACACAAATCACATATCGCTATACCAGTTCGACGACGGGGCGTTGGAGCCCATACCATCGTCACACAATGCGGCAGGTCGTCGACAACTCTGTCCGGATAGAGAGGCAACTCAAGCCAAACACCAGACCGCCCCACCTCACTGTAAAGGCAAGAACAACGCGGGTCACGATCACCCAGACAACCTGTAGAGGGACTTGGACAATAGAGCAGGACACGCAAGACCGATCTACGAATCGCGAAATCATGCTTCGACACGCGATGATGGCTACATATTCGGACGTGTCACACCTCGCCACGACCGAGCCGAAAACCGCACGGAGACTCCTTTAGAGTTACGCTGCAGTGTGGCCCAACATAGAGGTGCCGCACACTCACTTTGCTTCATTTATGAAGTAATGGATCATTAATTCCCTGAAGGATTCAAACCCATCAATATTGAATCATACGATGGGAACCAATCCCGTGGTATGGATAGAAGATTTCATCCTCCACATCCATATGGCCCGTGGGGACGACCTCCATGGCATTAAATACCTCCCACTAAAACTAAAAGGACCAGTTTGGTACTGGTTAAACATCCTGCCTGAAAACTCCATAGGCAGCTGGGAGGACTTGGAAGAGGCCTTCCTCGATAACTTCCGAGGAACACATGTCTGGCCACCGGATGCCGATGACCTAAGTCACATTGTCCAACAACCTAGAGAATCAGCCGAGGAGCTCTAGACTCGGTTCTTAGTCAAAAAGAACCAAACAGTCAACTGTCTGGACGCGGAAGCCCTTGCGGCTTTCAGACATAATGTCGGTGTCAAAACCGGCAGATCTCGGGTAGGGGGTCCTGAATTGTGCGTCTAGGCAGATGGTAATAGGAGGCAGGGGACATGATGTTTACCCAGGTTCGGGCCCTCTTGATGAAGGTAATACCCTACCCGAGATCCGCCGGTTTTGACACCAACATTGGTGCTTTCATTGAGAGTTCCTCTTTGTCGTCATCGTTAGGCTTGATGGCTCCTTCGATCATCGATAGCGATGTAGTCCAGGGTGAGACTTTTCTCCCCGGACAGATCTTTGTATTCGGCGGCTTCGCACTGCGGGCCAACTCGCTTGGCCATCTGGAGCAGATCAAGAGTTACGCCCCAGGCCACTAGGTCAGGTTTGGAAGCTTAAACTACACGGACGACATCCGCGGAGACTTGATATTCGACGGATTCGAGCCCCTGCCGAGTGCGCCGCACTGTCACGATGAGCATGATTTTGCTCTACCATTGGACAGTGTTCGGGAGACTGCACCGGCAACCGCTCCGACCCTCAATTCGGAGCCAATTGCGCCATCCATGGACGGGTGGATAGACCCCGCCATGGAGGCTGCATTCTCAGTGGCGATCGAGCCGAGTATCGAGCTTACCCTTCACGAGAGCCGTGACGCCAAACTGCCGGATTCTTCTCCGGCCACGGACTTCGAACCGCCTGCGCCCGTGCCTATCGAATCCGACAGGGCGCCGATCATGGAGTTCACCTCCACGGATATCTTTCAGCACTTGCCCTTCAGCGACATACTGAACTCATTAAGGTCTCTCTCCTTGTCAGGAGAGTCCTGGCCGAACTATGTCCGGCAGGATTGGGATGCGGATGACGAAGAAATTCGCCGCCCACCCACCACCCACTTAGTAGCCACTATCGACGATTTGACCGACATGCTCGACTTCGACTCTGAAGACATCGATGGTATGGACGACGATGCAGGAGAAGAACAAGAACCACTGCCCACAGGGCACTGGACAGCCACCTCATCATATGATATATATATATGGTGGACACACCCAAAGAAGGCAATGGCGACGGGACAGCGGAGGATGACCCCTCCAAGAAGAAACCCAAGCGCCGACGTCAGCAGTGCCGCTCTAAGTCTCGCCAAGGCAAAAGAGGTGATACCGGCATAGGAGATAATAGCACTCCGGACAGTGCCGAAGATGAGAACAATCCCCTCCGGCAAGATTTAGAGCAGGAGGATGGAGAAGCCAGCCCTCCCGAGAGAGCGGCAGATTGAGAGGCGAAGGATGATAATTACATGCCTCCCTCCGAAGACGAGGCAAGCCTCGACGATTACGAATTTGTCGTGCCTGACGATCTCGTCGAGCAAGAGGGCTTCCAGCGCCGGCTTATAGCCACGGCAAATAGCCTTAAGAAAAAGCAACAGCAGCTTCAAGCTGATCAAGATTTGCTAGCTGACAGATGGACTGACGTCCTTGCGGCCGAGGAATATAAACTCGAACGCCCCTCCAAGAGTTACCCAAAGCGCAGGTTGCTACCCCGACTGGAGGAGGAAGCACTAAAACCTACATCTCTAGCATATGACGCGGCTGATCGGCCACCTCGTGGCCGTGACAGAGAGGCATTTCACCTAAAAGCTCAGCCCACACCCCGACGCCACTCAAATAAAAATGTCAAGGCACGGGGAAATACGCCAGACCTGCGAGATGAATTGGAGGACAAAGCAAAACACACAAGATCAATCTACGGATCACGAGGGCGTGCCACTACGTGAGGCGATAACCGTCACGCCGGATACAGTAAAAGTAAATCCGGCCGGGCAGAACACAGTGGACAAGACTCATTTGAGCTGCGTCGCGATATAGCCCAGTACAGAGGCGCCGCACACCCCCTATGCTTCACAGATGAAGTAATGGATCACCAAATCCCAGAGGGTTTCAAACCCGTAAATATCAAATCATACGACAGTACAACAGATCCTGCGGTATGGATCGAGGACTTCCTCCTGCATATCCACATGGCCCGCGGTGACGATCTACACGCCATCAAATACCTCCCACTCAAACTCAAAGGACCAACTCGGCATTGGCTCAACAACCTGCCAGCAGAATCCATTGGCTTTTGGGAAGATCTAGAAGCCGCATTCCTCGAGAACTTCCAGGACACTTATGTGCGACCACCAGATGCTGATGACTTGAGCCGCATAATTCAGCAGTTAGAGGAATCGGCCAAGCAATTGTGGACACGGTTCCTGACAAAGAAAAATCAAATCGTCGACTGTCCGGATGCAGAGGCCCTAGCAGCTTTTAAGCACAACATCCGCGGCGAGTGGATCGCCCGGCACCTTGGCCAGGGAAAGCCGAAATCTATGGCAGCCCTCACGACACTCATGACCCGCTTTTGCGCGGGAGAGGTTAGCTGGCTGGCTTGCAGCAATAACATATCAAAGAACCATGGTACTTCGGATACCAAGGGTAGCAATGGCAGGCCACGTCGCAACAAACTCAAGCGCCGCATCAACAATGACAATACCGAGGATACGACAGTCAACGCCGGATTCAGAGGCTCTAAACCCGGTCAGCAGAAAAAGCCATTCAGAAGAAGCACTCCAGGCCCATCCATTTTGGATTGTATACTCGATCGCTCATGTCAAATACACGGCACCCCCGACAAGCCAGCCAACCACACCAACAAGGAATGTTGGGTGTTCAAGCAGGCCAGCAAGTTAAATGCCAAAAACAAAGATAAGGGGTTACATAGTGATGACGGGGAGGAGCCCTGGCCGCCGAACACCGAAGGACAGAAGAGGTTCCCCCCACAAGTGCGGACGGTGAACATGATATACGCAACCCACATCCCCAAGAGGGAGCGGAAGCGTGCGCTAAGGGACGTATATGTGTTGGAGCCAGTCGCCCCAAAGTTCAACCCATGGTCCTCCTGTCCGATCACCTTCGATTGCAAGGACCACCCCACTAGTATCCATCATGGCGGATTTGCCGCACTGGTCCTAGACCCAATCATAGACGGATTTCACCTCACTCGAGTCCTTATGGACAGCGGCAGCAGCCTGAACCTACTTTATCAGGACACAGTGCACAAAATGGGTATAGACCCCTCAAGGATCAAACCCACAAAAATGACCTTCAAAGGCGTCATACCAGGTGTAGAGGTCCATTGCACAGGCTCAGTCACACTGGAAGTGGTCTTCGGATCGCCAGATAACTTCCGAAGCGAGGAGTTAATCTTTGATATAGTCCCGTTCTGCAGTTGTTATCATGCACTGCTCGAGCGAACTGCATTTGCGAGATTCAATGCGGTACCGCATTATGCATACCTCAAGATCAAGATGCCAGGACCTCGGGGGGTCATCACAGTCAATGGAAACACAGAGCACTCTCTCCGCACGGAGGAGCACACTTCGTCCCTCCCAGCAGAAGCACAAAGCAGCCTCTTCAGGCAATCGACCAGTTCGGTGATTAAACACCCGGACACCGTCAAGCACACCCGGAGTAATCTGCAACAAGACCGCCTGGCATGTTCCGAGCTTGCATAGCAATGCGGCCCCACCCCAGTCCCAGCCAAATGGCGAAATCCGTGCCACGCGTACATACTTACGCATTGAACATACCATGGGCATAGGTGGGGGGGCACGACTACGGCACACCCCAAAACGCGGCTCAACCGCACTAGGGGCTTCCCGCCTTATTATTTTTTCTCTCTTTCAGGACTTTACTCTCTGGAAACCCCGTCTGGCAGTATGATTGCCGGACACACGATACAACAACCAAGGAGGCAGAAAGCTACGTCGCATCATGGAATTCCCAAGTGGTCTCTAATAACAAGTGAAATACCTGCTTTAAATACCATTCCTCAACTAGCCCTTTGAGGGGACATGTCAAATAGTCCTACTTTTTGCTTATCGCACTACTTGTATCATTCTGCTTCGACGCACCTTTTTGAGTAAACAATGCATAGCACTAGACTATTACCACATTCTCTATTCCTTTATATATATATGTTCATTCATGACATTCAACACCCGTACACTCTGGTACGGCCAATACGCCAGGGGCTTAAGCATAGCACATAATACGGCGTGAGAAGTCCGAACACTTTCAACAGTGCGGCACCCCGAACTTATAGCATTATATGCATCAGCTCCGAATCATGTCTTGGGTCAATAGTTGGGTTTGCCCAGCTCCCATGTTTTGGTACCTTATGTTCTGCTATATCGGCTAAGGTAGCACTGGGAGAACTACTGCGATTGTGCCCCGGTTCATCTTGGCAAGCACCTCAGTAGAGAAAGCTAAAAATGACTGTCATGGTAAGGCAAGAGTTGGTCGCTGTTCGAGAGGTCTCGAGTCCCTAAAGACTTATGCCGCTTAGGGCGAGGAGTCGGCTTTCTCTCGCTTAGGCGTGTATAGCGCCCCGAATTCGGCCTTCTGAATACTAGGGGCTTTGCCAAAATTTAAAATTGTAGAGTTCTATGGCTAAGCGAGAGTGATAAAGCATTATAGTCCGATTGCCTTGTTCGTTGCGCTGAGCACCTCCCTCGAAGGACCCAACAATGGGAAAAAGAGTGCTCAGATTTATCCCGAACACCCCAGCACTCGTGGCATGGGGGCAGAAGCCGACGACTGGCCATCTCTCAGATTTGGTAAATAGCCGCACAGAAGGTAATATTTTAAATTCAAACAAGCATTGCATAGAGCACATGAACAAGTTTTCATAATACAGGATCACACGAGAAAGTTCATTCAAAAATTACATCTTTCGCAGACTCGTCCGCCACAAGACGGGCAGCCTTCAGGACACCCTCATAATACATTTCAGGGTGGCGATGCTCCTTGCCCTGCGGCAGCCCCTCCTTCACCAGCTTCTCGGCGTCCATCTTGGACCAGTGCACCTTTGCACGGGCAACAGCCCAGCATGCACCTTCGATGTAGACGAACCACTTTATGACTTCCAGCCGTGGGCAGGCATCCACAAGCTGCCTCACCAGGCCGAAGTAGCTATTGGGAAGGGAGTCGCCAGGCCACATCCAAACTATAAGGCCCCTCATGGCCTGTTCGGCCACCTTGTGCAGCTCGACCAGTTGCTTCAGCTGGTCGCTCACAGGCATCGGGTGTTCGGTCCCAGTATACTGAGACCAGAACAACTTCTCCGTTGAGCTTCCCTCCTCAGCCTGGTAGTACTTTGCGGCATTTGACACGCTGCGGGGCAAATTTGCGAATGCTCCTGGAGAGCTCCGGACTCGGGTAAGTAACAAGTAATTTACTTTCACATGCTTGCTTTGCATAATGAATGCCTTACCTGCCACTATCTTCCTCATCGCCTCAATTTCCTGGAGGGCCTTTTGGGCTTCAGCCTTGGCACACTTTGTGCTCTCGAGGGCCGCGGCAAGCTCGGACTCTCGCGTCTTCGAGTCAAGCTCCAAAGTCTCGTGCTTCTTCACGAGAGCCTGGAGCTCTTGCTGCACCTCGCCCACCCGTGCCTCTTGTTTCTCCTGCTCGGTGCGCTCCTTGGCCGCTTTGTTTTCGGCCTCGGACAGCGCTTGCTTCAGGGTCGCCACTTCGGTCGTGGCCCCTGGCACATCCATGATGATCCTATCATTTTGCAACCACATCTTTTTTTATATATATAGACAAGGTATTACTTACCTTTGTTCTCCTCGAGCTTCCTCTTGGTAAGGCCGAGCTCTTTCTCGGACCGCTCGAGGTTCTGCTTCAGTGCGGCGACCTCCGCAGTCAGTGCGGCAGAGGTCAGCAATGAAGCCTGCATACGCATACAGACATACTTATATTAGACTCCTGCAGATATTATTTGATCCTCTATTCGGCTTTTCTTTGTGAACACCAAACATATCATTAGGGGCTACTGTCTATGCGGTAATATTTTCCTATATTTTAAACACTTACCTCAAAGCCTGTTAGAAGGTTGGCACAGGCTTCAGTCAGTCCGCTCTTGGCGGACTGAACCTTCTTGATCACCACACTCATAATAGTGCGGTGCTCTTCGTCGATGGAAGCGTCGCGAAGTGCTCCCAACAGGTTGTCCGGTGCCTCTGGATGGACAGAGGTCACCGGCACGAGCGGCTTGCCCCTCTTGGAAGGGGTTGCCTGCCGGATTCCGGAACCACTGGAGGTTCCGGCGCGGTGTTTGGCTGAGGGCCGAACTTGGAGCCCTTGGGAGTCTTGCTCCCTTTGCGCCTGGAGTCCAGAAGGTCGCCTTGAGGCGCCTCCGGGACTATCTCCCCCCGGCTCAGTGCCCCTTGAGACAATACCTCGACATTGTCCGTAGGGCAAGGAGAGGAGGCGGTTGGAAGTGTATCACTATTGATATCCGACGAGTCCAAGGAACCGTCCGACGAGGATACATCGATACGGGCTCGGGGCAGACTGCATGATCATATTCGACGTTAGGAGAAGCAGTGCAATAAAAGTATGATATGAGTTACTCTGGTATCCGAATACTTATGACTTTGCCAGGGGCTTGGCCCTGAGTAACCACTCGTCTTCGCTGTCGGCGGCGGTGGTGGAACAGTCTGGAAGGAGAGTCCTTCCCTTCTTGGACCCTTTGGCCTCCCCCGTTGGGGCGGCCTTCCTTTTCTTGTCTCCCCCGGCTGGAGGGGGAGAATCTTAATCTTCCTCCTCCTCGTTTTTACGGAAGGAGTGCGTCTCGGAGTTATCGGACGATGAGTCCGACACCACCTGGCGCCGAGAACTCTTTCGGGTTCCCGTGGCCTTCTTCTTGATCTTCTTCTCCGGCACCTCATAAGGAGCCGGAGTCCACATCTCCGTCAGGAGAGCGTCTGTAGGGTCTTCGGGCAGAGGGGCCGGACAGTCAATCTGCTCCGATGTCTCCACCCAGTCCTGTCAAAGGCATGGGAGCTCAGATCCCGCACATGGTTAAACTATGGAAAATAAATACCCTACGAGATGTACAGAACTTGCCGGATTTGCAGGACGCGTCGCGCTTAGCCTGCGGTCCTCGGTAAGGGGAGGGGGGACCTCGGCGCCCTTAAACAGCACCTTCCATACATCCTTATGCGTCATGTCAAAGAGCTCGCGTAGATTCTAGTGTTGGGCCGGGTCGAACTCCCATAAGTAGAAAGCCCGTTATTGAGACAGGAGGATCCGGCGGAAGAGCGTGACTTGGACTATGTTGACGAGCTTAAGTTTCTTGCTTATCATGTTCCGGATACACTTCCGGAGTCCATCCAGCTCCATCGATGAGCCCCAGGACAGGCCCTTCTCCTTCCAGGAAGTAAGCCTAGTGGGGATTCTGGATCGAAACTCGGGGGCCGCCACCCAGTTGGTGCCACGCGGCTCAGTGATGTAGAACCACCCCGATTGCCACCCCTTTATGGTCTCCACATAAGAGCCCTCGAGCCATGTAACGTTGGGAATTTTGCCCACCATGGCTCCGCTGCATTCCGCTTGTTGACCGCCTACTACCTTCGGTTTGACATTGAAGGTCTTCAGCCACATGTCGTAGTGGGGCCGGATGCGGAGGAAATCCTCACACACGATGACGAATGCCGATATGTTGAGGATGAAATTCGGGGCCAGATCATGGAAGTCCATCCCATAATAGAACATAAGGCCGCGGACGAATGGATGGAGGGGAAACCCCAGTCCGAGGACGAAGTGGGTGAGGAAACCACCCTTTCGTGAGGTTCCGGGGTAGGGACGATCTGCCCCGCGGCTGGCAGCCGGTGCGCGATATCCGCGGCTAAGTATCCGGCCCCGCGCAGCTTTTTGATGTCTCCCTCCGTAACAGAGGAGACCATCCACTTGCCTCCCGCTCCGGACATGTTTGGAGAGGGTTGAGGAGAAGGATGTGGACTTGCGCGCTGGAGCTCGAGTATGTGAGAATGGATGAGCAAGGAGGAAGAAGGCATGGGTAGAAAAAGGTGAACCTTTATCCCTTTATAAGGACGGACTAAACTATGCGCCCCCATGTAACACCCCGGATATGACTTTCCCAATTTGTACTCCAACTCTTGCCGTTTCCGGCGTTAAGTTATTTTATTTTCTCGGGTTCGGGTTTTTGTCTCCGTGTGTTGTTGTCGTTGTCATACATCTCATATCATGTCATCATGTGCATTGCATTTGCATACGTGTTCATCTCATGCATTCGAGCATTTTCCCCGTTGTCCGTTTTGCGTTCCGGTGCTCCGTTCTCCTCCGGTGGTCATTTCTAGCTTTCTTTCATGTGTGGGGACTAAACATTTCTAGATTGGACCGAGACTTGCCAAGCGGCCTCGGTTTACTACCGGTAGACCGCCTATCAAGTTTCGTGCCATTTGGACTTCGTTTGATACTCCAACGGTTAACCGAGGGACCGAAAAGGCCTCGTGTGTGTTGCAGCCCAACACCCCTCCAATTTGGCCCAAAACCCACCATAACCTTCTCCGTCATCTAGAGCGTTTGATCACGATCGCGTGGCCGAAAACCGCACCTCATTTGGACTCTCCTAGCTCCCTCTATGTATAAATAGGCATCTCCCCCAAAATCCCGGATCCATTCCCACCCTAACCTAGCTCCTTGTCTCTCTACGCGCCGGACAACGTCCAGACGAGCCGGACATCACCGCCGCCCCAACCGGGAGCTGCCACGTGGCGCCCCCCGTGACCACATCCCCGCCGGCCCGCTCGGCCAGCCGGGGCCCCCGAAGCCCGTTCGGCTCGCCCCGCCGCCGGGAGCAACCGACCGAGCGCCGCCACCTCCATCGCCGCGCCGCCGCTCCGCCTTCGCCGGCGAAGCTCCGTCGCCCCGTGCCGGCGACCTTCTCCGGCCGCGCCGCCCCATCAACTCTGCTGCCTCGTCCTCCTCGTCGCCGGCGGATCCCGCGCCGACTCTGCGGCCCCGCGCCCCTCGCTGGCAAGCCCCGGCCGGCCTCTCCCTCCTACTCCGGCGAGAAGCTCCGGCGAGCTCCCTGTCCACCTCGGTTCGCGTGCGTGCTTGATCTGGATCCACCGCTATAGTAAAACCTAGGTTGACTTCGGATTTTTTTTCCTAAGTCCTCAAATCTCAGATCCATATGCTCATGTACATCATGTCGTATCTCCTTATCCGTAGCTCCGATTTGGGCATATAGCATATCAAAATGTTCATCTCAGAGAGTACATAATTTCATTCCATTGAATCATTTTCATTTGAGTTCATCTTGATGCCCGAAAGGCTGTTAGAAGAGTGCTACTTGAGATAATTGTCAGATCTGCTACTCCATTTAGATATTTGTCATTTTTGCCATGATTATTGTGTGCATGATATGCCCATGAGCTCTACATATGTTTTGTTAAGGGTTTTGCCATCTTTCTAGAGGTGCAACCCATGTATTTTTGTGATGTGTGTGGTGACTAGCACAAGCTTGCAAAGTGAGGAACTTGGTAATGCTGATTTCTGGGACTTAGCATTTCCACTAAGTCCTTGAGCTGTTTATCTCATATGGCCATATGTTCATGTTGTTTCCTAGTGATCCATGCCTCTTTTGAGGATGATCAGTAAGGATGTTTTGTTAACATTGTAGTGCTCTATCCATCCATGTCTTTGTTTGCAATTATGGAGCACCCTATCTTGAGTCAATCGAGCTCTACTTTTGCTACTTGGTGAATCTGGGCAGATTGTCTACTTGTTAGCGATTTTGCCGATGATGTTGTAGTTGATCCGTGCATGCTATGCTATTGTTATTGCCATGTCTAGCTTATATTTTGTGTATTCTTGATGGATGTATGCTTAGATTGTCATGACTTTCTCCGTAGTGAGTGCATCAAGCTCGTAAACATGCCTACTTTATATCTGTTTTCAGCATGCTCCAGTTTTCATTAAGTCTGGGAACTGATTATGTTTTTGCCATGTTCACATGCTTGCAATTGTATTTTCTGCTCCCTTTTGGCTCAAGGTCACTAATGGACTTTTGTTAAGCTCTTTGAGTAGCTCCATGCCATGCTTTACTTTGCCATGTTTAGGTCATGTAGCATGTAGTTTTCATGCTTCGAAGAGTGCTACCTGATCTGGAATTCCAGACAAGTGTTAATTTCACTAAGTCTGAAATCTGTTTGCCATATGCATTTTTGCCATGCTTGTTTGAACCTGTTAATGGATGAATTGGCCGTAGCTCAGTGTTAGACTTTTGTTGAGAATCTTGAATGCATCCCTGCCATGTATTTTGTTGTCATGTTTCAGTGCTATAGCATGTTCATCTCATTGCTTTTAGATGGCTACTTGCTGTAAATCGCAGACCGTGGTCATGTTTGAATCGCTTGCCATTTCCAAACCGTAACTCCGATTCCGATGATCTTTATATCGTTTTGAAGCGATTTCATCTCACCTTTCCAGTGGCACACTTGGATTTCCATGTTGAGGCCAGGCTCATTCATTCCTTGTCAAATCTTGCATATGCATCCCGCATAGCATACCATCTTCGCATCATATTGTTTGACCCTTGCACGTGGTTGATTGTGTTCCGTTTTCTTGTTTGTCTTGTTTGGGTAGAGCCGGGAGACGAGTTCGCTAACGAGGAGCCCGTTGAGTTTGCTTTCAAGGATCCAGTCAACTCTGATAACTGTGTAGGCAAGATGATCATACCCTCGAAATCACTACTATCTTTGCTTTGCTAGATGCTCGCTCTTTTGCTATGCCAATGCTACGATGCCTACCACTTGCTTTCAAGCCTCCTAAATTTCCATGTAAACCTCTAACCCACCATGTCCTAGCAAACCGTTGATTGGCTATGTTACCGCTTTGCTCAGCCCCTCTTATAGCGTTGCTAGTTGCAGGTGAAGATTGGAGACCGTTCCTTGTTGGAACATTTATTTACTTGTTGGGATATCATTATATTGCCATGTTATATTAATGCATCTATATACTTGGTAAAGGGTGGAAGGCTCGGCCTCTCGCCTAGTGTTTTGTTCCACTCTTGCCGCCCTAGTTTCCGTCATATCGGTGTTATGTTCCCGGATTTTGCGTTCCTTACGCGGTTGGGTTATAATGGGAACCCCTTGATAGTTCGCCTTGATTAAAGCTTTTCCAGCAATGCCCAACCTTGGTTTTACCATTTGCCACCTAGCCTCTTTTTCCCTTGGGTTTCCGGAGCCCGAGGGTCATCTTATTTTAAACCCCCCGGGCCAGTGCTCCTCTGAGTGTTGGTCCACCTGTCAGCTGCCGGTGGCCACCAGGGGCAACTCTGGGCTGGCCTACCCGTACCTAAGACAATCTGAGTGTGCCCTGAGAAAGAGATATGTGCAGCTCCTATCGGATTTGTCGGCACATTCGGGCGGTGTTGCTGGTCTTGTTTTAACCTGTCGAAGTGTCTTGAAGAACCGAGGTACCGAGTCTGATCGGAACGTTCTGGGAGGAGGTCTATTCCTTCGTTGACCGTGAGAGCTTGTCATGGGCTAAGTTGGGACTCCCCTGCAGGGATTTGAACTTTCGAAAGCCGTGCCCGCGGTTATGGGCAGATGGGAATTTGTTAATGTCCGGTTGTAGATAACTTGAACCTTAACTTAATTAAAATGAATCAACTGAGTGTGTTACCGTGATGGCCTCTTCTCGGCGGAGTCCGGGAAGTGGACACGGTGTTGGAGTAATGTTTGCGCAGGTTGCTCTCTAGTTTCTCGCTCGCGCTTTGCCTCCTCTTCTCGCTCTCTTTTGCGAACAGGATAGCCACCATATTTGCTAGTCGCTTGCTGCAGCTCCACATATTTACCTTGCCTTACCTATAAGCTTAAATAGTCTTGATCGCGAGGGTGCGAGATTGCTGAGTCCCTGTGGCTCACAGATTACTATTACACCAGATGCAGGGCCTGATGATTCCGCTCCAGGTGACGCGCTCGAGCTCAAGTGGGAGTTCGACGAGGACTCTCAACGATACTATGTTTCCTTTCCTGATGATCAGTAGTGGTGCCCAGTTGGGGGTGATCGGGACCGTGTCGCATGTTGGGTTATCTTTTATTTTGGCGCCGTAGTCGGGCCATGAGTGTTTGGATGATGTAATGTTATTTATGTACTTGATTGACGTGGCGAGTGTAAGCCAACTATGTTATCTCCCCTTTTATTATCTATATTACATGGGATGTTGTGAAGATTGCCTAACTTGCGACATATGCCTTCAATGCGATTATGCCTCTAAGTCGTGCCTCGACACGTGGGAGATATAGTCGCATCGAGGGTGTTACAAGTTGGTAATCAGAGCCTTCCCCGACCTTAGGAGCCCCATTGCTTGATCGTTTTTAGCGGCCGAGTTGTGTCTAGAAAAATGTTTTGAGTCATTTAGGAATTATATATCGGAGAGTTTAGGAATTCTTTTTACTTCCCAGTCTCCTCATCGCTCTGGTAAGGCATCCTGACGTAGAGTTTTGACTCTTCTCTTCTCAAATTTCACTAAAAAATTTAGGATCACGCGGGTATCTTGGAATCGTTCCGATGGTTTTATGATGAGAACATTGTCTTGGTGCCTCCTGTCAGGGGTTTTGTGGAAGTGTCCCGGGGAGTTGAGCTCTGAGGTGTTGTCGTCATAATTTTATCGTTGCAGTTCTGGAATACCTGAGTTTAGTACGCCGACATCGAAAATCTCTTTTATGCAGTTCGTTGGTGAGATAACCTCGACGCCACCCAGTACTGGGGCGGGAGTTCGGGAGTATCGCCATAACTTGTATAACGGATGCTTTTCGAAGGTTGAGGTAGATGGTTTCCGAAGTTTTTCTCGGTTATGTGTTGAAGGATGGATACAGCTGGATGTAGGATTTGCTAGATTTGGGTGAGATATTATGCTTCCCCTGTATCCCCAACACCTGATTGCATAACCGGAAAGGTTCGGGAGTTTCATAGGTGGGAATTCTAGTAGCTCTAGTTCTTCTTCCACGGATATTGGTTTGAGATTGGGATTTCTTACCGATTATTCGTTCTTGATCCGTACCTTGTTGATTTATTTCTCTACCTTAATTCTAAGTGGCTTCTCAATTTATGGATATGTGACCATTTCAAGAGGAATGCATTCGTTCATTTTGTTCGGATGTGAAGACTATATGTTGCAATTTTCATTCCGTTGGATTCAGCTTCAATATTTGTCTATCAATGTGCTAATGGATGTCAACCTCTTCAGGATGGCTCCTCCAACGCGCACGACTCCGAATCCTGATCCGCCACCACCTCCACCTCCTCCGGAGGCATGGCAAGCTGTGATGGCCGCAACCAATGCAAACACACAGTTGATCATGCAAATTCTTCAAGAGCGCAATCAAGGCAACCAAGGGAACCAAGGCAACAATCAGAATCACTTTGCTACACTCAACCAGTTCCTTGCTAATGGGCCAAAGACTTTCAGCAATCGTGTTGAGGCAACCGATGCTGACGATTGGCTTGTGGATCTGTGCAAGCATTTCGAGTACAGTAACGTCAGGCCTGAGGACTTTGTCAAGTTCGCTTCCTTCCAACTCAAAGATCAAGCTGTAGAATGGTTCCAGCAGTATAAGGATTCCAGAGGTGGACGTGTTATTACCTGGGATGAATTCCATCAAGATTTCAAAGCTCACCATATTCCTCAGAGCGTGGTTGAAAGCAAGCGTGAGGAATTCCGCAACCTGAAGCAAGGCTCTTTGTCTGTCTATGACTATAACAAGTTGTTCCAGAAGCTCGCCCGCTTTGCTAAGCAGGACGTACCTGATGGGAAGAGCATGATATACCAGTTCAGGGGTGGTCTCAGAGAAGAAATTCAGCTAGCTCTTGTTCTCTTTGAGCCCTTGAGGTACGATGAGTTCTACAACATGGCATTGAAGCAAGAGGCCGCTCAGTTGAGGTGTGATGCTTCCAAGAAGCGAGTTAGAGATGTTACTCCTTCTTCCTCTATTCAAGTGGCCAAGCAGTAGAAGTTTTGGCTTCCTCCTCCTCCGTTCCGTCAGCCGTATCAGAAGAGCAAAGGTGGCAGTGGATCTTCCCACCCACCCAACCTTGGCTTTCAGAACAATACTTCGTCTCAACCTCCAAGATCGAGTGCTCTGTATCACCGTCTGCTTTCAGAGGTCACGTGCAACAAGTGCCAACAGAAGGGTCACTATGCCAACAAGTGTTTCAACCAGAGGCGTCTTCCTCCTCCTCCTCCTGTCAGATCGGCAAGTACAATTGTGGTCAAGCATAACCCCAAGCACGCCAAGGTCAACTTGATGAACGCAGCTCAGGCAGAGGACTCGTCAGATGTCATCATGGGTAACCTTCCTGTTAATGATGTTCCCGCAAAAGTTCTTTTTGACACGGGTGCATCGCATTGTTTCATCTTGAGACCGTTTTCATCTAAGCATGGTTTGGCTTTGCAAATTTTGCCTAGTCCATTAGCAGTTGTCTCTCCCGGTAGGCGCATGCATGCTAACTCCATTGCTCCGGATGTTACTATCACTTTGGGAGACTACAAGTTTCTAGCTTCTCCAACGGTTCTTGGTGACTCGGATATTGATCTTATTCTCGGAATGGATTGGCTTTCTAAGCACAAGGCTCAGCTTGATTGTGCTGCAAGGCAGATTTAATCGACTCATTCGTCTGAGGATGTAATTGTCTTTGCCGCTCGTGATGATACCATCCGTCTGTTTTCTCTCAATGAGAAGGGTGAACTGGATGCCATCTCGCAAATTCCAGTCGTTTGTGAATATCAAGACGTCTTTCCAGAAGAGCTTCCAGGAATGCCTCCGCACCGGCCAGTTGAATTTGTTATTCATCTTCATCCCGGCACGGAACCTGTTTGCAAGCGTCCTTACAAGCTCGGACCTGAGGAGTTGAAGGAGCTGAAGAAGCAACTCGATATTCAAGAGAAAATGGGTCTCATCCGGCCTAGTTCTTCTCCGTGGGGTTGTGGTGTTCTTTTTGTGAAGAAGAAGGATGGAACGGACCGACTTTGTGTTGATTACCGTCCATTGAACAAGAGGACCATCAAGAACAAATACCCACTTCCCAACATCAATGAGCTATTCGAACAACTCAAAGGTGCCCAAGTATTCTCCAAGCTTGATCTCCGTATGGGTTATCATCAGATTCGAATCCGTGAACAAGATATTCCCAAGACGGCTTTCAGGACAAGCTATGGTTCATATGAATACACTGTCATGTCTTTTGGCCTCGTCAACGCTCCTTTGACGTTCTCTCACATGATGAACTTCATCTTCAACGCCTACACCAATGACTTCGTTTTGGTCTATCTCGACGACATTCTGGTTTTCTCGAAGAACAAGGAAGATCATGCCAAGCACTTGCGTTTGGTGCTCGATAAGCTCAGAGAACACAGTTCTACGCCAAGTTCTCCAAGTGTGAATTTTGGCTCGATGAGGTTCTTTATCTTGGTCATATCATCTCTGCCAAGGGCATTGCCGTGAATCCTAAGAAGGTGTCTGCAATCGTGAATTGGGAACCTCCTCAGAACGTGAAGCAACTCCATAGCTTCCTCGGTCTCGCAAGCTACTGCCGAAGATTCGTTGAAAACTTTTCTAAGATCGCGAAGCCTCTCTCAAATCTTCTCCAGAAGCACGTCAAGTACGTTTGGTCTCCGGAGTGTGACATTGCTTTCAACACTTTGAAAGAGAAATTGATCACTGCTCCAGTTCTGACTCCGCCTGATGAATCCAAGCCGTACGAGGTCTTTTGTGATGCCTCTCTCCAAGGTCTTGGCGCAGTATTGATGCAAGAGAAGAAAGTTGTTGCTTATACCTCTCGCCAGTTGAAGCCTAATGAGAAGAACTACCCCACTCATGATCTCGAGTTGGCGGCAGTTGTGCATGCTCTTTTGACTTGGAGACATCTCTTATTGGGAAGAAAAGTGGACATTTTCACTGATCACAAGAGTCTCAAGTACATCTTCACTCAGCCTAATCTCAACCTCAGGCAAACTCGATGGGTCGAAATGATTCAAGAGTATAATCCGAGTATCGAGTATACTCCAGGCAAGGCCAATGTGATTGCTGACGCATTGAGCAGAAAGGCTTATTGCAACAGTCTGATTCTCAAGCCTTATCAACCCGAGCTTTGTGAAGCTTTCCGCAAACTTAATCTGCAAGTTGTTCCTCAAGGTTTCCTCGCCAACCTTCAAGTCTCTCCTACCTTGGAAGACCAGATTCGCCAAGCCCAGCTTCTTGATGCTATGGTGAAAAAGGTGAAGATTGGGATTGCCAAGAGTCAACCCAAGTACAAGTGCTACCGCCTTGATGACAAGGATACTCTCTTCTTCGAGGATCGTATTGTTGTACCCAAAGGTGACCTTCGTAAAGTGATCATGAACGAGGCTCACAATTCTCTCCTCTCCATCCACCCTGGGAGCACGAAGATGTATCAGGACCTCAAGCAGGCTTATTGGTGGACTCGAATGAAGCGCGAGATTGCTCAATTCGTGAATGAATGTGATGTCTGCAGAAGAGTGAAGGCAGAACACCAAAGGCCAGCTGGTCTCCTCCAACCTCTTGCCATTCCAGAATGGAAGTTTGACCACATTGAAATGGACTTCGTGACTGGGTTTCCAAAGTCCAAGCGTGGCAATGATGCTATATTCGTTGTCATCGACAAACTCACCAAAGTGGCTCACTTTCTGCCTATCAAAGAGTCGATCACTGCAGCTCAATTGGCGGAACTCTATACCTCTCGGATTGTCTCTCTGCACGGTATTCCACAAGTGATCTCTTCAGACCGTGGCAGCATCTTTACCTCCAAGTTTTGGGATTCTTTTCAGAAGGCCATGGGCACCAACATCCGCTTCAGCACAGCTTTCCATCCTCAAACTAGCGGTCAAGTCGAGCGTGTCAACCAGATTCTTGAAGATATGCTCAGGGCTTGTGTGATCTCCTTCGGCATGAAGTGGGAGGATTGTCTTCCTTATGCTGAATTCTCCTACAACAACAGTTTTCAAGCAAGTTCGGGCAAGGCCCCATTTGAAATTCTGTATGGCAGGAAGTGCCGTACCCCTCTCAACTAGTCTGAAACCGGTGAACGTCAGCTTTTGGGTAATGACTTAATCACAGAGGCAGAGGAAATGTGCAAAGTCATTCGAGATAACCTCAAAGCAGCCCAATCCCGCCAGAAGAGCTACTATGATAGTAAGCACCGTGATTTGGCTTTCGAGATCGAGATCATGTTTACCTCCGTGTCTCTCCTATGAAAGGTACTCGTCGCTTCGGTATCAAAGGGAAGCTTGCCCCCAGATACGTGGGACCTTTCAAGATTGTCAGCAAGAGAGGCGACCTCGCCTATCAACTCGAGCTTCCTTCAGACTTTGCAAATGTTCATGACGTGTTCCATGTCTCTCAGCTCCGAAAGTGCTTCAAGACTCCTGACCGCACCGTCAACTTCGAGGACATTGAGCTCCAAGAAGATCTCTCCTATCGTGAGCACCCAGTTGCTATTCTTGAAGAGACTGAACGCAAGACTCGCAATAAGTCAATCAAATTTCTCAAAGTCAAGTGGTCACACCATTCCGACCGTGAAGCTACCTGGGAACGCGAGGATCACCTCCGTTCTGAGTATCCGGCGTTCTTTCAGTCCTAGATCTCAGGACGAGATCCTTTCGTAGTGGTGTAGTGTTGTAACACCCCGGATATGACTTTCCCAATTTGTACTCCAACTCTTGCCGTTTCCGGCGTTAAGTTATTTTATTTTCTCGGGTTTGGGTTTTTGTCTCCGTGTGTTGTTGTCGTTGTCATACATCTCATATCATGTCATCATGTCCATTGCATTTGCATACGTGTTCATCTCATGCATTCGAGCATTTTCCCTGTTGTCCGTTTTGCGTTCCGGCACTCCGTTCTCCTCCGGTGGTCATTTCTAGCTTTCTTTCGTGTGTGGGGATTAAACATTTCCGGATTGGACCGAGACTTGCCAAGCAGCCTTGGTTTACTATCCGTAGACCGCCTGTCAAGTTTCGTGCCATTTGGACTTCGTTTGATACTCCAACGGTTAACCGAGGGACCGAAAAGGCCTCGTGTGTGTTGTAGCCCAACACCCCTCCAATTTGGCCCAAAACCCACCATAACCTTCTCCATCATCTAGAGCGTTCGATCACGATCGCGTGGCCGGAAACCGCACCTCATTTGGACTCTCCTAGCTCCCTCTATGTATAAATAGGCATCTCCCCCGAAATCCCGGATCCATTCCCACCCTAACCTAGCTCCCCATCTCTCTGCGTGCCGGACAACGTCCGGACGCGCCGGACATCGCCGCCGCCCCAACCGGGAGCTGCCACGTGGCGCCCCCGTGACCACATCCCCGCTGGCCCGCCCGGCCCGGCCGGGGCCCCCGAAGCCCGTTCGGCTCGCCCCGCCGCCTGGGAGCCACCGACCGAGCGCCGCCACCTCCATCACCGCGCCACCGCCTCCGCCTCGCTGGTGCAGCTCCATCGCCCCGCGCCGGCGACCTTCTCCGGACGCGCCGCCTCGTCCTCCTCGTCGCCGGCGGATCCCGCGCCGACCCCGCGGCCCCGCGCCCCTCGCTGGCAAGCCCCGGCCGGTCTCTCCCTCCTACTCCGGCAAGAAGCTCTGGCGAGCTCCCTGTCCACCTCGGTTCGCGTGCGCGCTCGATTTGGATCCGCCGCTACAGTAAAACCTAGGTTGACTTCGGATTTTTTTTCCTAAGTCCTCAAATCTCAGATCCAGATGCTCCTGTTCATCGTGTCGTATCTCCTCATCCGTAGCTCTGATTTGGGCATATAGCATATCAAAATGTTCATCTCAGAGAGTACATCATTTCATTCCATTGCATCATTTTCATTTGAGTTCATTTTGATGCCCTAAATGTTGTTAGAAGAGTGCTACTTGAGATAATTGTCAGATCTGCTACTCCATTTAGATATTTGCCATGATATGCCCATGAGCTCTACATATGTTTTGTTAACGGTTTTGCCATCTTTCCAGAGGTGCAACCCATGTATTTTTGTGATGTGTGTGGTGACTAGCACAAGCTTGCAAAGTGAGGCATTTGGTAATGCTGATTTCAGGGACTTAGCATTTCCACTAAGTCCTTGAGCTGTTTATCTCATATGGCCATATGTTCATGTTGTTTCCTAGTGATCCGTGCCTCTTTTGGGGATGATCAGTAAGGATGTTTTCTTAACATTGTAGTGCTCTATCCATCCATGTCTTTCTTTGCAATTATGGAGCACCCTAGCTTGAGTCAATCGAGCTCTACTTTTGCTACTTTGTGAATCTGGGCAGATTGTCTACTTGTTAGCGATTTTGCCGATGATGTTGTAGTTGATCCGTGCATGCTATGCTATTGTTCTTGCCATGTCTAGCTTATATTTTGTGTATTCTTGATGGATGTATGCTTACCTTGTCATGACTTGCTCCGTAGTGAGTGCATCGAGCTCGTAAACATGCCTACTTGATATCTGTTTTCAGCATGCTCCAGTTTTCACTAAGTCTGGGAACTGATTATGTTTTTGCCATGTTCACATGTTTGCAATTGTATTTTCTGATCCCTTTTGGCTCAATGTCACTAAGGGACTTTCGTTAAGATCTTTGAGTAGCTCCATGCCATGCTTTACTTTGCCATGTTCAGTTCCTGTAGCATATAGTTTTCATGCTTCGAAGAGTGCTACCTGATCTGGAATTCCAGACAAGTGTTAATTTCACCAAGTCTGAAATCAGTTTGTCATATGCATTTTTGCCATGCTTGTTTGAGCCTGTTAATGGATGAATTGGCCGTAGCTCAGTGTTAGACTTTTGTTGAGCATCTTGAATGCATCCCTGCCATGTATTTTGTTGTCATGTTTCAGTGCTATAGCATGTTCATCTCATTGCTTTTAGATGGCTACTTGCTGTAAATCGCAGACCGTGGTCATATTTGAATCGCTTGCCATTTCCAAACCGTAACTCCGATTCCGATGATCTTTATATCGTTTTCAAGCGATTTCGTCTCACCTTTCCAGTGGCACACTTGGATTTCCATGTTGAGGCCAGGCTCATTCATTCCTTGTCAAATCTTGCATATGCATCCCGCATCGCATCCCGCATAGCATACCATCTTTGCATCATATTGTTTGACCCTTGCACGTGGTTGATTGTGTTCCATTTTCTTGTTTGTCTTGTTTGGGTAGAGCCGGGAGACGAGTTCACTAACGAGGAGCCCGTTGAGTTTGCTTTCGAGGATCCAGTCAACTCTGACAACTGTGTAGGCAAGATGATCATACCCTCGAAATCACTACTATCTTTGCTTTGCTAGATGCTCGCTCTTTTGCTATGCCAATGCTACGATGCCTACCACTTGCTTTCAAGCCTCCTAAATTTCCAGGTCAAACCTCTAACCCACCATGTCCTAGCAAACCGTTGATTGGCTATGTTACCGCTTTGCTCAGCCCCTCTTATAGCGTTGCTAGTTGCAGGTGAAGATTGGAGACCGTTCCTTATTGGAACATTTATTTACTTGTTGGGATATCATTATATTGCCATGTTATCTTAATGCATCTATATACTTGGTAAAGGGTGGAAGTCTCGGCCTCTCGCCTAGTGTTTTGTTCCACTCTTGCCGCCCTAGTTTCCGTCATATTGGTGTTATGTTCCCGGATTTTGCGTTCCTTACGCGGTTGGGTTATAATGGGAACCCCTTGATAGTTCGCCTTGATTAAAGCTTTTCCAGCAATGCCCAACCTTGGTTTTACAATTTGCCACCTAGCCTCTTTTTCCCTTGGGTTTCCGGAGCCCGAGGGTCATCTTATTTTAACCCCCCCGGGCCAGTGCTCCTCTTAGTGTTGGTCCACCTGTCAGCTGCCGGTGGCCACCAGGGGCAACTCTGGGCTGGCCTACCCATACCTAAGACAATCTGAGTGTGCCCTAAGAACGAGATATGTGCAGCTCCTATCGGGATTTGTCAGCACATTCGGGCGGTGTTGCTGGTCTTGATTTAACCTGTCGAAGTGTCTTGAAGAACCGAGGTACCGAGTCTGATCGGAACGTCTCGGGAGGAGGTCTATTCCCTTGTTGACCGTGAGAGCTTGTCATGGGCTAAGTTGGGACTCCCCTGCAGGGATTTGACCTTTCGAAAGCCGTGCCCGCGGTTATGGGCAGACGGGAATTTGTTAATGTCCGGTTGTAGATAACTTGAACCTTAACTTAACTAAAATGTATCAACTGAGTGTGTTACCGTGATGGCCTCTTCTCGGCGGAGTCCGGGAGGTGGACACGGTGTTGGAGTAATGTTTGCGCAGGTTGCTCTGTAGTTTCTCGCTCGCACTTTGCCTCCTCTTCTCGCTCTCTTTTGCGAACAGGATAGCCACCATATTTGCTAGTCGCTTGCTGCAGCTCCACATATTTACCTTGCCTTACCTATAAGCTTAAATAGTCTTGATCGCGAGGGTGCGAGATTGCTGAGTCCCTGTGGCTCACAGATTACTATTACACCAGATGCAGGGCCTGATGATTCCGCTCCAGGTGACGCGCTCGAGCTCAAGTGGGAGTTCGACGAGGACTCTCAACGATACTATGTTTCTTTTCCTGATGATCAGTAGTGGTGCCCAGTTGGGGGTGATCGGGACCGTGTCGCATGTTGGGTTATCTTTTATTTTGGCACCATAGTCGGGCCATGAGTGTTTGGTTGATGTAATGTTATTTATGTACTTGATTGACATGGCGAGTGTAAACCAACTATGTTATCTCCCTTTTTATTATCTGTATTACATGGGATGTTGTGAAGGTTGCCTAACTTGCGACATATGCCTTCAATGCGATTATGCCTCTAAGTCGTGCCTCGACACGTGGGAGATATAGTCGCATCGAGGGTGTTAAACCCCACCAGGCTGGTAAAACTCGCTTATCCCGCAAGCGCTGTAATTGATGGCGCGGTTGGGTTACCCACGTCCGTATTGATGGGAATCCCGTAATAAGCGGACACGATCTCTGCTTCGACAAGACGTGCCAAGGAAACCGCCTCGCGAAACACGCTGAGGTTGGTTGTGAAAAACGATTCAAATGGTGACCTGGGTGTGGTGTGATGTCACACTGCGGAATGCGTTGGGAGAGTAGATTTGTGAAAATATTATTCTCTCTACGGTTGTATGTGGAACTTGTTTTGCAAAGCCGGACACGATCCTCGTGTTCAAAATCTTCTATGAAGTATTCGGAGGAGGAACGCGCCTTGCAATGCCGAAGACAATCTGCACGCCGGACTCATCGTCATTGAAGCCTGGTTTAGGGGCTACAGAGGGAGTCCTGGATTAGGGGGTATCCGGACAGCCGGACTATATCCTTTGTCCGGACTGTTGGACTATGAAGATATAAGATTGAAGACTTTGTCCCGTGTCTAGATGGGACTCTCCTTGGCGTGGAAGGCAAGCTTGGCAATATGGATATGTAGATCTCCTTCCTTGTAACCGACTATGTGTAACCCTAGCTCCCTCCGGTGTCTATATACACCAGAGGGTTTAGTCCATAACAACAACAATCATACCATAGGCTAGCTTCAAGGGTTTAGCCTCTTCGATCTCGTGGTAGATCAACTCTTGTACTACTCATATTATCAAGAACAATCAAGCAGGACGTAGGGTATTACCTCTATCAAGAGGGCCCGAACCTGGGTAAACATCGTGTCCCCTGCCTCCTGTTACCATCTGCCTAGACGCACAGTTCAGGACCCCCTACCTGAGATCCGCCGGTTTTGATACCGACACACAGCGTGCGAGACGAATGGCTTGCACACCACCTCGGCCAAGAAGGATCTAAATCCATGATAGCCCTCACTGCTCTGATGACCCGCTTTTGTGCAGGAGAAGATAGATGGCTCGCTCATAGAAGCAATAGCGCCAGCAACCAGGGCACCTCCGAAATCCGAGACGGAAACGGAAAGACACAAGGAAGCAAAAAGAATAGTCGTAATGACAATGAAAGATCAGGCGACACAGCGGTCAACGCCGGATTCAGCAACCCCAAGCCCGGTCAGCGGAAGAAGCCATTCAAGGCGAATCGAGACGAACCATCCAACCTGGACAGGATATTGGACCGACCCTGCCAGATTCATGGCCACCCTGACAAACCAGCTAATCATACCAACAGAAACTGCTGGGTCTTTAAACAGGCCCGCAAGCTCAACGCCGAACACAGGGGGAGGAGGCTGCTAAGCGACAGGGATAACGGAAAGGTTTACCAAGGAAACACCGGGGGTCAGAAGCAGTCTCCACCCGAGGATCAACTACTCCTAGAACGGAAATAGCAACCTGGGTTCCGCCGCCCACTCCGTACACCTACAAAGTTTGTACCGCGCATACATCATTACGCACTCAAGATACCATGGGCATTGGCAGCCTGCAAGCACTCCAGTAACTTTTTTTATTATTATTTATTTTCTTTTTATTTCTTCCTTCGCTATCCTTTAAAAAACAGGTGACGAACAGGATAAACATCGGAAACTGGCTCTATCAGAGTCCGGATCCGTACACTCACCTAAGGGGCTATTTCAATCAAGAATCCCCCCACCGAGGATTGGCGGCACAGACGTGCGACAGGAGGTCCAAAATAACTTTTTGTAGACCGCACTCTCTATTTCTCGAGCCTGTACTATGCATGTTCCTCCGCCTCCAACCCCGAGCATGTCAAATATTCTGATCACAACATGAACTTCCCGAGTAACGCGACTGACCTTCCCCGAGTACTAGGTTGAACTTCAGCTAAAAAGTGTCCAAATGGGGCTTGCGATATACTGTTGGATAGCTATGGACATCAGTATCATGACCCAACTTAAATTTTTGGCAAAATGTAATCGGTTTAAGAGCAGTTTTGAAAACCGTTTTTCTTCATACAAAAAACGTGAATTGTATTTTTGATCGCATTTTTAATCCGTTTATCGGAATGAGGCAAATATGGCGTTGGAAAGCTGCTGCAAAACCGCTCCTTTCACATGTTGAAAGTTTTCTCTAATTCCCTACGGTTAAAGAGTAATTCGGAAAATTGTAAAATTTCGCAAACCGAACACCCGAGTTCGTATTTTCGATGCCATTTCTAAACGGCTAATCCAATTGAGGCAAATAATATGGCGTTGGAAAGCTTATGAAATTGTGCTACTTTTTTATGTTAAAAGTTGTTTCTAATTTACAATTCTTTAAAAGTAATTTAGAAAACGGTACAAATTCCACCGAGTTCGTATTTTCGAGCTAATTTTTTAACTGTATGTCCAAATGCAGCAAATGATATGGCGTTGGAAAGCTTGAAGAAATGCGAATTTTTTTGTATATATTGTTTCTCCTAATTCATTACGGTTTTATGTCAGTTTTGAAAATGGTTAAAAATGTATTTTTGCCGTAATTTCTACAAACTTTATCGGAATGAGGCAAATAATATATCGCTGAAAAGCTACGGAAAATGCGAAACTTTTTCGTGTTGATGGTTTTCTATTAATCTTGGCCCTTTTCAAGTAATTTCGAAAATGGTGAGATCATTCGTTCTGCCTTTATCGCGAAACAGATTCTTCGAAAATGCACCGCGTGAAGAACCTGGACTTCTCGGCGCGTGTACCTGAACTTCACTCTGTTTTTCACGTGGTTTTTTTTGCTCGTAGCTCTCCATCCTCTACTCGTAGCTCTCCATGCACTCACCGGAATTGAGCAAGTGATATACCAGTGGAAAGCTGCTGTAAGCACACAACTTTCCTGTGTTGATCATTTTTTCATACTCGTGATGATTTTAAAAGTTTTTCATCTGAAATTCATTCAGCGTAGTAGTTGAACTTCCTGCTGTTTCATGTTGAACTTCTGTGACGTACTTTTGTTTGTAATTATCTCATTCATTCGTCAGTGTTACACAAATAATATTCCTTTTGTACAAATCTCTCTCATAAATATATTTTTTAATTTTCTCCAACTGAGGACTCGAACTTATAACAACAACAAAATTGGATCTTGCCTTTTTATTCATTTTTCTCATGTTAAACACACCATGTAGTACAAGAACTTTTTCCATTTTTATAATTTGATTTTTTTTATTTTCTTTTTTGAAATCAAATTGCTCCCAAATAATAATTGAACTTTTTTCTGGATTGAGAGAATTATTTTAAAAGGAAAAAATAATTTCTTTTTTGTGTTTATGAACATGGAAATACAAGGTGAACCTCTCTCACAAGAATTTTTGAACTTCCCCGGATAAAGCACTTGAACTTCTTTCAACAAACCTTTTAAGCTTTTATTTTTCTATACTTTATTTTCACCTGAAATGCATTCCTTGTAGTACTTGAACTTCTCATTGTTTTCACTATGAACTTCTGTCGCATGTTTGTGTATACGTCGAATTACATGCAATTGAAGGTGGGACGTCATTTTTTGCCATATTAAAATATGTAATTGGAAGGTCGGGTGTCCCGCAATATAAATTGTGAACCATGCACGGAGGAGCACGTGAACTTCTTGCAACAAACCTTTTAAGCTCTTTGTTTTCTATTATTATATTCTTATCTGAAACACATTCCGTGTAGTAGTTGAATTTCTCGCTGTTTTCACCTTGAACTTCGGTCATGTATTTTTGTTCAATCTTTCTCACAAGAATTTTTGAACTTTCTTGGGCCGAGCACTTGAACTTCTAGAAACAAAACTTTTAGCCTTTGCTTTTTCATTCTTTTTGTTCATACAAAATGCACACCGTGTAGTACATCAACTTCTGGCAGTTATCAAACTGAACTTCTGTCGATTACGCAAAAATATCTAAGTTTTTTTATAGATATTGAACCGTTGTACCTTTTTTATTTGGACTTCATTATGTACTTTTAGAAATGTGAAAATTGGAGGTTTTTTAGAAACATCAAACTTGTTCGTTATTTGAAATTAAACTTATTGGTTTTATTCTTTAGTAACCGGAAAAAAACTGAGTTTTTCAAATAAACATCAAACTGCTCTACTTTTTCCAATTAAACTTCTTGGTTTTATTCAATAGTAATGTGAAAACCTGAGGGTTTTTTTATATAAATTGAAATACTCTATTTTTCGAAATTGAAGTTCTTGGTTTTAATCTTTAGCATTGTGGAAAATCTGAGTTTTATAAACATCAAACAACTTCATTTTTTAATTAGGACTTTTGGTGTTATTCATTAGTAACGGGAAAAGTCCCAGTTTGGTAATAAATATCAAACTGATACAATATTTAAATTTGAACTTCTAGGTCTTTTGTTAATAGGGGACAAATATATTTTTATAAAAAAATCGAACTACTCTTCTTTTAATTTGATCTTCTTGTTATTGTAATAAACATTGAAATTCTCCATTATTTAAATTTGAACCTCTAGGTTTTTTGTCGAAACAAGGAAAATCCATTTTTCATAAATTTTGAGCTGCTCTATTTTTTAATTTGGCCTTCTTGGGTTATCTTTTGTAACGAGGAAAAAATTAATTTAATAATAAATATCAAACCCCTTCGTTATTTAACTTTGAACTTCTAGTTATTTTGTCCGAGCTTCTAGGGGTCTTGCTAGAAATGGAGAAATCTGTTTTTCTATTAAAAAATTGAACTGCTATATTATTTCAATTTGACCTTCTTGGTTACATTGGAAGCTGATATATCCACTATGGAAAAAACATCAGCCAAATTGACCACACAACATGTCCATATTGCAAGGATGAACTATAGCTATATGAAAGTAAACATAGAAAGATACAATCAAACTGTTGTGCATGGTACACTAAAAATGAAATCTAAATTTGCTGCACTTTGCAGAAAAGCAGCAGCCTCATCGATGGAGCAACCTGTAGACCATACAGGGTTACTAAGTAAACACCCGGTAGTACCCAGCTAGCCGACAATCCATCTTTGCTTAATTGGTTCATCAACACATTTAGCTGGTTGGCCTACTTTTTTTACTGCAACCAAATTGATTCATGAACAATTGTCCAACTGTTTTTCAATGCACAAAAACTTGTCCATGAATACATTGGCCTGCTGAAAATCAACATTTTGAACTGCAGTCAAACTGCAGCCTTTACTACTTACTGCACAAAATGGTGCTCTACAAAACCAAAGGAAATAGTCATTCAAACATGGATCAGAAATGCCCAAATTACAATGTCCGAATTACAATGCCCGAATACAATCAAACACTCATACTAATTACTAATTACAATGCTCAAATGCTGCACAATCTTCGCGAAGGTCAGGTTCAGAAAAATGATTCTCATGCACATTTACATTGAACAACTAGCATGCCCAAAATAGGAATGAACATATTGTACATCTATCAGATCAATCATGGATCAGTGAAACTCATGTGCACTGAAGTATCACCAAACGAAAAATAGTTAGAAAAAACCAAAACGTTAACCTCCTGTGAATGTTCCAGAGGCCGGTGAAATTAGGGAAATCATCCAGCGGGAGGAGAACAACCCTTCCAACGGGGGAGAGGGTGGACTGCCGAGCATCAACGCAGCGAGGCAACACCCTTCGGGTGATTGGGTGCGGTAGGGGGATGGTGGTCGGACGCAGCGGCCGTAGGAGGCGATGGGGCAGGGGCGCATCTGCCGGAGGTAGAGAAGGAGAA
This sequence comes from Triticum aestivum, assembly GCF_018294505.1. Lineage (NCBI taxonomy): Eukaryota > Viridiplantae > Streptophyta > Magnoliopsida > Poales > Poaceae > Triticum > Triticum aestivum. The sequence goes on from NC_057809.1 coordinate 397,835,861, forward strand.
GAGGATGGCAGAGGGAGGGAGGAGGCTCACCGGAGGGAAGGAGTGTGGCATCTGCGTCGGCATAAAGCGGAGGACTGTGGGGGAAGATGACCCGGGACTGACGACAGGTTGATGGTGCTCAGAGATCCGCGGCGGTGGCGATTGGGGCACAGAGCCAAGTGCGGTGGCGGGATCCCGAAGGGGGGAGGTGGGGGCGCCCGTTCGCTGGGAGTTTGGTGGCTGAGGCAGCACTGGATGGATGACGGCGGCGACCACTTCGGGTGGATGTCACCGGCGGCAAGCTAGGTCGATGGAGGTCGCGCGGGGCCGGCGGGGAGGGGTAGTGCGGGGACGGGCGACGAGGGGCCGGCCGGAAGGGCAGCGTGGAGGGGTAGTGCGGGGACGGGCGACGAGGGGCCGACGGGAAGGGGCGGCGCGGAGGGGCAGCGCGGGGCCGGCGGGAAGGAGCGGCGCGGAGGGGTAGCACGGGGCCGGCGAGATGGACCGGCGCGGAGGGGTGGCGCTGGGCCGGCGGAGAAGGGTGGCGCGGGGCCGGCGGGAGGGGCGGCGCGAGGGCTGATCCGGGGATGGTGGAGGGCGTCGTCACGGGGATGAGAAGGTCGTGGGTGATGGAATGGGCCGTTCGGGACGTCCAGAACGGGTGGGTAGATTGCTCTGTTTTTTCTCTATTCGGATCTCAGTAACATCCCATCTTCTATATAGACCACCGTGATTCAAATAAATTCTGATCCCAGGATCAGAATAGTGCTACTATATATATATAGGTCTCTTCTTTTGTACTCCCAAGAGTATGTACTCCCACTCAAAATGGATAAGGTTTAAAGGTGTGGACGTGCTAATTAGTAAAAAAGACTAAAAAATTTAGTTTGTATGCGTAGCTACTCCCTAAAAAGATGGAACGGTGCATGCTAATCCATTTATCTAATCTGGTTGTTACTTGTTTGACGGGTCTATACTACTCTGATCCTATTGTACTGAGTATTATACTTTTTTTATTTCTGTAGATATGGGAGTATATGCTTCTGTCGTGAGATAGTATATACTCTATTTTTATACAAGATAGTTTATACTACATTTTTTTAAGAAGTATATGCTTCTGTTTTATGAAAGTGCATATACCTGATCTTTTTTGAGGAAGTATATACTACATGTTGTGAGTAAGTGCGTGCAGCTTCATTTGTGAGGAAGTATATACTTAATATCTTATGGGAGAGTATGCAACACATCTTTTCCGAGGGAGTATATACTTTTTTTTCTAAAGAAGTATATACTACATCATCTGTGAGGAAATATATGTCTTCGTTATACAAGAGAGTATATATTGCAAAATTGTGATTGAGTATATATGTTATTTTTGTATCTGAGAGTATATACCACATTATTTATCAATTATATACTTTTTTATCAAAGAGTATATACTGTGTTATCAAGAAAAAGAAAAATTAGTATGGTAAGCTCGCATAAGAATTTATTCACCAAACAAGAGTATATGTATACACGTAAGAAGAAGTATGCACATGTTTGATCACTGGTAACAAAAATGGCTTGTTTGCAAAAGTGCAAAGAAACCTGCTATAGTCGTTCCATTCATACAGTACATGATAAAGCATTCATGTATATGCATCAGCGGTGGCTATGTGAACACGTTCAAGTTTGCGTCACGACATGTGCTTGATTACAAGAGGTCAGACCGCCATCGGCCGCTATCATCTTTGCGCTGCACCCTTGGCCATCGATGCTACTGCTCTGTAGATATAACATTGATCACTTCCACAGGTCACAAAAAATGGCAAAAGGAAACCGCTTGCAGAAATCATGTAGGATAGATACAAAAAACAATTACTTCAGGTCAACACCTAGAGGATGGTCGGTGACCAAGAACATCATGTGTACCGTGGCCTCCGCCCTCCACCACTTATCCACAAGAAATACTGTTTGTTGTTGGGAAGATGGAGAAGTTGTCGTCAGAATGAAAGCTGGACCCCAACTGATAACACATGAACGTACCTCTGGAATAAAATGGATCATGCTCCTTTTGTATTACATCGGATCCTCTTTTGTGTTTCTCAAAAGATCTGCAGCATATTGAGTACTAATTCTCAAAAGACTGGATCCAATCAATGAGAGGATGAACAACTACCAATGGAGGCTGCTGCCGAGCGAGCTCCTTCTCTTGGAGGGTGATGTAGTCCGCCGCAGTCGGTGTCATGCCAGCCGTCGCTGTTGTCGCCGCAGCCGTGCCAGCCGTCGCCGCTGCCGCCGCATGCCACAAATGAGATGACGGGATAGATGGATAAGGACTCAAATTGATAGGATGGTCCAACGATGGATATAAAGCACCTAGAAAATTGAAGCAATGAGTTTGGTCGTTTCGGCTGAATTTTTCCCACGTAATAAAGGAGACACATGGGCATGGGAGTATGTACTCCTAGGAGTACTAACCCATTTTCCTATATATATATATATATATATATATATATATATATATATATATATATATACTATATATTTAGTAATACGTTGAACTTGCCTGTGAACTCGGTTGAAGTTCCGCCAACATTGCCCGAACGGAGCTTGCGATATACCGTTGGAAAGCTATGGACACCAATATCATGACCCAACTTAAATTTTTGGCAAAACATAAGCAGTTTAAGAGCAGTTTTGAAAACCGTTTTTTCTTCGCACAAAAAATATGAATCGTATTTTTGATCGCATTTCTAAACCGTTTATCGGAATGAGGCATATAATATGGCGTTGGAAAGCTGCTGCAAAACCGCTCCTTCCATATGTTGAAAGTTTTTAATAATTCCCTATGGTTAAAGAGTAATTTGAAAAAAACATAAAATGTCATAAACCGAACAGCTAAGTTTGTTTTTTCGATGTCATTTCTAAACGGCTAATCCAATGGAGGCATATGATATGGCGTTGGAAAGCTTATGAAAATGCGCTACTTTTTCATCTGGAAAGTTTTTTCTAATTTTGAATGGTTTAAGAGTAATTTAGAAAATGGTCCAAGTCCTACTGAGTTTGTATTTTGAGCTAGTTTTTTAACCGTGCATCCGAATGCAGCAAATGATATGGCGTTGGAAAGCTTGAACAAATGCGAAACTTTTTGGTATGTATTGTTTCTCCCAATTCTTTACGGTTTTAAGTCAGTTTAGAAAATGGAGAAAAAAAGTATTTTCACCGTAATTTCTACAAACTTTATCGGAATTGGGCAAATAATATACCGTTGAAAAGCTACGGAAAATGCGAAACTTTTTCATGTTGATGGTTTTCTATGATTCTAAGCCATTTTCAAGTAATTTCGGAAACGGCAGGATCATGCGTTCTGCCTCTATCGCGAAACAAATTCTTCGAAAATGCACCGCGTGAAGAACCTGAACTTCTCGGTGCGTGTACCTGAAGTTCACTCTGTTTTTCACGTGATTTTTTTGCTCGTAGATCTTCATCCACTGCTCGTAGCTCTCCATCTCACTCACGGGAATTGAGCGGGTGATATACCGATGGAAAGCTGCTGTAAACACGCAACTTTCCCGTGTTGATCATTTTTTCATACTCGCGACGATTTTGAAAGTTTTTCATCTGAAATTCGTTCAGTGTAGTAGGTGAACTTCCTGCTGTTTTCACGTTGAACTTCTGTAACGTATTTTCGTTTGCAGTAGTTGAACTTTTGTGTTGTTTTCACCTCTATCACAAGAATTTTTGAACTTTCTCCGGCCAAGCACTTGAACTTCTAGCAAGAAAACTTTAGGCTTTGCATTTTCATTCTTTTTTAATAGAAAATGCACACCGTGTACTACGTGAACTTCTGGCAGTTATTGATCTGAACTTCTGAGATCACGCGTTCTGCCTTCATCGAAATAACAGTCTTCGAAAAAGCACTTCGTGAAGAGATTGAACTTCTGGATCAGTTCTTTTTGAACTTCACTCTATTTTTCACGTGTTATTTTTTACCCGTAACTCCCCAACCACTTACCAGAATTGAGCAAATGATATATCAATGAAAAGCTGTTGAAAACACGCAACTTTCCCGCGTTTATCATTTTTTCATACTTGTGACGGTTCAAAATTATTTTTTCATTACACAAAAACGTGTTTTAATTGGTATACATGAAATTTTTAAACTGTACATCAGAATGTAACATATAATATACCGTTGGAAAGCTTATGAATAGGAGCATCTTTTTCATATAGACACACGTTACAATTTTTTGTCGTTTGAGAGTAGTTTTAAAAATGGAAAAAACTACGCCGTTTTTTGCCTGTTTTTTTACATGTAATTGAAGGTTGGACGTCCCGCACTAGAGATCTTGAACTTCACCAGGAGGAGCACATGAACTTCTTGCAACAAACTTTCTAAGACTTTTATTTTCTATTCTTATATTGCTATCTAAAATGCATTTCCTGTACTAGTTGAACTTCCCATTGTTTTCACCTTGAACTTCTGTCACGTATTTTTGTTCAACCTCTCTCACATGAATTTTTGAACTTTCTCAGGCCGAGCACTTGAACTTCTAGTAACAAAACTTTTGGCCTTTGCGTTTTCATTCTTTCTTTTCATACAATGCACACCGTATAGTATGTGAACTTTTGGCAGTTATCAAACCAAACTTCTCTCGGTTACGTGAAAATATCTAAGTTTTTTATAAACATTGAACCACTCCGCCTTTTTTACTTGAACTTCATTTGTGTATTTTAAGAAATGTGAAAATTGGAGGTTTTTTAGAAACATCAAACTTCTTCATTGTTTGAAATTGAACTTATTGGTTTTATTCTTTAGTAAATATAAAAATCAGATTTTTTTTCAAATAAGTATCAAACTGCTCCGCTTTTTCCAATTGAACTTCTTGGTTTTATTCTTAGTAATGTGAAAATCTGAGTTTTTTATATACATTGAACTACTCTCTTTTTTTGAAATTGAATTTCTTGGTTTTAATCTTTAGCATTGGGGAAAATCTGAGTTTTTATAGACATCAAACAACTTCATATTTTTTAATTTTTGGACTTCTTGGTGTTATTCGTTAGTAACGGGGAAAGTGCTAGTTATATAATAAATATCGAACCGCTCAAATATTCAAAGTTGAACTTCTAGGTCTTATTTTTAAAAGAAGGAAAAATCTGTTTCTTATAAACTTTTTGAATTGCTTGGTTTTTTGTTACAAATATTTGAATGGCTCTATTATGTTACTTTCAAATTTTTTGGTCATCATTTTCCAATCACGAAGAAATCAGTGAGAATTTTTCTTTTGTACACACATAACATTTTTTTCGAACTCTCCATTTTATTAAATTTGAACTTCGAGAGTTAACATTTTCTAGGTGACGCTTGTTTTTTCTTGGTATACGAACATCGAACAACTCTCTTATTTTAATTTGAACTTCTTTGATTTATTTTTTAGTAATTGAAGAAATCCAAGTTTTGTAATAAACATCTAACCGGTCCACTATTTAAATTTGAACTTCTAGGATTTTTTACCTTCTTGGTTATTTAAATTTGAACTTCTATGTTTTGTTAGAAATTGGGAAACCACTTTTTTCTTGACTTCAAAATTTTAGTTTTCTTCCAAAAAATAGAGGGGGGGGGGTCTCCACACTAAATTTCCTATGGTTCATATTTTTCCATTTTTTATCCAAAGTTTTGTAAATTTTCAGACCCGAACTTCCAAACTTTTATACTTGCAATTTTGTGAAACATCATTTTTTGGACAAGCAGGTGAGCACAAGAAGCTTCATTTAAATATAAAAGGAGAAAAGAAAATTGTGCAAGGAAGTACTAGAGCTTCGATGCACTCTTTTCTGCATTTGGGGAGCATTTGCACCCAATACACGCGCGGGCACACACACACATATCCCGTTTGCATCACATTTTTTAAAACAAGGCATAATTTGCTTATGGTATCTTTTTCAAAATTAATATTTTTAGTTTTTGTGAGTGGTTTTGTTATAAACGTGTGATCAAGAAACACACACACAGTAACTTCAGAACCATCACTTTCTTTATTTAGGCATAAATACAAACACATTTTTATGAACAATAGCTTGTCTGCAAGTATCATACTTATTTTATCAGACTCGAGTTCTCTACAATATTGAAGCTCCATTGGGAAGCTAGCAAGCTCTCAGATGAAAATCAATCTACCAAAAAATAGCCTCTCCACCTCCATGGTTCGTTCATGATCTACTGTTGCTTTGTTCGACTCCACCATTGGGTGGTGCAGCCTACCGCTGCATTCAGAGAAACTGCTTTTCCTAGGCAGCAATACAAAAGAAGCAACTTCTTGCAACAATTTGGAAGAAGCAAGATATGTGTTTTTGCGAACCGACAGAAAGAGCTGAGTAATCCCAAGGTAACTATGGTAAACACATGTGACAAAAGATTCATGTTAATGAAACCTGACAACCTCCCAAGAAACAAATGCTACATGTTCAGAAAAATGGGATCTTCTGTCAAATGTGGCAAGAAGGCATGCTTGGTCCAACCGTTTTGTCCAGGGATCCGGTTAGCTCGCCATGCTGTCCACCACATGCAGTTGAAGATGGGGGGCGGCGGAGAAGACACGTGCATGAAGGTCACATCGTAGGACTCGGGCAGGTCGTCGCTTCGGCCTTGGGCAGGTCATCGAGGGTGCTGCGGGAGACCCACAACGAGCACCTGGATGGACTGCTCGCACGCGAGGCGTGAACTTCATGTGCTCGAGATGGATGGTTGGGCCGCCGGCGCGGGCATGGCCAGGGGCAGAAGAGGGAGGAGGCACGGGTGGGGCGGAGCGAGAAGGCCGCGTCAATGGCGAGCATCTGGATGACCCCGATCCAGATCCTCGTTGGGGAAGCACCAGAGGAGGAGGATGGAGTGCTTCGGCATGGGGGGTGGCGCAGCGCCGGCTCGCGGTGGTCGGCAGGCCTGGTGTGGCGGATGTGCCCCGTGGGCAGGAGGCGCGTCGGGGCTGGAGGTACGGTGACAGGAGGCGCGTGGGGACAAGGGGACCATGGATGGAGGCACGTCTGGGACGGGGTGGGTGGCAGTGGAGGCGCATCAGGGCAGGGGTGGGCGGCGGCGGAGGTGCATCAGGGCAGGGGTGGGCGGCAGCGGATGCGCGATGCAGGGAGGGAGGCGGTGGCGGAGGCGCGATGCAGGGAGGGAGGCGGCGGCGGAGGCGCGATGCAGGGAGGGCGGCGGCGGCGGCGCACTCCAGGAAGGGTGGGGTTAGCAGTGGCGCGATCCAAGGAGTCAGGTCGCGACGGCAATCCAGGAGGTTATCGAGGAAGGTCAGGGGAGGGGATCGGGGGAGCGGGTGGGTGAACTTTTTTTCTGTACCGTCGGGTGGGCAGGATCCAGGAGCATCCTGCCGGGCCCTTATAGGTCTTGTTGTGATCCAAATAGATATTCTAATCCTAGGATTAGAATAGTGCTATCCTATATATATATATATATATATATATATATATATATATATCATAAGTAATCATTGGCATATAGCTGAGTTCCTATTAAACAATATTCGAACTAATCACCCGCATTGTTTCCCCAACAAATATGGCTCCTATGGTTATTTCACAGAAATACCTTGGCATAACATGCCAGGGGCTTGGCGTGGGAACAAATGAGTTGCCAGTAAAAGTCCGAACAACTCTATAGCATACTTCAGCATTGCAAGTTTGGCCTTATATGCATCAGCTTCGAATCATTGTCTTGGGTCAATAGTTGGGTTGCCCGGCTCCTGTGCTTGCTACCCTACGTTCCGCCCCATCGGCTAGGGTAGTAAAGGGAGAACTACTGCGATTGTGCCCTGGTCTAAACCGGACGAGCACCTCAGTAGAGAAAGCCGAAAACTGACTGTCATGATGCGGCGTGAGCTGGTCAACCACTTGACGACTTCTTGGAATCTTTAGCGATTCTCCGTGTCACACGAGGGATCTTTTTCAGATCAAATATGTAAGGCACCATATGCCGCATACATACCAGGGGATATGTCATAGCCCCACAATAAAACTCCTATGGCTAAGTGAAAGCGTTAACGCCCTATAGTACGATTGCCTGGTTCGCCGCATTATCACCTCCTTCATGGACCAAGACGTTGGATAAAGAGTGATTAAATGCCTTTCCCAGCACCCCCGTACTTCCAAAGAGGGGGCTGAAGCCGACGACTGGAAAACTTTCAGATTATATAAAAACGGCCGCACAGGAGGAATTCGAGCTTTTAAGCAAAACATAAATAGATTAACTATAAAATTGTCTTTTACAATTTTCATACACCTCACTCGAACATTATGTCTTTCGAGCACCGGCCCTCTATAAAGCGGGCGGGCTCTAGGACGTCTTCAAAATAATTCCCCGGTTCCGGGCGGTCCTTGCCTTTGGGTGGAGTCGTCATCGCAACATCGATGGCCTTCATCTTACCCCAGAATGTTTTGACTTGGGCAAAAGCCATCCGCGCACCCTCAATCCACGATGATCGCTTCACAACATCGATACGCGGCACCGCATCAACAAGCCTCTGGACCAAACTGAAATAGCTAGTCGAAATAGGCTCGGTTGGCCACAACCGGATTACGGCATCTTTCATGGCAGCGCCGGATATTCTATGAAGTTCGGCCCATTGGGACATCTATTCATTGAGCAACAGAGGGCGCTTTGATGCGCCAAACTGCGACCAAAAATTTTTCTCCATTGCATATCCATATCGTGCTTGGTAATACTGCGCCGCATCGGCAGAACTCTTCGGCAAGTCCAAGAACTCGTCTGGAGAACTCCATACTTGGTTAAGCTGGGCATAGTTCGGGTCACCGAACTTAGTTTGCAGCAGAAAGGGCTTTCCAGCCACAATCTCCCTCGCTTGTCGAACCTCCTCACGGGCTGCTCTGTATTTCGACCGCGCTGCCCTAGCCTCTTGTAAGGCCTTGTCCAGATCAGCCTTCAAGGCTTTACTCTCCTTCTCCAGAAATTCACAGCGGCCGGTAGCATTCTCCAGTTCGAGCGTCATAGCGGATATCTTCTCCTCATCTTGGCGCCGTGCAGCTTGTTCGGCTTTTAATTCAGCTGATGCCTTTTCGGCAGCAGCATTACTTCGACGGGCTTGCTCCTTGGCCCGGTCTAGCTCTGCTCGAAGACCTTCAACGGCGGTAGCACCATCTGCAGCCATGCATATTCCAGCATCTAAATCTCAGCATCATGCTTATACCACAAAAATGTATGAGGATTGCCCTGAATACATACCTTGCGACTCGTCAAGACGCATATGGATTAAAGCAAGATCATCCCCTGCCACATCAAGCTTCCGCTGCAAATCGACAATTTCCATAGTCCGGCAGCGGCCAAGGGGGAAGCAGCCTGTGTTCAAAGTTGATCAGGTTAGTCCTCAAACGATCCTTTTCGATCCTCCATTTTGCTTCCCAGCAGAAGCCAACCCGAGTATCAGGCGCTACTACCTATTCACAGGTGCATCTTTGCAAATGAAACATAGCTGAAAACATTATGTCACAAACCTCGAAGCTCTTCAGTTGGCTCATGAAGGCCTCATTTAATCCGCTCTTCGCGGACGAAATCTTTTCAATCACTATACCCATCAAGGTACGTTGTTCCCCGAGACGGATGCTTTCCGCAACATGTCTCGCAACATATCCGGAGTCCCCGCGTCTCCAGAAGCTGCTCCAAAAGCACAATCATCCTTTGAAGGAATCGGCTCACCCATCTTCAAAATCGCTATCGGCTGTGAACCAGGCAGTCCGGGGCCTTTGTTATCATCAACCCCGGAATCCCGGATGGTCGGAGATCCACCTTTGGGTACTGCCTCTTCTGTCCCCCGGTCTAAAGGGACCATCCGCGATGACACTTCAGAGTCATCCGCCTTATTGGGCGAGGAGGTCGGAGGAGGCGTCTCGCTCTCCATCATCTCTAGGAGAAGACTCCCCGAAGAAGAGGATTGCCCAGAAAAATTCTGTGCCGACCTGTAAAAATGCATAAATACATTACGTGTATCTTCGGTAACAATAACGAAGTGGGACGCTATCAAAGTATTACGGATTCTCTTACGGTTTGGCTAAGGGTTTGTCCCCTTGTTGGAGCTGCTCAACGGCGTCACTCTCCAAACCCAAGCCGGTCGACGGTGGCATCTTGCCCTTCTTGGAAGACTGCCCCCTCCCAATCTTCGGAGGCGGCCCTTTTCCTCCTGTTTGGAGAAGGGATACTGGGTCCTTTTCCACCTCCGTCTTCAGGCGAGGAAATGTCGATTTCTTCAGACTCAGTGTCCGACTTACCTCCAGAACCAAGGTCATATTGGATCTTTTCGCCCTCCCCTGCTGGTGCCTGGTATGGCACCGAGGCCAGCATCCTTGTTAACACAGGAGTAGCTGAGTCTTTGGGAAGGGGAGCCGGACAGATAATCAATTCCACCTTCTTTCTCCAACCCTGAAAAAGGATGATGTTGTTGGTATCTTGCCACTAGATATCTGATTATAAGGTATTCGGTAAACAGGTACTTATCAGGGTATCTGGATGGTTACAGTCTAGGCTGACATCTTCGCTAGTGTCCGGCCGTTGCCTTCGTTTCCCGAAGAATAATCTCCACATTCCTTCATGTGTTGTGACAAAGAAGTGCTGAAGAGTCCGCGACCCTTCTGGATTGAACTCCCATAGGCGGAGAGGCCGTCGCTGGCACGGTAGTGTCCGACGAACTACCATTACATGAACGGCATTGGCTATGTCGATGTCCCTCTCGATTAGGCTTTGTATGCGGCTTTGCAGAGTTCGCACATCATTCGTTGATCCCCAATCCAGCCCCTTGTTAATCCACGATGCAAGCTGAATTGGGGGGCTAGATCAGAATACGGGCATAGTTGCCCACTTGGAGCTACAGGGCTCGGTGATATAGAACCACCCCTACCGCCAGAGATTAGAAGATTTGGCGAAGGATCCTTTCAGCCAAACGGCGCTAGCAAGCTTGCTCACTTTAGCGCTGCCGCACTCGGCTTGCTCCCCCTCTACCACTTGTGGCTTCACATCGAAGGTCTTGAGCCACAAGCCAAAGTGCGGAGGAGTTCGGAGGAGGGCTTCACATGTGACGAAAAACACCGAGATAAGAAGAATAGAGTTCAGGGCCAAATTGTGAAAGTCTAGCCCGTAATAGAACATGAGCCCTCGGACGAAGGGGTTAAGTGCAAACCCTAACCCACGGAGGAAGTGGGACACGAACACGACCCTCTCGCCGAATTTGGGGGTGGGAATAACCTGCCCCTCGGCAGGAAGTCGATGATGGATTTCAGCGGTCAGGTACCTCGCCGCCCGAAGCTTTGCCATGTCTTCCTCCGTAACAGAAGAAGCTACCCACCGGCCTTGACAGCTGGATCCGGACATGATTCGGGCTGGTGGCGACCAAAACTCGGGTGTTGGAACTTGGGATAGCAGGGGTTGAGAAAGAGGCAAGCGTGGAAGAAAAAGACGGGTCTGTACCCCTATATAAAGGCTGCAAATATCAAATGTCTCCTCTTGGGCCTCAAAAAATTGCTTGTTTCCAAAGAGTTGGCCCCCAGCGACAGTTGGATTACCAACATCCGGGTTGACAGGAATCCCTTAAAAAAGGGAGGCGTGATCTCCGCTTGGATAAGACGCGCCAATAGGACCACACCTTGGGGCGTGGGGCGACGGACCGGCTAAAACGGTTCGCAAGTACTGGTCAGGCAGGCATGGTGTCATATTACCAAAAAGTGGTCGGCGGGTTGAACTCATGAAATATTATGTCCTCTGCGGTTGTGCATACAAGTCCGGATACAATCATTACGTCTGAAGATCAACTAGGAGTTCAGAAGGGGGAAACCGCCTTGCAATGCTGAAGACAATCTGCGCACCGGACTCCTCGTCATTGAAGCCAGGTTCAGGGGCTACTGAGGGAGTCCTAGACTAAGGGGTCCTCTGGCGTACGGCTTGCTATCCATGGGCCGGACTGATGGGCTGTGAAGACATGAAGGCCGAAGACTGTACCTGTGTCCGGATTGGACTCTCCTTGGCGTGGAAGGCAAGCTTGGCAGCCGATTATGAAGATTCCTTCTTATGTAACCGACTCTATGTAAATCCTAGATCCGCTCGGTGTCTATATAAACCGGAGGGGTTAGTCTGGAAATGATATACTCATTACCATAGTCATACAGGCTAGGCTTCTAGGGTTTAGCCATTACGATCTTGTGGTAGATCAACTCTTGTAACACTCATATTCATCAAGATCAATCAAGCAGGACGTAGGGTATTACCTCCATAGGGAGGTCCCGAACCTGGGTAAACATCGTGTCCCCCGTCTCCTATTACCATCGATCCTGGACGCACAGTTCGGGATCCCCTACCCGACATCCGTCGGTTTTGACACCAACAGCGGCTTGTATGTTATGTCGAATGGAATTAGCTCAATGGCCCACTTTGCAATCCAGCACATGGCATCGCGGTTGTTTATTATGTCATTGAGTGGTACTTTGGAAGCCACCGTGATTGAGCACTCTTGAAAGTAGTGACGTAGTTTCCGGGATGCCATGAAGACCGCGTATGCTATCTTTTGGTAATGAGGGTACCGGGACTTGCATGGTGTGAGGACAGTGGATACGTAGTATACCGGTTTCTGAAGTTGGAATTTGTGGCCGTCCTCCTCTCGCTCGATGACGAGCACCACACTCACCACCTGGTGTGTTGCCGAGATGTGTAATAACATAGGTTCGCCGACTTTCGGTGCGGCCAGGATTGGGTTGCTCGCTAAAAGAGCCTTTATCTCTAGCAGTTCGGCCGTTGCCGCATCCGTCCACTCGGAGTGGTCGGTGCATCGGAGAAGGCGATAAAGCGGCAATGCTTTTTCTCCTAGTCTAGAGATAAAGCGGCTTAAAGCTGCCACACATTCGGCTAGTTTTTGGACCTGTTTAAGGTCTATTGGTGTAGCCAATTGAGACAAAGCTCGGATTTTGGCTGAATTCGCCTCAATTCCCCTATTGGAGACGATGAAGCCCAGCATTTTTCCAGCGGAACGCTGAAAACACACTTTTCCGGATTGAGCTTGATGTCATATGTACGGAGGTTGTCGAATGTGGGACGCAGATCATCTACCAATGACTCGACGTGCCTAGTTTTGATGACTACGCCATCCACATATGCTTCAACTGTCTTACCGATCTGTTTCTCCAGACATGTTTGAATCATGCGTTGGTAGGTGGAGCCAACGTTTTTAAGTCCAAAGGGCATAGTGTTGAAGCAGAATGGCCCGTATGGGGTAACGAATGCAGTTCGAGCTTGGTCGGACTCCATTTGGATTTGATGGTATCCAGAGTATGCGTCGAGGAAACACAGTGTGTCGTGTCTCGCAGTAGCGTCAATAATCTAATCTATGGCGGGGAGGGGGAAGGGATCCTTAGGGCGGGCCTTGTTGAGGTCTTTGAAATCGACGCATAGGTGCCAGGATTTACCCTTCTTTGGCACCATCACCAGGTTTGCTAGCCAGTCCGGGTGTTTATTTCTCTGATGAATCCGTCCTCGATTAACTTGGCTAACTCCTCCCCCATAGCTTGTCGTTTGGGTTCGGAAAAGTGCCATAGTGTTTGTTTGACCGGTTTATATCCCTTCAATATGCTGAGGCTGTGTTCGGCCAACCTGCGTGGGATTCCTGGCATATCAGAAGGGTGTCAGGCAAATATGTAACAGTTCTCGCGCAGGAACTCTCATAGTGCGGCGTCAACCGTTGGGTCCGTTGTGCCCCGATGGATGCTGTCTTCTTGGGGTCCGTCGGGTGGACTTGAAATTTGACTATTTCGTCTACTGGGTTAAAGGAGGTGGATTTGGGTCGCTTGTCCAGGATTACGTCATCCTTATCCACCATGGAGCGCAGCGCGGTTAACTCTTTGTCCGTGAGGGCTTCAGGGATGCGGTTTTGTTTTCGGCACGGAGTGCTATGTCCGGATCACTGGCAAGAGTGATAATACCATTGGGCCTGGGCATCTTGAGCTTCATGTACCCGTAATGAGGTATAGCTTGGAAGCGTGTAAATGCATCTCGCCCCAATCGGGTGTGATATCCACTGTTGAAAGGGGCCACATGGAAGGTTATCTCTTCGGACCGATAATTCTCTGGCGTGCAGAATACCACGTCGAGCGTGATTTTTCCCACGCATTGCGCCTCCCGACTAGGAATGATTCCTCGGAAGGTCGTGCTACTTTGCTCGATGCGGCTCCTGTCTATTTTCATTTTGTTGAGTGTGTCCTCGTAGATGAGGTTTAGTCCGCTGCCGCCGTCCATGAGCACTTTGGTGAACTAAAAACCGTCCACAATTGGACTAAGGACCAAGGCGGCTGGTGCCCGGTCTGTCCGGAATTTTGGTTCGTCATTGGCATTGAAAGTTATGGCTGTGTCGTTCCAGTGGTTAAGTCGCAGACTTTGGCGAGGTCGCGGAAGGCCCTTCTGCGCCGGTTGTTTGAAGCAAAAATCTCGAGGACCGTCAATATACTGAGGTCGTCGTCTTCCGGGGGGTGTTGCTCTCAGGTTTTTTGGTGAGGATATCCTCGCTGCTCTTGGCCACTTGCCAGAGTATCCAACAAGCTCTAAGGCTGTGGGTTGGTATGGTATCCGGTGTTGTGTGTATTTCGCATGGCCGATCGAGCCATCCCTCCAGAACGGTTCCGCGCCCCGTGATGGGCTTAGATTTCTTTACTATTGGGTCGGGCGCCCCGCGAGGGTGCATCCTTTTTGCCCGAACAAGGGGTTGAGTGGAAACCGGTGGTTCCTAGTGAGCTACCTGAGTTTTCCAGGTTCTTTCCATTGCGTAGTACTTCTATACTATGGTTGCCAAGTCAGCGAAGTGTCATACGCGACGGCGGTTGATGGAGTTGAGGATTCCTTCGTCCATGCAATTATTGCAGAATACTGAGATTGTGTCTTTGTTGCGGCAATCTTTAATCTTGTCTTTGACAAGGAGGAATCTGGCCCAAAAGTGATGGACTATTTCCTGAGACTGTTGTCGTATGTTCATGAGATCGTGCATATCTGGATCGGTGGGTGGCTTTAAATCCGAACCCTGACCCAATTTGGGATCCGGAGTTTGAAAAACTTCCAAGCTTAATAGTTCAGGCTCTGGGATATCAACTGATTATTCAAGTCCACCGTCCGATTCTAGGTTCAGACGGCAGGACGTGTTGTTTCACGGACGGGTAGCTGGCTCTTCGAGCTTGGAAATCCGAACATAGTTCGTCCTCAATATAGAGGAAGAGTTGTTGATTTGCTCCTCTACTACCGCTATATGACGGGTGATCGGCGGAGATTTGATTTCTCTCTGATCGGGTTTAAGCCCAATCCGATCGTAGTCTGTAGAGACCCCCAAGGCGGCGATGCGATCCAGGAGTTCATTTAAAGACGACAACTCCATCGGATCCGTCCATTGGGACTATTCAGAGTCAACGTAGAGGCGATTTTCGATGACCCGAGAAGTCATCGTCGGCTTAACAGACGGACGGGCGATCATGGTAAAGCTGCCCAGCCAGAGGGTATGGCCTAAGGCCAGGGCTCCTCCGGAGGTGATACTGTCCTTGATAACAAGGCAAGCCATCAATCTTGTCTTCGACGTCACAGTGGAACTCTCAATAAAGCACCAATGTCAGTGTCAAAACCGGCGGATCTCGAGTAGGGGGTCCCGAACTGTGCGTCTAAGGTCGATGGTAATAGGAGGCAGGGGACACGATGTTTTACCCAGGTTCGGGCCCACTTGATGGAGGTAATAACCTATGTCTTCCTTGATTGATATTGATGAGTATAAGGATTACAAGAGTTGATCTACCACGGGATCGTATTAGCTAAAACCCTAGAAGTCTAGCCTGTATGATTATGATTGCCCCTACAGACTAAACCCTCCGGTTTATATAGACACCGGAGGGTACAAGGGTTGTACAAAGTCGGTTACAGAGAAGGAATCTTCATATCCGAATGCCTGGCTTGCCATCCACGCCAAGTAGAGTCCCATCCGGACACGGGAGAGAGTCTTCTGTCTTGTATCTTCACACCCCATCAGTCCGTCCCATGTCCAGCAGGTCGGACACCCGAGGACCCCTTAATCCAGGACTCCCTCAGTAGTCCACCCTCGGGGCTGAGGGTTTGTACTAGTAGCTATGTGTTTAATATCTCTCTCATGTTCTTGAGATGTCACGATCTTGGTGTATCACGGGCTTTGTTAATATACTCGGATCATATGGTGTTGCCCCCTCTCTATCTTGTTGTGGTGAATTGAGTTTTTCCCTTTGAGATTTCATTGTTATCGGATTGAATACTTTTATGTATTTTATAGAACATGATATATGTCTTGCATATGAATACTCGTGGTTGCAATGGGGTATCATATTGATTCACTTGATATGTGTTTTGGCATTCAACTCGCGGATTCCCGCCGTGACATTGGGGTAATCTATGCATAGGGGTTGATGCACGTTCTCATCTTTGGTTTCTCCGGTAGAAATCTTGGGGCACTCTTTGAGGTTCTTTGTGTTGGGTTGAGTATTAGGAATCTGAAATAATTTGGTGTTATTTTACTACATACTCTTGGATAGATTGATCAGAAAGAATAGTGTCGAGGTGGTTTCGTACCCTACAAACGATTTCTTCGTATGTTCTCCGCTAGATAGGAACTTTGGAGTGATTCTTCGTCACACTTTGAGGGGTGGTTATATGATCCAATTATATTAGCATTGTTGAGAGATTGCACTAGCGAAAGTACGGACCCTAGGCATCATTTTCAAGCATTGCAATACCGTTTTTGTGCCTGTTTACTATTTGCTACCTTGCTATTTTTATTTATTCAGATTATAAAATTATATTTCTACCATCAATACTACACTATTATCACCATCTCTTCGCCAGAGTAGTGCACCTATACAATTTTCCATTGTATTGGGTGTGTTGGGGACACAAGATATTTCTTGTATTTGGTTGCAGGGAGAGAGACCATCTTCATCCTACACCTCCCGCGGATTGATAAACATTAGGTCATCCACTTGAGGGAAAATTGCTATTGTCCTGCAAAACTCTACGCTTGGAGGCCCAACTCATGTCTACAGAAATAAAGTTTCATAGTAGGCATCAAGCTCTTTTTTGGCGCCATTGCCAGGGAGATGAGTGCATGAAGGTATATCTTTAGATCTTGCAATCGAATCTTTTAGTTTCTTGTTTTATCATTAGTTTGTTTTATAAAAGAAAACTACATAAAAATGGAATTGAAGTTGCATCATATTATTGATCATCTTTATAATTTGTTTCTTGAAAAGGATGGATCGGAAAATTGTGCTCAATTGATAGAAGAAGAATTCAATAGAATGTTTGATATAAATGATGAGCATGATTGCAATGTTGTTAGTATGAATTCTTTAAATGTCCATGATGCTAATGATATGTGAAGCCATAAGCTTGGGGATGCTATGTTTGATGAAGATGATATTTTTAGTCCCCCGAGATTTGATGTGCAAATTTGTTATAATGATTGCATGCCTCCTATTTATGATGATTATAATGATGAAAGTGGATTTGGAGAGGTCGTGACTTTATTTAGTGATGAATCCACCATTTTGGATGAGGCTTCAATTGACTATGATAACAATGTTGCTATCTATGATGATTATGGTGATGACATGTATGCTATGAAGAATAATGATAACCATGAAACTTTTCATCATGATTTTAATTTTCACTCTCATGATAGTTATTTTGTTGAGTTTGCTCCCACTACCATTGATGAGAAGAAATTTGCTTATGTGGAGAGTAAAAAGTTTTCTATGCTTTTGGATCATGAAAAGAATGCTTTGTGTGATGGCTATATTGATGAATCTATTCATGATTCTACTGAAAATTATTATGAGAGAGGAACTTATGATTCATTATGCTCTTGTTATGTTTCAATTATTATCTTTTATGCGAGCATCATTGAAATCATCATGCCTAGCTAAGAGGCATAAAAGAAAAACGCTTGTTGGGAGACAACCCAACATTTACCCCTACTGTTTTTATGTGTTCACATGATTAGGCTACTGTAGTAATATGTTTTATAGCTTTCGTTTCAATAAAGTGCCAAGTAAGACCTTTGGGATGGTCTATGGTGATAGTTGATTTGATCTTGCTAAAAAACAGAAACTTTTACGCTCAGGAAAATAATTCTCATTTTTAACAGAAGCGTGATAAAATACTTATTATTTTTTCACAACATTAATAGACAAATTTCTCAAGTTTTCCTGATTTTTCACAATTTTTGGAGTAGTATAAGTATGGTTGGAGTATAGATTACTACAGATTGTTCTGTTTTTGACAGATTCTGTTTTCAATGCATAGTTTGCTTGTTTTCTAGTTTCTACGGCTTATATTGCTCAATATAAATTGTGGAAATTATATGCTACAGTCGGCACTGTGTGGAATAAATTATGAATCTTCTCTTTGACAGTACCAAAGTGAAATGGTTTGCTCTTTATCATACTAACCTATCTCACGAAGTTCCGTTAAGTTTTGTGTGATTGAAGTTTTCAAGTTTTTGCGTGAGATGTCGATTTGAGGAGAATAAGTAGTGACAAGAACCTAATATTGGGGATGCCCAAGTCACCCCAAGTTAATATCCAAGGAGGATCCAAGCAACTAATCTTGGGGATTCGCCGGAAGGCATCCCCTCTTTGGTCTCCAACATTATAGGTAACCTCACTTGGAGCTACATTTTTATTCATCATATGATATGTGTTTTGCTTGGAGCATCATTTTTTTTGTTAGCATTTGCTTGATGTTATTTAGAATAAGGTTTTGCATCTTTTATTTCAATAAAAGTGGAAAGGATAGCCTTTACCATGCTTATCTTTCAAGTATATGAGTTGCTGTTTCAAAACAGAAAGTTTATCGATGGTGAAAAAATTCTCTAGAAAAGTAAGAATGTGATAAAATGTTGAAACTTTTTGAAAAATATTCTATGATAAATTTTATACAGTGTGCCAATTTTTTATAATTTTTTGAGTAAAATAAGTATTGATATTGTTGCATTCTTTACGGACTGTACTGTTTTGGCAGATTGCTCTTATGTTTGCATTGTTTGCATATGTTTGCTTGTTTAATGATTCTATTTGAGGATAGTAGTATTAAATATGCAGAGGCATTTAGTATGCAATTTTGAATAATAGTTTTAGTGATTTTCTACCGTAGAGAATGATAAGGTTTTTGCATTGGTTTATACTAACTTATCTCACGAGTTCTGTGGATGAAGTTTTTAAGATTTAGGGAAATCGTGATATAAAAGGGATCGAGGAGACACAAAAGCTCGAGCTTGGGGATTCCCAAGGCATCCCAAGATAATATTTCAAGAAGTCTCAAGTATCTAAGCTTGGGGATGCCCCGGTAGGCATCCCACCTTTCTTCATCAACAATTATCGGTTAGTATCGGTTGAGCCTAAGTTTTTGCTTCTTCACATGAGTTGTGCTATTCTTGGAATGCCATTTTGTTTTGCTTGCTGTTTTAATAAAATACTTAGATCTGAAAGTTTTTAAATAAGAGAGAATCCTCAAATAGCAACCCATTTACATAACTACTCGCTTGATCTTCACTTATATCTTTTTGGAGTAGCTTGTCATTTACTCTTCTGCTTCACTTATATCCTATGAGTAAATTATTGAATGAATTGAATATCATGACGTCAAAATTATATCATGCCTAGTGGTAGCTTCACATTGGGTTTAGAAAAGTGAATATTTTGAAGCTTGAGAGTCACAATATTGGTCATACAAGCAATTCATGAATAATTAGTATAAGGAAGAGAACTTTCACATGCAAATACACTATATTGGAAATGTTTTCTGATTGTAAGCCCCCATCAAAATATTATATGCCAAAATTGTTGACGTTGGACAAGGAAGACATCATACGGTTTATGTTTGTTCATATTCACATAGAAGTTATATTTTCATAGATCCTTCAACATGTGGTGCTTGCCCCCCATCTTTGCTAGCCAAATATTCCACACCAAGTAGAGATACTACTTGTGCATCCAAAATCCCTTGAACCCAAATCTTATTTTCAAGAGTCCACCATACCTACCTAATGTTTGAGCAAGATCCTTGAAGTAAGTTGTCATTGGTGCAATAAGGCAATAAAAATTGCTTCTAAAAGTGTTATATCATTTAGTGTAAGAGAAAATTGAGCATTGTACGAACTTATGATGGCAAAGAATAAAAGCGACAGACTGCATAATAAAGGTTGCTATCATAAGGGGCAATATAACATGACGTTCTTTTGCACTAAGCGGTTGAGCATACAAACAAATAAGCACATGGCAACCTCTGCTTCCCTCTGCGAAGGGCCTATCTTTTAATTTTATGTATTTACTTTCATGCAAGAGTCAAAGTGTTTCTCTCTATTCCTTTTTATGTTTCTCTTTTGGCAAGCATCATGCGGTGAGGAAACATCCAGGCACATATATCCAGTTGGATATGGGTAGCATGAGTTATTATTGTTGACATCACCCTTGAGGTGAATATGTTGGGAGGCAAAATTATAAGCCCCTATCTTTCTATGTGTCCGGTTGAAACATTTTGCTCATGTATATGCGGTGAGTGTTAGCAATCATAAGACTATATGATGGTTGAGTATGTGAATCTCTTACTTAGACTCTGTTGAATAAGTTGAATTGTAATTGCTTGGTGACTGAGAACACAGGTTGTTGAGTTTCAGGAGAATTCATCGTTTGAACCATAACATGTGAATTGGTTGCTACTTTAAACATGAGAAATTTTATAACAAAGAGTTGTTGTCATGACACTAGGAAAAGTGATTGAAATTATCATTGATCAAACTTATGCACTTTGCTAGCATTCACACTTCATAAATTATTTCTTTTATCATTTACTTACTCGAGGATGAGTAGGAATTAAGCTTGGGGATGCTTATACGTCCCCAATGTATATATAATTTATGAAGTATTCATGTTGTTTTATTATCATTCTTGGATGTTTTACAATCATTTTATAGCAACTTTATATCATTTTTTGGGACTAACCTATTGATCCAGGGCCCAGTGCCAGTTGTTGTTTTTTGCTTGTTTTTTACATCGCAGGAAATCAACATCAAACGGAGTCCAAACACCACGAAACTTTTTGTGGATCTTTTATGGACCAGAAGACTCCCGGTGGGCCAGAGCAGCACCTGGGGGGTGCCCTGAGGGGGCACAACCCACCAGGGCGCGCCTGGGGGGGCCAGGTGGGTTGTCCCCACCTCGGCGGCCTCCCGCACCACCTCTTTTCCCTATAAAATCCTAAATATTCAAAAAACCCTTGAGAAAAATGTAGTTTAGAAGTTCTGCCGCCGCAAGGCTCTGTAGCCACCGAAAACCAATCTAGACCCTGTTACGGCACCCTGTCGGAGGGGGGAATCATCTCCGATGGCCATCTTCATTATCCCGGTGGCCACCACGATGAGGAGGAAGTAGTCCACCCTCGGGACTGAGGGTTTGTAATAGTAGCTATGTGTTTAATCTCTCTCTCTCTCGTGTTCTTGAGATGTCATGATCTTGATATATCGCGGGCTTTTTTAATATAGTCAGATCATATGGTGTTTTCCCCTCTCTATCTTGTTGTGATGAATTGAGCTTTTCCCTTTGAGATTTCGTTGTTATCGGATTGAATACTTTTATGGATTTGAGAGCACTTGATATATGTCTTGCATATGAATACTC
The DNA here is from genome assembly GCF_018294505.1 of Triticum aestivum. Lineage (NCBI taxonomy): Eukaryota > Viridiplantae > Streptophyta > Magnoliopsida > Poales > Poaceae > Triticum > Triticum aestivum. The sequence goes on from NC_057809.1 coordinate 397,857,554, forward strand.
GTGGTTGCAATGGGGTATCATATTGATTCACTTGACATGTGTTTTGCCATTCAACTAGTGGATTTCTGCGATGACATTGGGGTAATCTATGCATAGGGGTTGATGCACATTCTCGTCTTTTGTTTCTCCAGTAGAAATCTTGGGGCACTCTTTGAGGTTCTTTGTGTTGGATTGAGTATTATGAATCTGAAATTATTTGGTGTTATTTTAGTACAAACTCTTGGATAGATCGTTCGGAAAGAATAGCTTCGAGGTGGTTTCGTACCCTACAAACGATTTCTTCGTATGTTCTCCGCTATATAGGAACTTTGGAGTGATTCTTCGTCACACTTTGAGGGGTGGTTATATGATCCAATTATATTAGCATTGTTCAGAGATTGCACTAGCGAAAGTACAGACCCTAGGCCTCATTTTCAAGCATTGCAATACCATTTTTGTGCCCGTTTACTATTTGCTACCTTCCTGTTTTTATTTATTAAGATTATAAAAATATATTTCTACCATCAATACTACACTTTCATCACCATCTCTTCGCCAAACTAGTGCACCTATACAATTTTCCATTGTATTGGGTGTGTTGGGGACAAAAGAGATTTCTTGTATTTGGTTGCAGGGTTGTTTGAGAGAGACCATCTTCATCCTGCACCTCCCATGGATTGATAAACCTAAGGTCATCCACTTGAGGGAAAAATGCTACTATCCTACAAAACTCTGCACTTGGAGGCCCAACTCGTGTCTACAAGAATAAAGTTGTGTAGTAGACATCAATGTGATATGGTCAAGACATTGTCGGATTCACGGTTCCACAGACCCTTGAGAGGTTCGAACACTGGGGTGCATGTGAAGAACTTGTCTTCCCCAACCTGCCTGCTCGCTGATCTCACGGCCTAGCTCGACGAACCCAACAGACAAGAGACACATCAATTTACCCAGGTTCGGGCCACCTTGCGGTGTAAAACCCTACTCCTGCTTTGTGGTGGATTGACCTCGAGGGGCTGAGGATGAACTAGTAAAGTGGAGAACAACCTCCGGAGGAGAGGTGTTCTTGAGCTCGATGAGCTGGTGGGTGTGAGGATTATCTGAATGATCCGTCCCCCTCTATGGTGGTGGCTAAGTCCTATTTATAATGGCTTTGGTCCTCTTCCCAAATGTGAGGCGGGAAGGGATCCCACAACAGCCAAATTCAAAGGGAGACAACTAGTACATGCTATCCTAACAAAAGTAGTCTTCGCCTGCAAAAGCTCCTGGTTGTGACGCCGCGGTGGGCTCCGTGATGACCTCCGTCCTTCCGTCCTGTCGGTCTTGGTCTTGTTGCACCGGAACAAAAACCTTTAGCTGATCCTTCGGGACTCCGCGCCTGCGCTTGCCTCCTTAGCACCAAAGACGAAACTGGTACACTGCGCCCGCTGGCATCCGCCTGGCCTTGGTCGCCATGGCTCACGTCATATGAACCTGCGAGGTGCACCTTGCATTGATATGTCCGCTCCTCAGGATCCAGCCTGGGGAAGCTGCCCCCAAGGGAGGTCTTGGTGTCGTCTGCCTCGCGAGGCTTGGCCCCTCGCGAGGGTCTTGAGTTGTTGATGCTGAAGCTGGGCCATACCGGGCCATTGACAAAGCCATGCCGTGGGCAGCTGGCAGGCAACTCTGGGTACCCCCATTCCCAAAATGCCGACAGTAGCCCCGGGGCCCAAGGCGCGCTCGTACTTGGCTTCGAGGTGAAGCCAAAGGGCAAGTGCGGAGCGCCATGGGCCCTAACCGCCTGCGGCCTTGGTCGACGCATGGAGATTGATGGGACGTGGGTGCCTCCGCTTCCCCATGCTTCCTCGGCAACCGTTCGACTTGATGAGATCGTGCTGCATGCAGAGAAAATCATCATTGCGAGGGATCATGGAGGCCGGCGGTTGGCCTCCCTTGCCTATAAATGAAGGGAGGGGCGGAGCCCCCTTGCTCATCTCCATCTACTCACCGCCTGCTTCTTCGTCCTCCTCTCTGCCTCGCCGCCTCGCTAAAGTCCTCATGGCACTGACGAGGAAATTCTCCATCGCCGAGAAGGGGAAGGCCCCCAAGGAGGGACTTGGCTCGCCACCTCCCAAGAGAGGGCGAGGCCGCCCCCGCAAGCACGTCGCGACTCCTGCAGCAGCTCCTCGGGGGCGCGGGCGCGCCTTGGCCGGCCATGGTGGCGTTTCTTCTTGTGGCAGGAGCCGCCAAGGGTGAGGCAGCCCATGCGATGAGGGGAGGCGCGCCATGGTTGCCCGGCCTCCTCGGCCACGCTTCCACTTGACGAGGTGCTCCCGGAGTTCGTCGTGTGGTCGGAGAGGCCAGCCGGCACCTAGCTCCTGCTCCCCTACTTCTTCGTGGGTGAGCTTTCGGCCGCGAGGCCTAACGGCCTCTGGCTACGGGCTGATGGCTGTTGCAGCAAGGATTCGTGGGTCGGGGTCGAAGTTTCTGCCGTCGGGAATGTGTCCTTGGCCCGCAGCTGGCAGGCGTTTGCCCGTGCGCGTGGCCTGAGCGGGAGGTGCACCCTCCACTTCCAGTATGCCAGTGTCGCGACCCTCTACGTGAGGGTGTTTGGGGAAGACGCCTGTCGCGTAGGGTGCTGCCTCAAAGACGACAGCGGCGATGATGAGCTTGGCCTTGACGAGAGTCGTGACGACGCTGAGGGTGAGCTCTCCCTTGGCGATGACCGTGGCTTGTTCAACGGTGGCCACTCCTCCAGCGAGAGAACAAGCAACGGTGGCTACGTCCAGCCGCCATGTCGTCGGGCTTGCTTCGAGGAAGGTGGTAAATTGTCTCGTCGCCATGCTTCGGTGAAGCGGGAGGAAGGCTCGGGTTGAGCCCGGGGGGCCTCAGGAGCCCGGCCTTGGGAGCTGCTGTGGTTGCGCGGGACACTTTTGTTTAGCCTTTCCTTTCTCCTGCATTTTGAAAAAAGTAGAGGGACCTGCTGGGGCGTGTAATGAACCATGGTACTTATGCCACTATGCTATGCTTATTGTTCTGATATATGTCATGATGTTCGTGTCCCGGGTAGGTGCGGTAGGATAACTTAGCTTGATACACTCGCGGTAGCCTCGCACCTTGCGATGGCGCGCCCTCCAGCATCTCATGAGGCACCCTTGCTGCTGACTCAGGGGTCGCTGGCCTCAGGAGACATAGTGAAGCTGCAGAATTATTAGAAAATTTTGTTGGGTGTCCTGTTCTTCCTTGCGCGAGTCCTCAGGCGTGGGCTAGTCGTGGCTTAGTGCATCGCATCGCGATGCCCGGGGGGCATGGACTTAAGAAGATGCGCAAATCACAAGCTCGTTCGAGGGTGTCTCATGAATATAGAAAAAACCATGACCCTGGGGGAAGAGGGCTGTGGCGAAGTGTGTTTGCAGCGCGGAGTGGGCCCAACGCCACGCACGCACACACCTGCCTGCTACATCCATTTTGCATCATGCTTTTATATCGATATTTATTGCATTATGGGTTGTTATTACACATTACATCACAATACTTATGCCTATTATTTCTTATTTTACAAGGTTTACATGAAGAGGGGGAATGCCGGCAGCTGGAATTCTGGGCTGGAAAAGGAGCAAATATTAGAGACCTATTCTGCACATCTCCAAAAGTCCTGAAACTTCATGGGAGCACGTTTCAGAATATATAAAAAATATTGGGCGAAAGAAGTACCAGAGTGTGGCCCTCTGATGCCCATATTTGGCTATATGGAGTCTTTCATTGAGGAAAAAATCATAAGCAAGCTCACGAGATGAAACTCCGCCGCCATGAGGCGGAACCTTGGCGGAACCAATCTAGGGCTCCGGCGGAGCTGTTCTACCGGGGAAACTCCCCTCCGGGAGGGGGAAATCATCACCATCGTCATCACCAACGATCCTCTCATCGGGAGGGGGCCCATCTCCATCAACATCTTCACCAGCACCATCTCATCTCAAACCCTAGTTCATCTCTTATATCCAATCTTTGTTCCAAAGCCTCAGATTGGTACCTGTGGGTTGCTAGTAGTGTTGATTACTCATTGTAGTTGATGCTAGTTGATTTATTTGGTGGAAGATCATATGTTCAGATCCATTATGCATATTAATACCCCTCTAATTATGAACATTAATATGATTTGTGAGTAGTTATGTTTGTTCCTGAGGACATGGGAGAAGTCTTGCTATAAGTAGTCATGTGAATTTGGTATTCGTTCGATATTTTGATGAGATGTATGTTGTCTCTCCTCTAGTGGTGTCATGTGAACGTCAACTACATGAAAACTTCACCATTGTTCGGGCCTAGGGGAAGGCATTTGGAAGTAATAAGTAGATGATGGGTTGCTAGAGTGATAGAAGCTTAAACCCTAGTTTATGCGTTGCTTCGTAAGTGGCTGATTTGGATCCATATGTTTCATGTTATGGTTAGGTTTACCTTAATACTTCTGTTGTAGTTGTGGATGCTTGCAATAGGGGATGCCTGTCCAAGTAAGGGAAGTACCCAAGCACCGGTCTGCCCACATATCAAATTATCAAAGTACCAAACGCGAATCATATGAACGTGCTGAAAACTAGCTTGACAATAATTCCCATGTGTCCTCGGGAGCGCTTTCCTTTATATAAGAGTTTATCCAGGCTTGTTCTTTGCTACAAAAAGGATTGGGCCATCTTGCTGCATCTTATTTACTTTTATTACTTTTTACCCATTACAAATTACCTTATCACAAAACTATCTGTTACCGATAATTTCAGTGCTCGCAGAGAATACCTTGTTCAAAACCCCTTATCATTTCCTTCTGCTCCTCGTTGGGTTCGACACTCTTACTTATCAAAAAGACTATGATAGATCCCCTACACTTGTGGGTCATCAAGACTCTTTTCTGGCACCGTTGCTGGGGAGTGAAGTGCCTTTGGTAGGTGGAATTTGGTAAGGAAAAATTTATATTGTGTGCTGAAATTTACTGTCACTTGTTACTATGGAACATAATCCTTTGAGGGGCTTGTTCGAGGTATCTTCATCCCAACCAGTAGAGCAAAGAGTTGCTCCTCAACCTACTGAACCTATTGAAAATGTTTATTTTGAAATTCCTTTGGGTATGATAGAGAGACTGCTAGCTAATCCTTTTACAGGAGATGGAACATTACATCCCAATTTGCACCTAATCTATGTGATGAAGTTTGTGGATTATTTAAGCTTGCAGGTATGCCCGAGGATGTTATCAGGAAGAAGGTCTTCCCTTTATCTTTGAATAGAAAGTCATTGACATGGTTTAGGCTATGTGATGATATGGGACCATGGAACTACCACCGGTTGAAATTGGAATTTCATCAGAAGTTTTATCCTATGCATTTTGTTCATTGTGATCGTAATTACATATATAATGTTTTCCCTCGTGAAGGAGAAAGCATCGCTCAAGCTTGGGGGAGGCTTAAGTCAATGCTATATTCATGCCCCAACATTGAGCTCTCAAGAGAAATTATTATTCAAAAAATTTATGCTCGGCTTTCTCTAGATAATCGCTCCATGCTCGATACTTCTTGTACTGGCTCTTTTATGATGAAGACTATTGAATTCAAATGGGATTTATTGGAAAGAATGAAACGCAAATCTAAAGATTGGGATCTCGGCGAAGGTAAGGAGTCAGGTATAACACCTAAGTTTGATTGTGTTAAATATTTTATGGATACCGATGCTTTCCATGAATTTAGCACTAAATATGGACTTGACTCTGAGATAGTAGCTTCTTTCTGTGAATCCTTTGCTACTCATGTTGATCTCCCTAAGGAGAAGTGGTTTAAATATAATCCTCCCATTGACGTAAAAGTAGTGGCACCTATTAAAGTTGAAGAAAAGACTATTACTTATAATGATCCTATTGTTCCTACTACTTATATTGAGAAACCACCTTTCCTTGTTAGAATAAAGGATCATGCTAAAGCTTCAACTGTGGTTCGTAAGAGTAATACTAGAACACCTACTCCCTATGAGCAAATTGAAGTTGAACCTAGTGCTGCTATGGTTAAAGATCTCTTGGCTGATAATACTGATGGGCATGTTATTTACTTTTGTGATGAATCGGCTAGAATTGCCAGACCCGATACTAAAAATAAACATAGACCTGTTGTAGGCATGCCTATTATTTCTATTAAAATAGGAGATCATTGCTATTATGGCTTATGTGATATGGGTGCTAGTGCTAGTGCAATACCTCATTCCTTATATAAAGAAATTATACATGATATTGCACCTGCTGAGATAGAGGAAATTGATGTTACAATTAAACTTGCCAATAGAGACACTATTTCACCGGTTGGGATTGTTAGAGATGTTGAATTCTTGTGCGGGAAAGTTAAATACCCTGCTGATCTTCTTGTTCTTGGTTGCCCACAAGATAACTTTTGTCCCATTATATTTGGTAGACCCTTCTTGAATACTGTTAATGCTAAGATAGACTGCAATAAGGAGATTGTTTCTGTTGGTTTAGGGGATATGTCTCATGATTTTAATTTTGCTAAATTTCGTAAACAACCCCATGATAAAGAATTGCCTAGTAAAGATGAAATTATTGGTCTTGCTTCTATTGCTGTGCCACCTAGTGATCCTTTGGAACAATATTGCTAGACCATGAAAATGATATATTTATGAATGAAAGAAGGGAAATAGATGAAGTAATCTTTAAACAGGGACATATTTTGAAACACAACTTGCCTGTTGAAATCCTAGGGGATCCTCCTCCACCCAAGGGTGATCCCGTGTTTGAGCTTAAACCTTTGCCTGATACTCTCAAATATGCTTATCTTGATGAGAAAGAGATTTATCCTGTTATTATTAGTTCTAACCTTTCAGAGCATGAAGAAAAGAAATTATTGAAAACTCTAAAGAAGCACCGTGCTGCTATTGGATATACCCTTGATGATCTTAAGGGCATTAGTCCCACTCTATGCCAGCACAAAATAAAATCGGAGAAAGACACGAAACCGGTTGTTGATCACCAACGACGGTTAAATCCTAAGATGAAAGAAGTGGTAAGAAAAGAAATACTAAAGCTTCTTGAGGCAGGTATAATTTATCCCGTTGCTGATAGTCAGTGGGTAAGTCTTGTCCATTGTGTCCCTAAGAAGGGAGGTATTACTGTTTTTCCTAATGATGAAGATGAATTGATCCCATAAAGAATTGTTACAGGTTATAGAATGGTAATTGATTTCCGCAAATTAAATAAAGCCACTAAAAAGGATCATTACCCCTTACCTTTTATTGATCAAATGCTAGAAATATTATCCAAACATACACATTTTTGCTTTCTAGATGGTTATTCTGGTTTCTCTCAAATACCTGTGTCAAAATAAGATCAAGAAAATACAACCTTTACTTGACCTTTTGGTACCTTTGCTTATAGATGTATGCCTTTTGGTTTATGCAATGCACCTGCTACTTTTCAAAGATGCATGACTGCTATATTCTCTGACCTTTATGAAAAGATCATTGAGGTTTTCATGGATGAATTTTCCCTTTACGGAACTTCTTTTGATGATTGCTTAAGCAACCTTGGTCGAGTTTTGCAGAGATGCGAAGAAACTAATCTTGTCTTGAATTGGGAGAAGTGCCACTTTATGGTTAATGAAGGTATTGTCTTAGGGCACGAAATTTCTGAAAGAGGTATTGAAGTTGATAAAGCTAAGTAGATGCTAATGAAAAGATGTCATGTCCTAAGGACATCAAAGGTATAAGAAGTTTCCTTGGTCATGCTAGTTTTTATAGGAGGTTCATTAAAGACTTCTCTAAAATTTCTCGGCCTCTGACTAATCTCTTACAAAAAGATGTGCCTTTTGTCTTTGATGATGATTGTGTAGAAGCATTTGAAATACTTAAGAAACCTTTGATTTCTGCATCTATTGTTCAGCCTCCTGATTGGAATTTACCATTTGAAATTATATGTGATGCTAGTGATTATGCTGTAGGGTCTGTTCTAGGACAAAGAGTTGATAAGAAATTAAATGTTATCCAATATGCTAGTAAGACTCTAGACAGTGCTCAAAGAAATTATGCTACTACTGAAAAAGAATTTTTAGCAGTTGTGTTTGCTTGTGATAAGTTCAGACCCTACATTGTTGATTCTAAAGTAACTATTCATACTGATCATGCTGCTATTAAATATCTTATGGAAAAGAAAGATGCTAAACCTAGACTTATTAGTTGGGTTCTCTTGCTTCAAGAATCTGATTTGCATATTATTGATAGAAAGGGAGCTGAGAACCCCGTTGTAGACAACTTGTCTAGGTTAGAGAATGTTCTTGATGACCCACTACCTATTGATTATAGCTTTCCTCATGAACAATTAGCTATCATAAATGCTTCTCGTACTGCTCCATGGTATGCTGATTATGCTAATTATATTGTTGCTAAGTTTATACCACCTAGTTTCACATACCAGCAAAAGAAAAACTTCTTCTATGATTTAAGACATTACTTCTGGGATGACCCACATCTTTATAAAGAAGGAGTAGATGATTTTATTAGACATTGTGTACCTGAGCATGAACAGGAACAAATCCTACACAAGTGTCACTCCGAGGCTTATGGAGAACACCATGCTGGAGATAGAACTGCACATAAGGTATTGCAATCCGGTTTTTATTGGCCTACTCTCTTCAAGGATGCTCGTAAGTTTGTTTTGTCTTGAGATGAATGTCAAAGAATTGGTAATATTAGTAGACGTCAAGAAATGCCTATGAATTATTCACTTGTTATTGAACCATTTGATGTTTGGGCTTTGATTATATGGGACCATTTCCTTCCTCTAATGGGTATACACATATTTTAGTTGTTGTTGATTACGTTACTAAGTGGGTAGAAGCTATTCCAACTAGTAGTGCTGATCATAACACCTCTATTAAGATGCTTAAAGAAGTTATTTTTCCGAGGTTTGGAGTCCCTAGATATTTAATGACTGCTGGTGGTTCACATTTTATTCATGGTGCCTTTCGTAAAATGCTTGCTAAGTATGATGTTAATCATAGAATTGCATCTCCTTATCACCCACAGTCTAGTGGTCAAGTAGAATTTAGTAATAGAGAGCTTAAATTAATTTTGCAAAAGATTGTTAATAGATCTAGGAAGAATTGGTCCAAGAAACTTGATGATGCATTATGGGCCTATAGAACTGCATATAAGAATCCTATGGGTATGTCTCCATATAAGATGGTTTATGGAAAAGCATGTCACTTACCTCTTGAATTAGAACATAAGGCATATTGGGCCATTAAAGAGCTCAATTATGACTTCAAACTTGCCGGTGAGAAGAGGTTATTTGACATTAGCTCACTTGATGAATGGAGAACCCAGGCCTATGAGAATGCCAAACTGTTTAAAGAAAAAGTTAAAAGATGGCATGACACAAGGATACAAAAACGTGAATTAATGTAGGTGATTATGTATTGTTATACAACTCCCGTTTAAGATTTTTTGCAGGAAAACTCCTCTCTAAATGGGAAGGTCCTTACATCATCGAGGAGGTATATCGTTCCGGTGCCATAAAAATCAACAACTTCGAAGGCACAAATCCGAGGGTGGTGAACGGTCAAATAATCAAACATTATATTTCAGGTAATCCTATAAATGTTGAAACTAATGTTATTGAAACCGTTACTCCGGAGGAATACATAAGGGACACTTTCCAGAACGTTTCAGACTCTGAAAAGGAATTGGTACTTGGTACGGTAAGTAAACCGACTCCAAAACAATTCTAATGGAAATTTTTCTCCGTTTTGGAATATTTAAGAAAATAGAAAAATAAGAAGTAGTTCGGATAGGACATGAGGCTTCCACGAGGGTGGAGGGCGCGCCCTACCCCCCTGGGCGCCCCCCTGCCTCGTGGGCACCTCGTGTGCTCCTCGGACTCTGTTTTCTTGCACGATACTTCTTTTGGTCGGTAAAAATTCATTATATAATCTCCCAAAGGTTTTGACCACCGTACCATGTAAACATCCTCTATTTTTGTTTCGAGCTGTTTCTGCTGCAGATTCAGAGCAAGATGTCTTCTCAAGAGTCAGTCGGGGAGAGTCGGGTGTCTCCCCCGACACCGGGACCAAGAGCAAACAACAATGTTGACCACATTGAGCCATCAACTGAGGAAGAGATGGAAGCTGACTTGAAAAGGATAGATGCCATGGAGGAGGATGAAGAAGTTACTTCTCGTTTCCAAGTTGGATTCACGATGGGGGAACTATAGAGCTCAGCTATTCCAAACTCGGTCATCCATTCCAATGTTAGATTTCTTTCTTATGAAAATATGAAAAGGAGTGTTGCTTGTTCTCCCGCAGCTATGCAACATCCTTGGGTGAAAGGAGCTTTATCCATCACGGGCAAGCTCCGTAAGAAATAACGGACCTCAAGTAGCAAGTCAATAAGATCAAGGAAGAGAATCGTATCCCGAAGGGCATCGTCGCCAAGAATATCACATCACCACCCCCGAAGAAGAAGACATAAACACATGGGTATGGGCACTCCACTTGGCAACTGCCAAGCTTGGGGGAGTGCCCCGGTATCGTATCACCATCACTCTTATCTTTACCGTTTTTCTTAGTTCGATCCTTTTGGTTATATCTTGATCTAGTAGAATAAAGTTTTAGTATGATCTAGTTTTGAGTTTTGCTTTATGATCCTTCTATGTAATCGAGTCCATGAGCTATATATAATAAATATTAGTGTTGAGTCGAGGGCTTGTTTTGCTATGATCTTGAGGGAATAAAAGAAAAGGAATAAAAATAAATAAAGGGATCATGTGGATCTTATGGAGAGTAATGACTTCACATATAAAGATTATGATGAATAAAAGTTGTTGAGAGTTGACAAACATAGTTTTGGTCATCGTTGCAATTAATAGGAAGTAATAAAGAAAGAGAGTTTTTCACATATAAATATACTATCTTGGATATCTTTTATGATTGGGCGCACTCAATAAAATATGACATGCTAAAGAGTTGAGGTTGGACAAGGAAGACAACGTAATGGGTTATGTTTTCTTACATCTGAAATAAATTATATTGTCTTGGATCATCCAACATGTTGAGCTTGTCTTTCCCTCTCATGCTAGCCAAATTCTTTGCACTAAGTAGAGATACTACTTGTGCTTCCAAATATCCTTAAACCCAGTTTTGCCATGAGAGTCCACCACATCTACCTATGGATTGAGTAAGATCCTTCAAGTAAGTTGTCATCGTTGCAAGCAATAAAAATTGCTCTCTAAATATGTATGACTTATTAGTGTGGAGAAAATAAGCTTTATACGATCTTGTTATGTGGAAGAAATAAAAGCGACGGACTGCATAATAAAGGTCCATATCACAAGTGGCAATATAAAGTGCCGTTCTTTCGCATTAAGATTTTGTGCATCCAACCATAAAAGCACATGACAACCTCTGCTTCCCTCTGCGAAGGGCCTATCTTTTATTCTTGTCTATTACTTTATATAAGAGTCACGGTGATCTTCACCTTTCCTTTTTTACATTTTATGCTTTGGGAAGCACAATGTGTTGGAAAGATCCAGATATATATAGCTAATTGGATGTGAGTTTTCATGAACTATTATTGTTGACATTACCCTTAAGGTAAAAGGTTGGGAGGCAAAACTATAAGCCCCTATCTTTCTCTGTGTATGATTAAAACTTCATAACCATAAATATTGCATGAGTGTTAGCAATTGTGAAAGACTAAATGATGGTTGAGTATGTGGACTTGCTGAAAAGCTCTTATATTGACTCTTTCCTATGTTATGATAAATTGCAATTGCTTCAATGACTGAGATTATAGTTTGTTAGTTTTCAGTGAAGTTTATGATTCATACTTGAAACTATGAATGAATTGTTACTTTAGCATACGAGATCATATGACAATATATATATATATATATAGTGGCACTATTCTAACTCTAGGATTAGAATAACTATTTGGATCATGGGGCCCTATATAGGAGCAATCAGAGACATTCCCTAGATCGTAACATGGAACCGACCAGCCCACATACACCTCCCGAACGGCCCAGTAGCTAACCCGTGACCTTCTCCTTCCCACCTCGACCAAACCCACCCGCCGCCACGCCTGGACTGGATCCCGCCGCGACTGGCGGCCTCCCACCAGCCGCCACGGCCAGCCTCCCTCCCCCACTGATAACCCACAAGTATAGGGGATCGCAACAATTTTTGAGGGTAAAGTATTCAACCCAAATTTGTTGATTCGACAAAAGGGGAGCCAAAGAATACTCTCAAGTATTAGCAGCTGAGTTGTCAATTCAACAACACCTGGAAACTTACTATCTGTAGCAAAGTTGTTACGCCCCCGATTCAATCGTACACTAATCATGCACGCAAACGTGTACGATCAAGATCAGGGACTCACGGGAAGATATCACAACACAACTCTAAAACATAAATAAGTCATACAAGCATCATAATACAAGCCAGGGGCCTCGAGGGCTCGAATACAAATGCTCGATCATAGATGAGTCAGCGGAAGCAACAATATCTGAGTACAGACATAAGTTAAACAAGTTTGCCTTAAGAAGGCTAGCACAAACTGGAATACAAATCGAAAGAGGCGCAGGCCTCCTGCCTGGGATCCTCCTAAACTACTCCTGGTCGTCGTCAGCGGGCTGCACGTAGTAGTAGGCACCTCCAGCATAGTAGGAGTCGTCGTCGAAGGTGGCGTCTGGCTCCTGGACTCCAGCATCTGGTTGCGACAACCAGAAAGAAAGGAAAGGGGGAAAGGGGGGAAGAAAGCAACCGTGAGTACTCATCCAAAGTACTCGCAAGCAAGGAACTACACTACATATGCATGGGTATATGTGTAAGGAGGCCATATCAGTGGACTGAACTGCAGAATGCCAGAATAAGAGGGGGATAGCTAGTCCTATCGAAGACTACGCTTCTGGCAGCCTCCGTCTCGCAGCATGTAGAAGAGAGTAGATTGAAGTCCTCCAAGTAGCATCTCCAAGTAGCATCTCCAAGTAGCATCGCATAGCATAATCCTACCCGGCGATCCTCCCCTCGTCGCCCTGTGGAAAAGCGATCACCGGGTTGTCTGTGGAACTTGGAAGGATGTGTTTTATTAAGTATCCGGTTCTAGTTGTCATAAGGTCAAGGTACAACTCCAAGTCGTCCTGTTACCAAAGATCACGGCTATTCGAATAGATTAACTTCCCTGCAGGGGTGCACCACATCACCCAACATGCTCGATCCCATTTGGCCGGACACACTTTCCTAGGTCATGCCCGGCCTCGGAAGATCAACACGTTGCAGCCCCACCTAGGCACAACAGAGAGGTCAGTCCGCCGGTCTAAATCCTATGCGCGCAGGGGTCTGGGCCCATCGCCCATTGCACACCTGCACGTTGCGAGGGCGGCCGGAAGCAGACCTAGCAACCTCCATTACAAAGGAAGTCACGTTACGCGGTCCAATCCGGCGCGTGCCGCTCCGTCGCTGACGTCAAGAAGGCTTCGGCTGATACCACGACGCCGGGATACCCATAACTACTCCCACGTAGATGGTTAGTGCGTATAGACCAAATGGCCAGACTCAGATCAAATACCAAGATCTCGTTAAGCGTGTTAAGTATCCCCAAACGCCGACCAGGGCCAGGCCCACCTGTCTCCTAGGTGGTCTCAACCTGCCCTGCCGCTCCGCCACAAAGTAACAGTCGGGGGCCGTCGGGAACCCAGGCCCACATCTACCGGGATGGAGCCACCTGTCCTTTCAGCCCCCTCATCAGAATCACTTGCGGGTACTCCTCGAGCTGACCCGACTTTAGTCACCATCTGTATAGTATGAATGTATGTATAGTATATACCCGTGATCACCTCCCGAGTGATCACGGCCCAATAGTATAGCAAGCAGACTGACAAGGATGTAGGGCCAATGATGATAAACTAGCATCCTATACTAAGTATTTAGGATTGCAGGTAAGGTATCAACAGATGTAGCAACAATGTCAGGCTATGCATCAGAATAGGATTAACGGAAAGCAGTAACATGCTACACTACTCTAATGCAAGCAGTATAGAGAAGAATAGGCGATATCTGGTGATCAAGGGGGGGGGCTTGCCTGGTTGCTCTGGCAAGAGAGAGGGGTCGTCAACACCGTAGTCGTACTGGGTAGCAGCGGCGTCGGTCTCGGTGTCTAGCGAGAGAAGACGGGGAAGAAACAATAAATATTTAAGCAAACAGATGCATAGCGATGCATGATATGATAAGTATCGGTGCTAGGGGTACCCTAACGCAGTATGAGGTGATACCGGTGAAGGGGGGAAACATCTGAGAAAGTATCCCCGGTGTTTCACGTTTTCGGGCAGAGGAGCCGAAGGGGGAAAGTTGTGAGTTCGATAGGTTAGGGACGTGTGGCGGACGAACGGGCTGCGCATCCGGGTTCGTCTTGTCGTTCTGAGCATATTCATGTTGAAAATAATTTAATCCGAGTTACGGATTAAAATATATGATTTTCTAAAGATTTTATTAATTTCTGGAATTTAATTAATTATTTTATTAATTCGAAAATGGATTTATGACATCAGCATGAGGTCATGCTGACGTCAGCAGTCAACAGGGCTGACTGGTCAACCTGACCAGTGGGTCCCACTGGTCAGTGACACATTTTTAATTAAACATTTTAATTAACCTAATTAGTGTTAATAGGGGGTGGGCCCCACTGTCATACTCTGTTAGCTAATTAACAGTAGTTAATTAGGTTAATTAGTCATTAGATTAATTAATCTTAATTAGCTAAGTTAATCAGAATTAATTAAGTTAATTAATTAGTTAGTTAATTAATTATTATTATTATTATTATTTATTATTGATTTTTTTAACTCCTTTTTTTAACAGACACGTTCTCTGCGGGCGTGGGCCCCCTTCGTCATTGGCTTAGAGGCCATAGTGGCCCGGGTAAACGGGCAGCGGTGCGGGCGCTCGGGCATGGGCGCCCGAAGGGAGATCCAGGGCGCGGCGAGTGTTCGCCGGACCGTGACCAAGGGGCGGAGGTGGGACGGCGAGCGGCGGCAGCCACTGCGGGAACCGCAAGCGGGGCAGGGGCGAAAGCGGACAGGGCGGTGGAGGCGTCCGGGGGTAGCAGCGGGGGGAGGCGGCCACGGTGGGCGCGCACGGGGAGGGGCGCGTGCTAGGCGCGGCCACGGTGGGCACGCGCGGGATGTCGGTCCAGTCGCGGCGCGAAGGCCGCGGCCACGGGGTAGCATCGGGTGGACGGCGGGTGCGGGGAGAGGACGAGAGGGAGCGCGGGGCGCGGCCATGGGCGCGGCCGGAGCCGGTCGGAGCACGGCCAGGGGGCGCGAGGGCCACAGTGAGGGCGGGGCGGACACGGGACAGAGGGGTGGCGCGCTCGGCACAGGAGCTCACCGTGGGATGGTGGGGTCTAGGCAGCGGGGGGTTGAGGAGGAAGACGGCGACGACGGCGTAGAGGAGGCAGTCCGGTGGGGGAGCGCCGGCGACGGGCGGCGGGGAGGAGCGGCGTGGCGACGTGATTCCGGCGAGGGGGGACTCCAAGCGGTGGTGGCGTCGGGACCGAGTCCCAACTCCAGATCGAGGGCGGCGCGTGGACGGGCGCCGGGGCGACTCGGGGTGAGGCGAGGAGGCGTCCGGCGAGGGGGGGGGGGTGGTGACGGGCGACGCCGGCGACGCGGGATCTGGCTCCCCTACCTCGATCATGACGAGGGAGAGAGGGAAACGTGGGAGGAGCGAGTGGGGGGGGGGAATGGACGAGTGGGGTGGCGGCTAGGGTTGCGGGGGGGGGGGATAAGGAGAGGAGTGGGGTTGGCCGATTGGGCCTTTGGCCGGTTGGGCCGGCCCGTTCGGGCGGCGGAGGCGAGCTGGGCCACTTGGCCCAGCGGGGGGGGGGGTCTGTTGTTTTTGTTTTGTTTTGTTTTCCTTTCATTTGTTTCTTTTTATTTATTTTCCTTTCTGTTTTATTCAATTTAAAATATTTATGCATTTTCTAAAAATGTGTTTACTTCACCATAATTATCTATGCAATATTGACACGGTCCGAACATTTTGTTTTAAAGTTTGAAAACTTTGTTTGTTTGCCAAAAATTCAAATTTGAATTCGAATCGTTTTGAACTAACGCGAGATTAGCGACAGTAACGGAGGTGACATGGCGTCATTAGCAGAGGTTACTGTAGCTTGCTTATCCGGGCGTCACAATTCTCCTCCACTACAAGAAATCTCGTCCCGAGATTTAAGAGGGGAGTAAGGGGGAAAGTCCTGGTTATTCTAATGGATCTTCTTGAAGAAGTTAATCCCTTTCGTTGATGTCTTCAATTCTTTATTCCAAAGCATCATGATGAAGTTGTCGTCCTTTCTTCGGGGAACTCCATCGTACTTACGAATAGGTAAGGGGCAGCTCTACAATGATAGGATGTTATAAGGGAAATTCATCTGGGGGTATCCCAAGAATGAACATATGAGTATCTCTCGAGTTGAACAAATGACACACATCGAGAGCAAAGTAAGACGGTGTAATAAGAAGTTTCAAGCGGATAGGCAATCATTCATTGCCTGAAGCAGAGTGCGAAAGGGGTTCAGAGCAACGGGAATAAGTATTGTGTCTGATACCAGAATAGATCAACAGGCAAGTGGCCCGTGAATTACATACAAAGTCAAGCACGAGGAATAACTTTGACATCAGGTTGTACAGGAGAGTCAGGTTTCGATCCTGTGGAACTGTGGGTTATGGGCCCACCATGTGGGTTAAAAGTAGGAAGGCGGTGATGTCTTGCACGATCATGCAAGTGTCAGAGGTTAGCCTGTCAGTTATATGTCAGCAACTACATCGGTACCAAGGCGAGGGACAAGGAGAACCATTTTCTTGCTCGTTGAAACGAGGCGGACCAATAGGCAAAGTTCTCGTCCATCGGTGGTTACTGAAATGTCATCAACAATAGTAACAGGGTCTTACTGACAGAGTTGTACACCGAGGTGTTTACATAAGCAGGAGAATAATACTGCTTAGATTATATAGACCTCAAGAAAGGTTAAACCAACCAATGAAAGGAAAATAAGATTATCAGATTAAACAGAACAATGGAAAGGAAAATGTGTTTAAACACATATATCAGGGGGTATATCCTTCCCAAGGGCAAGCAACGCATGATATTCATGACGGGATATAACATAGAAAACCCCTTTAGGAAAGGGAAGAGAAATTTTCATGACATTACCCATACAACGGTGTTTGTATAATTGATCAAGAAGCATTTATCATTGGGCTTTAAATGTTCTTGTTGAAAATCGGAGTACCACAGACATGCTTCGAGATAGCATTGACATGGTCTTCAAGCAAAAATTGGATTTTGGATAGACAAAGGATCCATTAGGATAAACTCATTAAACAAGCATTCAGTTTCCTCATGGAAAAATGATTAAACTTGTTACAAAGGAAACTATAACACTAGGTCCTCTGGTCCGGTGTGCTAGGCATGACATCTCCTTACCGGGGCATATAGGGACCAATGTTATAACTCTTGAAAATATGTTCCAACCATCATATCTGACTGAGATTCAGATCTGATTGGTGTCAAGATACCTTAGACTCGGGATGCCTGAGAAGAAAAGGTGCAACACAATTGACGAGTTGACATTGTAAGATTTTAAGGAAATGAACTATGGAAGCGAGTTCCGAAACAAGAGTTCATCATTTAACCAAGGAGGGGACGATGAGGTGGCTGATGGACTCAGTGACAATTCCTCAAGATTTCCAAAAGGATGGATTTCCACAATTATGTGAATAAGGGGATAACATTTGTCAGTTCAAATGATATAATGTTGTATGCTCTAGGAAAACATACACCATCAATCATTAGTTGAAAGGTGTGCCCGAAGTATGACCTTAGGCAGCAAGCTCAATGTTAGAGTGACGATTCAATAACCAACAGTCTAAGGACGAACTGTCGATCGTTAACTTCAAAGCAATAGGGTTGCTAGAAGTACAGAACTCAAACAACATCGGTAGCATATTGGTATCCTGGTTAAAAACAACATGGGACCAAGGAAGAATGGTGATGGTGAGAAGTATCATCATACCGAGAATTTCTAAGAGGTGGAGCAATTCTCGCGACCTTCTTGTCACAAAAGATGGTAATACTCCAAGGTAGGACATACGACAAGTTGGATTACCAGGAACTCAAGGTATAACACAAAACAAGAACAAGTTTTGTGTTGGAGGGAATGCAAGAATGTTGTGGATGATAATTCAAATCATCGGGGTCAAAGGATGCTATTTCACATCATGAAATTGATTGATATCCTGGAAGAGCTCAAAATGTTGATGATGATCACGACACCTTTGTCGAGAGGTTTCATGAAGATATAATTGCTCATCGACAACATCAAGCAAGAGGAAGGATGGAGCGAAAAGTTATTGAAACCACGGATATAACACAATCTCGGAATCAAGCTTGATGTTCAAGGCAACATGATATGACGAGGAAAGTCGACGTAAGCTTAGCCCATCGTCAAAAAAAAATTGTGCTCTGGGAATAAAGAGCAGGTAGCACAGTTAAAATTTAGCACGATAATGACATAGCCGGCCAGGCTAGGAGTGACTTGAAGGATTAATAAACTCATAAGCAACAAAGATTACTTAGAGTTATTGAACCGTAGTGCAGACTCGGTGCACATATTGGTGTTCTCGGTTGACGACAACCCAGAACCTAGGAAAATTGGAATCGGTGAGAAATAACAGTTGACGAAGAACCCATAAAAAGTTATGCAGTTCCATGATATTTTCGAGATACCAGAGTGTAATACTCGATGGTAGATCAGAGTAAAGGTTGGACAGGTGCAAAGATCTGCAGAAGACAAGTACTTCAACTTGTCTGAGAAATGGTATTTAAAGGAGAACATGGCCGGAACAACGATTGCAAAATGCCAGATCTTAGATATAAGATGAACTTATACCAAGGAAATATTTATTTGAAGAGAAGCTTTAATGATACGATCTACATTGTTTCCATGGGCATGAACACAAAGGTTCAAGGTCGACTCCCACTTCCTCAATGCATAACCTTACATTGACCTCTCGTATTTCGAAAATGACATTAGTTGTGGGAAGTTTTGCCTGGTGCAATACCAAATAAGTATGACCCGTGAAATCTTTCGGGTTTGCACATATTAGGGAAGGCATTGGTTCAAACCATCGGGGCTTCTTAGGAACATATACCACAAGCTTCAAGAGGATACCATTTACCAAAGGCATTATATATCGGGTAAAGAACTCATAAGAATTTTGGTTGTGAAGGACACTATCGGATAATAACCCGGCAATGGGTATGGCGGTCCACAACAGGACTGATGTGAGTATCGGTACTCAATCAGAGGAAGAAAGAATGCAAATGCATCAGATTATAGAACATCAAAATAATTTGATGCTTAGATAACAAAGGAATTATGATTTCCAAAATGAAGGATCAGAAGCAGACGCTCTGATCATAGATGGATAGCCGAATAGACATAGGGGGTTACAATCAACGGCAACTTGATTGGTCGAGACCCAGCTCATGTTTAAAAATGGCGTCTGAGCCGGAAGGATGAATTCTAGGATCTGATTGAGGATTGCAAGCATTCGCAACATATTGAATCAACGGACTCAAAAGATAATGACAATGGATGCCAATAAGATTACCAGACTTATGGGATTAATCATAATGAAAGCAAACAAGAAATTCCAGAGCAATAGGTTGCTGAGGATTTTCAGAAGATCGAATGGTATTTCAAAGACTTTTGTGAAACACATGATCAACTGGGGGATGAGCGGATACTCGATAAGTGCGAGAATTAACCGTAGGGGTATTCAGGTGACAAAGAACAGCAGGGCAGTAAGCTCAAAGGATTATCAAACAACGACGAGTGTTATGGGGTATCTTGCAATAACAAGACCAACTGGGGATGAATGTAAGAATAACAACTACAAGTAGTTATCCATAAGGGTTTACGGTGGAAGGGGAATTGCAAAAGCGATGAACACAAGTTCTCGAGTTAACAGCGGAGAGCATCTTCCGGGTCTTCTGGTGCAGCAGATGATCATCAGTAATAAGGGGCTCTCTGGGTGAAAGTGATAACGAGATCCTAATGTTAGATTTAGAAAAATTCATTTAACCCGAATAGAGGAGAGATCAGAGTCCCAGAGTAAAGGTCAAGGAGTAAAAGATCCTAATACCACCCAATGGCGACGTGGGCCCGTAAGCCACACAGCCATGTTAGTAAAAGTTTTTCAACGACTAGACTCAACTTCGGCCAAGGAGTTGGAAATGGGGATTCCTACAGGCAGTCGGCTCTGATACCAACTTGTGACGCTCCCGATTCAATCGTACACTAATCATGCACGCAAACGTGTACGATCAAGATCAGGGACTCACGGGAAGATATCACAACACAACTCTAAAACATAAATAAGTCATACAAGCATCATAATACAAGCCAGGGGCCTCGAGGGCTCGAATACAAATGCTCGATCATAGACGAGTCAGCGGAAGCAACAATATCTGAGTACAGACATAAGTTAAACAAGTTTGCCTTAAGAAGGCTAGCACAAACTGGAATACAAATCGAAAGAGGCGCAGGCCTCCTGCCTGGGATCCTCCTAAACTACTCCTGGTCGTCGTCAGCGGGCTGCACGTAGTAGTAGGCACCTCCAGCATAGTAGGAGTCGTCGTTGAAGGTGGCGTCTGGCTCCTGGACTCCAGCATCTGGTTGCGACAACCAGAAAGAAAGGAAAGGGGGAAAGGGGGGGGGAAGAAAGCAACCGTGAGTACTCATCCAAAGTACTCGCAAGCAAGGAACTACACTACATATGCATGGGTATATGTGTAAGGAGGCCACATCAGTGGACTGAACTGCAGAATGCCAGAATAAGAGGGGGATAGCTAGTCCTATCGAAGACTACGCTTCTGGCAGCCTCCGTCTCACAGCATGTAGAAGAGAGTAGATTGAAGTCCTCCAAGTAGCATCTCCAAGTAGCATCTCCAAGTAGCATCGCATAGAATAATACTACCCGGCGATCCTCCCCTCGTCGCCTTGTGGAAAAGCGATCACCGGGTTGTCTGTGGAACTTGGAAGGATGTGTTTTATTAAGTATCCGGTTCTAGTTGTCATAAGGTCAAGGTACAACTCCAAGTCGTCCTGTTACCGAAGATCACGGCTATTCGAATAGATTAACTTCCCTGCAGGGGTGCACCACATAACCCAACACGCTCGATCCCATTTGGCCGGACACACTTTCCTAGGTCATGCCCGGCCTCGGAAGATCAACACGTCGCAGCCCCACCTAGGCACAACAGAGAGGTCAACCCGCCGGTCTAAATCCTATGCGCGCAGGGGTCTGGGCCCATCGCCCATTGCACACCTGCACGTTGCGAGGGCGGCCGGAAGCAGACCTAGCAACCTCCATTACAAAGGAAGTCACGTTACGCGGTCCAATCCGCCGCGCGCCGCTCAGTCGCTGACGTCAAGAAGGCTTCGGCTGATACCACGACGCCGGGATACCCATAACTACTCCCACGTAGATGGTTAGTGCGTATAGACCAAATGGCCAGACTCAGATCAAATACCAAGATCTCGTTAAGCGTGTTAAGTATCCGCGAACACCGACCAGGGCCAGGCCCACCTGTCTCCTAGGTGGTCTCAACCTGCCCTGCCGCTCCGCCATAAAGTAACAGTCGAGGGCCGTCGGGAACCCATGCCCACCTCTACCGGGATGGAGCCACCTGTCCTTTCAGCCCCCTCATCAGAATCACTTGCGGGTACTCCTCGAGCTGACCCGACTTTAGTCACCATCTGTATTGTATGAATGTATGTATAGTATATACCTGTGATCACCTCTCGAGTGATCACGGCCCAATAGTATAGCAAGCAGACTGACAAGGATGTAGGTCCAATGATGATAAACTAGCATCCTATACTAAGTATTTAGGATTGCAGGTAAGGTATCAACAGATGTAGCAACAATGTCAGGCTATGCATCAGAATAGGATTAACGGAAAGCAGTAACATGCTACACTACTCTCATGCAAGCAGTATAGAGAAGAATAGGCGATATCTGGTGATCAAGGGGGGGGGGGCTTGCCTGGTTGCTCTGGCAAGAGAGAGGGGTCGTCAACACTGTAGTCATACTGGGTAGCAGCGGCGTCGGTCTCGGTGTCTAGCGAGAGAAGACAGGGAAGAAACAATAAATATTTAAGCAAACAGATGCATAGCGATGCATGATATGATAAGTATCGGTGCTAGGGGTGCCCTAACGCAGTATGAGGTGATACCGGTGAAGGGGGGAAACATCCGGGAAAGTATCCCCGGTGTTTCGCGTTTTCGGGCAGAGGAGCCGAAGGGGGAAAGTTGCGAGTTTGATAGGTTAGGGACGCGTGGTGGACGAACGGGCTGCGGATCCGGGTTCGTCTCGTCGTTCTGAGCAACTTTCATGTTGAAAATAATTTAATCCGAGTTACGGATTAAAATATATGATTTTCTAAAGATTTTATTAATTTCTAGAATTTAATTAATTATTTTATTTAATTCGAAAATGGATTTATGACATCAGCATGAGGTCATGCTGACGTCAGCAGTCAACAGGGTTGAGTGGTCAACCTGACCAGTGGGTCCCACTGGTCAGTGACACATTTTTAATTAAACATTTTAATTAACCTAATTAGTGTTAATAGGGGGTGGGCCCCACTTTCATACTCTGTTAGCTAATTAACAGTAGTTAATTAGGTTAATTAGTCATTAGATTAATTAATCTTAATTAGCTAAGTTAATCAGAATTAATTAAGTTAATTAATTAGTTAATTAATTAATTAATTACTTTTATTATTTATTATTGATTTATTTTTTATATTTTTTAACTCCTTTTTTTAACAGACATGTTCTCTGGGGGCATGGGCCCCCTTCGTCATTGGCTTAGAGGCCATAGTGGACCGGGTAAACGGGTAGCGGTGCGGGCGCTCGGGCATGGGCGCCCGAAGGGAGACCCAGGGCGCGGCGAGTGTTCGCCGGACCGTGACCAAGGGGCGGAGGTGGGACGGCGAGCGGCGGCAGCCACTGCGGGAACCGCAAGCGGGGCAGGGGCGAAAGCGGACGGGGCGGTGGAGGCGTCCGGGGGTAGCAGCGGGGGGAGGCGGCCACGGTGGGCGCGCACGGGGAGGGGCGCGTGCTAGGCGCGGCCACGGTGGGCACGCGCGGGACGTCGGTCCAGTCACGACGCGAAGGCCGCGACCATGGGGTAGCATCGGGCGGACGGCGGGTGCGGGGAGAGGACGAGAGGGAGCGCGGGGGCGCGGCCATGGGCGCGGCCGGAGTCGGTCGGAGCACGGCCAGGGGGCGCGAGGGCCACAGTGAGGGCGGGGCGAACACGGGACAGAGGGGTGGCGCGCTCGGCACAGGAGCTCACCGTGGGATGGTGGGGTCTAGGCAGCGGGGGGTTGAGGAGGAAAACGGCGACGACGGCGTAGAGGAGGCAGTCCGGTGGGGGAGCGCCGGCGACGGGCGGCGGGGACGAGCGGCGTGGCGACGTGATTCCGGCGAGGGGGGACTCCAAGCGGTGGTGGCGTCGGGACCGAGTCCCAACTCCAGATCGAGGGCGGCGCGTGGACGGGCGCCGGGCGACTCGGGGTGAGGCGAGGAGGCGTCCGGCGAGGGGGGGGGGTGGTGACGGGCGACGCCGGCGACGCGGGATCTGGCTCCCCTACCTCGATCCAGACGAGGGAGAGAGGGGAACGTGGGAGGAGCGAGTGGGGGGGAGTGGACGAGTGGGGTGGCGGCTAGGGTTGCGGGGGTGATAAGGAGAGGAGTGGGGTTGGCCGATTGGGCCTTTGGCCGGTTGGGCCGACCCGTTCGGGCGGTGGAGGCCAGCTGGGCCACTTGGCCCAGCGGGGGGGGGGGGGTCTGTTGTTTTTGTTTTGTTTTGTTTTCCTTTCATTTGTTTCTTTTTATTTATTTTCCTTTTTGTTTTATTCAATTTAAAATATTTATGCATTTTCTAAAAATGTGTTTACTTCACCATAACTATCTATGCAATATTTGACACGGTCCGAACATTTTGTTTTAAAGTTTGAAAACTTTGTTTGTTTGCTAAAAATTCAAATTTGAATTTGAATCGTTTTGAACTAACGCGAGATTAGCGACAGTAACGGAGGTGACATGGCGTCATTAGCAGAGGTTACTGTAGCTTGCTTATCCGGGCGTCACAAAAGTGTTTAGTAGCAAAGTAATATGATAGTAGTGATAATGGTAGCAAAAGGTAACAGTAGTAAAAGTAATGTTTTTGGTATTTTGTAGTGATGATAGCAATAGCAACGAGAAAGTAAATAAGCGAAGAACAATATATGGAAAGCTCGTAGGCAATGGATCAGTGATGGAGAATTATGCCGGATGCAGTTCATCATGTAACAGTCATAACCTAGGGTGACACAGAACTAGCTCCAGTTCATTGATATAATGTAGGCATGTATTCCGAATATAGTCATACGTGCTTATGGAAAAGAACTTGCATGACATCTTTTGTCCTACCCTCCCGTGGCAGCGGGGTCCTTACGGAAACTAAGGGATATTAAGGCCTCCTTTTAATAGAGTACCGGAACAAAGCATTAACACATTGTGAATACATGAACTCCTCAAACTACGGTCATCACCGGTAAGTATCCCGATTATTGTCACTTCGGGGTTAACGGATCATAACACATAATAGGTGACTATAGACTTGCAAGATAGGATCGAGAACACTCATATATTGATGAAAACATAATAGGTTCAGATCTGAAATCATCGCACTCGGGCCCTAGTGACAAGCATTAACCATAGCAAAGTAATAGCAACATCAATCTCAGAACATAGTGGATACTAGGTATCAAACCCAAACAAAACTAACTCGATTACATGATAGATCCCATCCAACCCATCATCGTCCAGCAAGCCTACGATGGAATTACTCACGCACGATGGTGAGCATCATGAAATTGGTGATGGAGGATGGTTGATGATGACGATGGAGACGGATTCCCCTCTCCGGAGCCCCGAACGGACTCCATATCAGCCCTCCCAAGAGGTTTTAGGGCTTGGCGGTGGCTTCGTATCGTAAAACGTGATGAATTCTTCTCTCTCATTTTTTCTCCCCGAAACACAATATATGGAGTTGGAGTTGGAGTCGGAGAGGCAACAGGGGGCCCACGAGGTAGGGCGCATTCCCTAGGGGGCAGGTGCGCCCCCACCCTTTTGGAGAGGTGGTCGGCCCCCTGGCCTTCATCTTTTGCAGGTATTTTTCATATTTTCTGAAAAGTGGCTCCGTGAAGTTTCAGGTCATTCCGAGAATGTTTGTTTCTGCACATAAATAACACCATGGTAATTCTGCTGAAAACAACGCCAGTCCGGGTTAGTTCCATTCAAATCATGCAAGTTAGAGTCCAAAACAAGGGCAAAAGTGTTTGGAAAAGTAGATATGTTGGAGATGTATCAACTCCCCCAAACTTACACCTTTGCTTGTCCTCAAGCAATTCAGTTGACAAACTGAAAGTGGTAAAGAAAAACTTTTACAAACTCTATTTTCTCTTGTTGTTGTAAATATGTAAAGCCAGCATTCATGTTTTCATCAAAGATTATAAGTAACCACATTCACAATAATGCATAGGTCTCAAGTTTACTCATATCAATAGCATAATCAACTAGCGAGCAATAATAATAAATCTCGGATGACAACACTTTCTCAAAACAATCATAATATGATATAACAAGGTGGTATCTCGCTAGCCCTTTCTGAGACCGCAAAACATAAATGCAGAGTACCTTTAAAGACCAAGGACTGACTAGACATTGTAATTCATGGTAAAAGAGATCCAGTCAAGTCATACTCAATGTAAATTAACAGTAATGAATGCAAATGACAGTGGTGCTCTCCAACTGGTGCTTTTTAATAAGAGGATGATGACTCAGCATAAAAGTAAATAGATAGGCCCTTCGCAGAGGGAAGCAGGGATTTGTAGAGGTGCCAGAGCTCGGTTTGAAATAGAGGTGAATAATATTTTGAGCAGTATACTTTCATTGTCAACATAACAACCAAGAGATGGCGATATCTTCCATGCTACACACATTATAGGCGGTTCCCAAACAGAATGGTAAAGTTTATACTCCCCTTCCACCAACAAGCATCAAAACATGGCTTGCTCGAAACAACGAGTGCCTCCAACTAACAAGAGTCCCAGGGGGAGTTTTGTTTGCAATTATTTTGATTTAGTTTGCATAAAGCATGGGACTGGGCATCCCGGTGACCAGCCATTTATCTCATGAGTGAGGAGCGGAGTCCACTCCTCTTGAGAATAACCCGCCTAACATGGAAGATACAGACAACCCTAGTTGATACATGAGCTATTCGATCATACAAAACAGGATATTTATTTGAAGGTTTAGAGTTTGGCACATACAAATTTACTTGGAACGGCATGTAGATACCGTATATAGGTAGGTATAGTGGACTCATATGGAATAACTTTGGGATTTATGGAGTTTGGATGCACAAGCAGTATTCCCTCTTAGTACAGGTGAAGGCTAGCAAAAGACTGGGAAGCGACCAGCTAGAGAGCGACAACCGTCATGAACATGCATTAAAATTAATCAACACCGAATGCAAGCATGAGTAGGATATAATCCACCATGAACATAAATATCGTGAAGGCTATGTTGATATCGTTTCTACTACATGCGTGAACATGTGCCAAGTCAAGTCACTTAAATCATTCAGAGGAGGATACCACCCCATCATACCACATCATAACTATCTCAATAGCATGTTGGCACGCAAGGTAAACTATTATAACTCATAGCTAATCAAGCATGGCACAAGAAACTATGATCTCTAGTTGTCATTGCAAACATGTTTATTCATAATAGGTCGAATCAGGAACGATGAGCTAATCATATTTACAAAAACAAAAGAGGTTGAGTTCATACCATCTTTTCTCATCTCAGTCAGTCCATCATATATCGTCATAATTGCCTTTCACTTGCACGACCGAATAGTGTGAATAATAATAATAGTGCACGTGCATTGGAGTAAGCTGGAATCTGCAAGCATTCAATAAAAAGGAGAAGACAAGGTAATATGGGCTCTTTTGTCAGATAAACAATAATGCATATAAGAGCCACTTCAACAATTTAATTATGGTCTTCTCCTATCGACTCCCAAAGAAAAGAAAAGAAATAAAACTATTTACACGGGAAAGCTCCCAACAAGCAAAAGAAGAATAGGAAATCTTTTAGGTTTTCTTTTTAATTACTACTACAAGCATGGAAAGTAAACTAATTAAAATCTACAACTAATTTTTTGGTTTTTCTTAAGGTTTATTTAACACACAAGAAGAAAGCATAAAAAGGAAAATAAACTAGCATGGATGACACAATTAAAAAGTATGAGCACCGACATCTAGCAGTGAGTGTGTGAACATAAATGTAATGTCGGTGGGAAATACGTACTCCCCCAAGCTTAGGATTTTGGCCTAAGTTGGTCTATGGCCACGGCTGGCCTGGCGGATATCCATAATAGTAGTTGGGGTCGTACTGAGAAGAAGAAGAGGAAGACTCCGATTACCACTGGCTAACAATCATCTCCGGATCCCACTAGTAATTAGACTGTCGTGATGGATCAACTTGTGGTTCCGTCTCTGGCTCCTCGGCTGGTGCAGGGTTCCGGTAGGCATGAATAGCCTTCAACGGAACAAGGTACATGCCTGAAGATAAATCAAACAAAGAAGGAGCAGGCAGGGTAATAGTCTCAGGATGATGTTTAATAAAGAAGAATTGGTATTTAAGCTCTCCTTCCCTATTCTTAACAATAAAATCATGTGCCACCATACTTTTATAATCTAGACAAACATGAGGCAGCACCTTTTCTTCCTTCTCAAAATGCCTAAGAGGTATGTTAAAATGTGCAGCTAGGCATGAAGCATAGATGCCTCCAAAGATGGGGCCCTTGGTACAGTTCAGACTTAACCGTTTGGCAATAATATCGCCCATACTAAAAGTGTTATCACTGTATAAACCGTGCAGCAGAATAATAATATCAGGGATACTAAGGTTTCCATAGTTTCCGCGTCCAATTAAGCAATGACTAGCAAATAATGCAAAGTAACGTAAAACAGGATGATGTATGCTAGTGATTCGTGCATCGGAAACCTTCCTTGTTTCCCCTACAGTGATAGTATCAATAAACCCCTCCACATCATCATGATGTCGTTCTTCTATCTTGCCCTCAAAAGGGACTAAACAAATCCGACAAAAATCATAAAGTGACATCTCCTTATGCTCATCATATAAATGAAACTCCACCGTAGGTGGCGAGTTCCTAGAATGGAAATGAAAGTTTTGCACAAAGGTATTTGTGAGTAAGAGATACTGATTGCATTGGTCGTGGAGGAAAGCGGTGAGGACTGCATTCTTAGCCAATTCATAAAAATCTTCCTAAATCCCAGATGCTCTCAAGAAATCATTGGAAGGCCATTCACATGCCCGAACCTCCACGGTGCGAGGCAGATTATACTTAGGCTTCGATGCCTTTTCCTTCGAGCTTCGGCTCAATGAGCCCCTCAAAAGTCTCTTCATCATTTTTTGAAAAATTCTGAAATTTTTAGTAACTTCAAAATAAAATTAAACCAAACTCAATAATATTGATAGCAACTACTCCTACAAGTGCCTAGGGCCTATATCATGCATCAAAACTACTTTTGACCATATAAATTTGACATGCAAGCTCAAGAACAGGGTCACCTAAGCAGCAAAAATTCGCAATGAATAAAGCACTATAACAAAAACTAATTGGACCAATGGAGGAGTCACATACCAAGGAACAATCTCCCCAAGCAGTTTTGTGAGAGGTGCTTTGAGCAAGGAGATCGAAAATGGCAGCAAAATGAGCTAGAACTCATGCTTGAGCTGGATATTCGTGTTTGTGGGAGGAAGAAGAAGTGTGTGGGTGCAGGAATTAGTGGAGGAGGGCCACCGTGGGTCCACGAGGCAGGGGGCGCGCCCAGGGGGGTAGGGCGCGCCCTCCACCCTCGTGGGCCGGTGGTTGACCCCCCCTGTTATGTTCTTAGTGCCAAATATTCTCAAATATTCTAGAAAAAATCATATTTAAATTTCAGGGCATTTGGAGAACTTTTATTTCCGGGGTATTTTTATATTGCACGGATAATCAGATAACAGACAGAAAAATATTTATTTTTATTTTATTTAATATAAATAACAAAAGTAAAAGTGGGGTACAAAGGGTTGTGCCTTCTAGTTTCATCCATCTCATGGTCATCAAAAGGAATCCACTAACAAGGTTGATCAAGTCTTGTTAACAAACTCATTCCGAATAACATGGAACCGGAGAAATTTCGAATAACACTATGTTACCTCAACGGGGATATGAACATCCCCAATAATAAGAATATCATATTTCTTCTTGACAGTAGGAGGAGGAATTCAAAACCTCCAAATATAATCGATGGAATTTTTCCAATAGAGTTGATACTATAAACTTGAGGTTGTTTCCTCCGAAAGTGTACCGTATGCTCATTACCATTAACAAGAAAAGTGACCTTGCCTTTAGTGCAATCAATAACAGCCCCTGCAGTATTCAAAAAGGGTCTACCAAGAATAATAGACATACTATCGTCCTCGGGAATATCAAGAATACCAAAGTCTGTTAAAATAGTAACGTTTGCAACTACAACACGAACATCCTCACAAATACCGATAGGTATAGCAGTTGATTTATCAGCCATTTGCAAAGATATTTCAGTAGGTGTCAACTTATTCAAATCAAGTCTATGATATAAAGAGAGAGGCATAACACTAACACCGGCTCCAAGATCACATAAAGCAGTTTTAACATAGTTTCTTTTAATGGAGCATGGTATAGTGGGTACTCCTGGATCTCCAAGTTTCTTTGGTATTCCACCCTTAAAAGTGTAGTTAGCAAGCATGGTGGAAATTTGAGATTCCGATATCTTTCTTTTATTTGTAATAATATCTTTCATGTACTTAGCATAAGGATTTGTTTTGAGCATATCAGTTAATCGCATACGCAAAAAGATAGGTTTAATCATTTTAGGAAAGCGCTCAAAATCCTCATCATCCTTTTTCTTAGATGGTTTGGGAGGAAAAGACATGGTTTTCTGAACCCAAGGCTCTCTTTATTTACCATGTTTCCTAGCAACAAAGTCTTTCTTATCATAACGTTGATTCTTTGATTGTGGGTTATCAAGATCAACAGCAGGTTCAGTTTCTATATCATTATCATTACTAGGTTGAGCATCATTATGAACATTATCATTAACATTATTACTAGTTTCAGGTTCATTACCAGATTGTGTTTCAGCATCAGAAATAGAAATATCATTTCGATTCTCAGGTGTTTCAGTAATAGGTTCACTAGAAGCATGCAAAGTCCTATCATTTTTCTTTTTCTTCCTTTTAGAAGGACTAGGTGCATCTATATTATTTCTCTGAGAATCTTGCTCAATTGTCTTAGGGTGGCCTTCAGGATACAAAGGTTCCTAAGTCATTCTACCAGTTCTATTAGCCACTCTAACAACATTATCATTATTCTTACTATCCAATTCATTAAGCAAATCATTCTGAGCTTTAAGTACTTGTTCTACTTGAGTGGTAACCATATAAGCATGTTTACTAATAAGTTTAAGTTCACCTTTAACATTAGCCATATAATCACCCAAGTGTTCAAGCATATTTGAATTGTATTTCAGTTGTCTACCAAAATAAGCATTAAAATCTTCTTGCATAGCCATAAATTTATCAAACTCATCTAAGCATGGGCTAGCAAATTTAGTAAATGGGATTTCAGCTTTATCATATCTATAGAGAGAATTTACCTTTACTACCTGTGTCGGGTTATCAAGACCATGAGTTTGTTCAATGGGAGAAGGATTTGGATTATATGTTTCTTCAATAGGCGGTAAATTAAGACCATGTATTTCTTCAATAGGAGGTAAATTCTTAACATCTTCAGCTTTAATACCTTTTTATTTCATAGATTTCTTTGCCTCTTGCATATCATCAGGACTGAGAAATAGAATTCCCCTCTTCTTCGGAGTTGGCTTAGGAATAGGCTCAGGAATTGGCTCTGGAGGTGTCCAATTATTTTCATTTGTCAACATATTATTCAGTAGAATTTCAGCTTCATCCGGTGTTCTTCCCGTGAAAACAGAACCAGCACAACTATCCAGGTAATCTCTGGAAGCATCAGTTAGTCCATTATAAAAGATATCAAGTATTTCATTTTTCTTAAGAGGATGATCAGGCAAAGCATTAAGTAATTGGACAAGCCTCCCCCAAGCTTGTGGGAGACTCTCTTCTTCAATTTGCACAAAATTATATATATCCATTAAAGCAGCTTGTTTCTTATGAGCAGGGAAATATTTAGTAGAGAAGTAATAAGTCATATCCTAGGGACTATGCACACAATCGGGATCAAGATAATTAAACCATATCTTAGCATCATCCTTTAATGAGAACAGAAATATTTTAAGGATGTAAAAGTAACGAGTTCTCTCATCTTTAGTGAACATGGTGGCTATATCATTCAATTTAGTAAGATGTGCCACAACAGTTTCAGATTCATAACCATGAAAAGGATCGGATTCAACCATAGTAATTATATCAGGATCAAAACAAAGAATTCATAATCCTTATCAGTAACAAAGATAGGTGAAGTAGCAAAAGCAGGCTCATGTTTCATTCTAGCATTTAGAGATTGCTTACTCCATTTAGCTAATAACCTTTTGAGTTCATTTCTATTTTTGCAAGCTAAAATAGCGAAAGAAGCTTCTTGATCAAAAACATAACCCTTAGGAATAACAAGTGATTCTTCATCATCACTTTCATTAGTATCATCAGATTCAATATTTTCAATTTCTCTAACCCTAGCAAGTTGTTCATCAAGAAAATCACTAAGTGGCATAGTAGTATCAGGCATAGAGGTAGTTTCATCATAAGTATCATGCATAGTAGAGGTGTCATCATCAATAACATGCGACATATCAGAAAGAATAGCAGAAGCAGGTGTAGGTGTCACAAGCTTACTCAAAACAGAAGGTGAATCAAGTGCAGAGCTAGATGGCAGTTCCTTACCTCCCCTCGTAGTTGAGGGATATATCTTAGTTCTTGGATCTTTCAAGTTCTTCATAATGATAAGCAGATATATATATATCCCAAGTGACTCAAAGAATAGAGCTATGCTCCCCGGCAACAGCGCCAGAAAATAGTCTTGATAACCCACAAGTATAGGGGATCGCAACAGTTTTCGAGGGTAAAGTATTCAACCCAAATTTGTTGATTCGACACAAGGGGAGCCAAAGAATACTCTCAAGTATTAGCAGCTGAGTTGTCAATTCAACCACACCTGGAAACTTAATATCTGCAGCAAAGTGTTTAGTAGCAAAGTAATATGATAGTAGTGATAACGGTAGCAAAAGGTAACAGTAGTAAAGTAATGTTTTTGGTATTTTGTAGAGATGATAGCAATAGCAACGGGAAAGTAAATAAGCGAAGAACAATATATGGAAAGCTCGTAGGCAATGGATCAGTGATGGAGAATTATGCCGGATGCGGTTCATCATGTAACAGTCATAACCTAGGGTGACACAGAACTAGCTCCAGTTCATTGATATAATGTAGGCATGTATTCCGAATATAGTCATACGTGCTTATGGAAAAGAACTTGCATGGCATCTTTTGTCCTACCC
Source organism: Triticum aestivum (assembly GCF_018294505.1). NCBI lineage: Eukaryota > Viridiplantae > Streptophyta > Magnoliopsida > Poales > Poaceae > Triticum > Triticum aestivum. Next base: position 397,890,310 of record NC_057809.1, read on the forward strand.
TCCCGTGGTAGTGGGGTCCTTACGGAAACTAAGGGATATTAAGGCCTCCTTTTAATAGAGTACCGGAACAAAGCATTAACACATAGTAAATACATGAACTCCTCAAACTACGGTCATCACCGGTAAGTATCCCGATTATTGTCACTTCGGGGTTAACGGATCATAACACATAATAGGTGACTATAGACTTGCAAGATAGGATCAAGAACACTCATATATTGATGAAAACATAATAGGTTCAGATCTGAAATCATCGCACTCGGGCCCTAGTGACAAGCATTAAGCATAGCAAAGTCATAGCAACATCAATCTCAGAACATAGTGGATACTAGGGATCGAACCCTAACAAAACTAACTCGATTACATGATAGATCCCATCCAACCCATCACTGTCCAGCAAGCCTACGATGGAATTACTCACGCGCGGCGGTGAGCATCATGAAATTGGTGATGGTGGATGGTTGATGATGACGATGGCGACGGATTCCCCTCTCCGGAGCCCCGAACGGACTCCAGATCAGCCCTCCCGAGAGGTTTTAGGGCTTGGTAGCGGCTCCGTATCGTAAAACGTGATGAATTTCTCTCTCTCATTTTTCTCCCTGACACACAATATATGGAGTTGGAGTCGGAGAGGCAACATGGGGCCCACAAGGTAGGGGGCGTGCCCTAGGGGGCAGGCGCGCCCCCACCCTCGTGGAGAGGTGGTGGGCCCCCTGGCCTTCATATTTTGTAGGTATTTTTCATATTTTCTGAAGTGTGGCTCCATGAAGTTTCAGGTCATTCCGAGAATGTTTGTTTCTGCACATAAATAACACCATGGTAATTCTGCTGAAAACAGCGCCAGTCCGGGTTAGTTCCATTCAAATCATGCAAGTTAGAGTGCAAAACAAGGGCAAACGTGTTTGGAAAAGTAGATACGTTGGAGACGTATCACCCGCCGTGCCCGGCCTCCATCCCCCGCTGCTGCGGCCAGCCTCCTTCCGCCATGGCGCCCAGCCTCCCTCCCTCCGGCCGCCGCAACCAACCTCATCCGGTCGCCCATGACTTATTCCTCCTCTCCATCCCTCTGCTTGACGACAAGCTGAGATCCGATATTCTTCCCTGCTATAGGTGAGCTACCAATTCGATTTTGTTTGTCCCTTCCCTTCTCGTGTATTCATTGTGCCTATGTACTGCCTCTACATTGTCCCCTGGATTGCTAGTTTGTTGCTACTTGTTGCCCTGTCCCTCGCATGGAATCACTTGATCTGCAGTTTATGTATCGATATTGATTTATCTAGATTGTTAATTGGGTGCTGTTTGATCCATCCCTGGCGGATCTAGAATTGGAGCGCAGGGGTACCACTCAATAAAAAAAATTGTACAGAGATCTCACAATTTAAATGTCATGTAAGCATCACGTAGCAGTACCATAATCGAGTCAACACAAGAAATGATAGTTAGTTTGTTTGATCTGCAACTAATTTATACATGCCTTAATGTTGTTGTGTCTGAATTTGCTCATGCATTTACAAGATGTAACAAATATAGTTAAGAAGCAATTAGTATTTGGGCATAAACAATATAGTGGGAAACAAGAACTATGCTCAGGCTCAAGGTAAAAGCTGCTCCTGGCCTGGCTCAATGCCTTTGGTATCGCCTAGTATGTCACCGCAATCCGGCATGCCTGTGCTTGCTGGCAGCCAGCTCGGTAGCGTGCAGTGCTCCCTCTGCCTGACCTACGCCTACTACCGCTGGCCGTTGCACCAATTGACCTGATCACCCTAGACACCGAACCTATGAAATTTTCTTTACTGATCACTTCTAATGGAAAAAGACACGCCTGAAAATAATAGTAACTTTGTGATGCAGTTGTACTCGACAACTCATCCGACGAGGAGGTTAAAGTGGGCTAGTCATATCTAGCGCATGAAGAAGCAAGGCAAGTATCCACTAGTCTGAAGGTAATCATTCTGTGCACTATTCATGTTAATTAAGTTCCTTCTATGATTGTACCAGTTCATAAGTTATATACATGGCATGATGCCAAGATGTGATACTAGACGTTACTAGTACTACTGTACTAGTATAGAAGTAGGATCATATTATGTTGCATGATGCCAAAATGTGACACTGACATAGCTGCTACTAGTACACTAGTCTAAAAGTAGGGTCATATGTGTGTGAATGTTCCTACTAGTAATCTTGAATGTAGAGATACAAGGTTATTTATTTCACATGATACTTCAAATTAGTATATCAGAGGAGTTGTTCAGTTTGTATAAAAAGGAAATTGCTTCTGGATCAGTATTGAGCATTGGAATACAAAACAAGTTCTGAATGCAACACATTTATGAGCTTTTGCAAAAAATATGTTCTTTTGGTTTCCTCCATGGTAGTTTTTGTATTATTAATTTACTTCACAACAGAATGTTTCTTGGAAGTTTGTGCTATGATTTTCTCTTCTATTGCCTGATGCCAAGATGCAACTCCAGCCAGAACTAGTCCTAGTGTAAAAGTAGGATCATATGTATGTGGTTGTTGCTAATCTTTACTGTGGAGAATAGAGGTTCATTAATCAGAGGGTTGTACCAGCGAAAGTTGCGTGGTACTAGAGAGGCTAGCAATGGTGGAAGGGTGAGAGTGCGTATAATCCATGGACTCAACATTAGTCATAAAGAACTCACATACTTATTGCAAAAATCTATTAGTTATTGAAACAAAGTACTACGCGCATGCTCCTAGGGGGATAGATTGGTAGGAAAAGATCATCGCTCGTCCCCGACCGCCACTCATAAGGAAGGCAATCAATAAATAAATCATGCTTTGACTTCATCACATAACGGTTCACCATACGTGCATGCTACGGGAATCACAAACTTCAACACAAGTATTTCTCAAATTCACAACTACTCAACTAGAATGACTCTAATATCACCATCTCCATATCTCAAAACAATTATCAAGTATCAAACTTCTCATAGTATTCAATGCACTTTATATGATTATATCCCTCTTGGATGCTCATCATATTAGGACTAAATTCATAACCAAAGCAAATTACCATGCTGTTTAGGACTCTCAAAATAATATAAGTGACGCATGATAGTTCATCTATTTCTATGAAATAAAACCACCATCGTGCTCTAAAATGATGTAAGTGAAGCACTAGAGCAACAACAAACTACTCCGAAAGATATAAGTGAAGATCAATGAGTAGTCGAATAATTATGCAACTATATGAAGACTCTGTAACATTTAAGAATTTCAGATCTTGGTGTTTTATTCAAACAGCAAGCAAAACAAAAGAAAATAAAATGACACTCCAAGCAAAACACATATCATATGGTGAATAAAAATATAGCTCCAAGTAAGTTACCGATGAACGAAGACGAAAGAGGGGATGCCTTTCGGGGCATCCCCAAGCTTAGGCTCTTAGTTGTCCTTGGATGTTACCTTGGGGTGCCTTGGGCATCCCCAAGCTTAGGATCTTGCCACTCCTTGTTCCATAATCCATCAAATCTTTACCGAAAACTTGAAAACTTCACAACACAAAACTTAAAAGAAAATCTTCGTGAGCTCCGTTAGTAAAAGAAAACAAACCACCACTTCAAGGTAGTGTAATGACCTCATTATTTATTTATATTGGTGTTAAACCTACTGTATTCCAACTTTTCTATGGTTCGTAAACTCTATTACTAGCCATAGATTCGTCAAAATAAGCAAACAACACACAAAAAACAAAATCTGTCAAAAACAGAACAGTTTGTAGTAATCTATAGGTTTCTAATACTTCTGGAACCCCAAAAATTCTAAAATAAATTGCTGGATGATGCGGCTATATCTCCCATGTGTCGGGGCACGACTTAGAGGCATAACCGCATGGTAGGCATGTCGCAAGAGGGGTAATATTTACACATCCCATGTACTGAATAAGAAAGGGATAAAGAGTTGGCTTACAATCGCCACTTCACACAATACATAAATATATCATACATCATCCAGAATACAATCAAGGTCCGACTACGGAACCAAATAAAAGAAAGACAACCTGTCGTGGAATTGTCATGGCAGATGTCCTAGAGCAAGGACTTAGTCGTAGGGCCATCGCACTAGGAAGATTAAAGGGGTTAATCGGGACAAAGGACACGAGAGAGTTTTTATACTAGTTCGGCCCCTTACGATGAAGGTAAAAGCCTACGTCTAGTTGGGTTTGGTATTGCTGGAGTTTCGATCTCCAAGAGGCTCAACTCGCCGGCTTGGTTATCGATTGGTTGTTTCTTGCCCTCAGCCGCCACCGGGTCGTCCCTTTATATACATGGGTTGACGCCTGGTGGCCTACAGAGTCCCGGCCGGCTCATAGTCGTGTCCAGTTCGGTGACTTCCTTTACATGCCTTTCCTTACAAGTCTTTCTTTACATATGGTGGTTCATAATATCATGCCTTAAACCACCTTCAGGCCTTTGGGCCTTCTATAAGACTTAATAAACTACAATCTTGAATGTTTAATGGGCTTCTTGCGTAACCCGCCATTGAGGCTGACCCGGCCCCTCCTGGGCGGGTCTCAACTGATAGTAATATCCCCAACATTAGGCCCCAGGTTGACTTTGAACTTTGTTCTTTGTCAATCTTCCATACTTAGCAAAAAATCCATCTTCTTATCTTTACTGAAATTTCCTTCTAACCCGTCGTGACGTCATCTCTTGAAAACACAAAAAACTTTCATGACGTCATCTTCCAACGGATCTTTTATCTTTATTGTTTCCCGAGAATCGAGGCGCCTATATAGCTGGATAACCATTATTCGGTTTTCCCTTGATTCTCGTGCCCGTCTGTTCGCATCTTTCCTTATAAATAGGCTCGCCCCGGCCTTCCTCATTCTTCTCTCTCTCTCTGTCTTCTTCCTCTCGCGTCCCTGCCGCTGCTCGAGCTTCGCCGCCGCCGCGCCTTATCTCCGTCATCGACTCCGGCCGTTGCATCGACCTGAACCGATCCATAAAACCCGCGGCGACCTCCGCAGTAGACCTGCAACCGTAAGTTTCCTTCCCTTCGTGTCTCAGATCTTCATTAGGGTTTCCAAGCTCCTGCGTGTTCTTCGTAGTTCATCATAGCTTCTTCGTAGTTCTTCCACTGCCTCATCTTTTTGATCCAAAAGAGATGTATGTTTATGCAACAGTTGTTTGGTGCCTCCTTTTGATACTAGCAGACTCCTTTTTCTGGTACAAGAACCATATTTAGATCTAATGAACTCATCTGGGCTGTATTTTTAGGTCTAGAATTTTTTTCATTTTGAACATCCATTTGATTTGAAATAATATCAAGCATTTTGGGAAACTTGTTTGTCCCAACACTTAGCTGAATCCACTTTCTAAAAGAATCTGTAGTCATGGCGGCTTACCGCACCGGCTTTATTTTCCTTATATGTCATTAGCCCTTAGTTAAGACGCCATTACTTGTTTTGCATCTTCATCCTTTAACTGTTAACCTCACTGTAAAACTAAACCGACATGTTTCTTTTCTTTTTAGTTCCTTGCACATCATGTCGTCAAAGACACCAACCATCTGTAACTGGGTCCCCTCAACCATAATTGAGGAACGTTTAAAAGAGTTCTTCATCATAGGATTTCTTCCATCAAAAGCCGTCATGTCTTATCATGCCCCTGACCCGGAAGAAGAACGGCCCAATCCGAGAGATGGTGAGGTGATCGTTTTTACTGACCACATGAACCGTGGCTTCTCACCGCCCGGCTCAAAGTTCTTTAGAGAGGTCCTCCATTTTTTCAAACTCCACCCTCAAGATATCGGGCCCAACTCCATATCTAACATATGTAACTTCCAAGTGCTTTGTGAGGTATATCTTCAACAAGAGCCGACCGTGGAGTTGTTCAGAGAATACTTTTATCTGAACCGGCAGAATGTGTGCACCAACGGCCTTAGTTTAGAACTTGGAGGTATATCAATCCAGCGCCGGCAGGGTGCCGTCTTTCCCCTTATTTTCTTACCAAGCCACCCAAAGGACTAGAACCGGACTTGGTTCTACTGCCAGGACACTTCACCAGCAAACGAGAAGCCCCTGCCGGGTTATCGCCCCGATCGCCTTGACTCCAAGTTCGCGCTTCCTGATAAGCTGACAGTTGCTGAACGCAAGAGATTGCTTCCATCCATCAAAAGGATCAACGCTCTATTGGGGAATGGGTTAATTGGAGTTGATCTGACCCGCTGCTGGATCTCATGGCGGGTCATCCCTTTGAGCCGCCGGTCAAAGCTGATGTATGAGTATGGTGGAGGCCCGGATGACTCCCTTCGTCACAGCCCCGTTCAATTGACAGAGGAAGATATTTTCTTAGTGTCAACTCTTCTGGTGAACGGGAAATATGAAGATTGCATTGTCGTCGGGTTAAACCCCTTCTGTCATCTTAACCCGGTTCCAGAAGTAAGGATGTCATTATTTATCTTTTTTGTATTTCTCCAGCCGTATTGTTTTAATACTTGCCTGACTCTTTACCTTGTTTTTACCTGTCTGGAGGCCAATTCTGACTTCTGGAAAGTTAAGTATGACCACGAGGCAGCGAAGAAAGCGAAAGCTGCCGCCATAAATGGCAAGAAAACGACCCGGAGGTCGAAAAGAAGAAAAAGAGTATTGCTGAAGACCTGATGAAGCTTGATGATACATCTGACTCGGAGGTAGCCCTTGATTCCATTGGCTAATTTTTTAACAATCTTATTGACACTGGTCATTACTAGGATGACATTGGGGCCAGTCAGGCCGGGGAAGCAGAGGTAACTATCATTTCCTCCGACTCAAAGCCCTTACCAAGACACAAATTTGACGAGTGATCCATAAAGTAAGGTTTTCTAACCCTTTAGCTCACTTGTATCCCAACTTTCGTTTGAAAAAGCAGCAACATGAAAGCCGCCGTCAAGCTGGATTGAAGATGAACCGGCTGTCGTTCTTCAATGCACTCCTCGGGAACGTCCGAATGAGGTTTACTTATTTCTGTCTTTAACTCTGTTTAATGGATCCTTCTCCTTGTATTTCTTTTAACTCTATTTTATCCTTTCAGGAGGTGTCTCGCTCTTCTGGCGACTCATCGCAGACGCAATTCCCGGCTTTCAAGACTGCTCACGGGTAATCCGAAATCCCACTTTCTTTCAGGTTGTTCAATTGTATCTTTATACTGACAATCCTGCAACATTTTTCTTAGTGGCCAAGCTAAATCCAAGAAAGCGAAGGCAGCTAAGCCGGCAGAGGACCCGCCGGCACTAGCATCTAACCCGGCTAGGCCTTCTTCTCCGTTAACTGACGCTCCACAAGACCCGCCTGTGGACACCGAAGCAAATCCTGCTGAACCGTCATTTGATGAAACCACTGTGAACCCTTCCAGAACCGGACCATCAAGGTCAGCCACCCCGCCATCTCTGTCTGCACAAGATGTTCAAATTACCGGGAGCCGCTTTATTGAACCGGGGAACCCAACCGTGTTGGCTCAGTGTATAGCAAACCAAGAGGCGTTGGAGAGGCAGAAAGTTCGCTTTGACGCTGCCAACTATGACCGTCTCAATGCTAATGATACTTTATCCGGCTATCTTAACCATGTACACTCCAGCTGTGACTCTGAGATTGAAATGGTCAAACAACTGCAGTTGAAATACGAGGTATGTTTTTCCGGCTTATCTGTATTCCTTCAGCCCCCAAGTCTTCAGATTATGAGAGAACCGGAATGACCTGTAGACTTTAAAATATAGGCCGAGACCTTTACCTTTGAAACTTTTCTTGACTTTAATAGATCAAAGCTTCACCTGTAGTCCCCAAGGGCCGGTTCATTTTGATAATAAATGAACCGATACTTTAAATTGTTTGGTACCTTTGAGAAACTTGCTGAACTGCATACATTAGCCCCCAAGTGCCAAGTGTTGTTACTTTGTAAGGTACTTGGGACTTAAATATGTTTGTAGAGTCATAGAAATTTGATTTGGCATACATTAGCCCCCAAGTGTCAAGTGGTTTTTTGTAAAGTACTTGAGACTTGAATCTTGATTTTTGAATTTGAAACCAATTCTTGACTCATCTGAATGTTTTGCAGAATGCCTAATCTGAATTGAACTCTCAATTGACTGACGCGAAGACCCGGCTAGCGAGTCAGGAGACAGAAATCAAATCCACTAACTCCAAACTGCAAATAATTCTCTCTGCAATGGAAAATTTAAAGACCAGCTTTGCTGCCAAGAAGAAAACTTGGGAAGAGGAAAAAACGCTTCTGACCCAACGTGCTGAGACGGCCGAAACAACTCTGATAGAGATTTCAACAGAGTTGAACGGGTTAAAGGGCCGGGTGTCTCAAATGGTAGCTGCTATCTTTGGTAAGCTGTCTGACTTTAACTTTTGTGTGCCTTTTGCTGATCCGGAGTATAATCCGCCAACTGACTTTGCATGTATAATTTATGCAGGTCCTCGAAGCAAAAATCTGAGCCAAGACCCGTTGATTAAACTGAAGGCAGTATATACTTTGGTTGCACAACTATATATTGGCGCACAGTGGGCTCTTGCCGCCATCTCTCCAGCAAATCAAGGACCCAACCGGCTCAGCGACGTCCTGAAGAAACTGTCAATCCTTCCTGCTAGGTTTCAAGAAGTAAAACGCTCCTGCGCGCGAGCTGGAGCTTTGACTGCCCTAAGCCGCTCCAAGGCTTGGGTGCCAGACCTAGACCCGGCGGACATGGCCAGAGGCTATCCCACCATGAAGGAAGACGAATCTCCTTTTGATCAGGATGACTTCATGGCTTGCATGCGCAGAGTCAGTACTCAGGCAACTACCCTTAGAGATGATACCAATGTTGATAAATACCAGCCGGGTTTTGATAGTGAGAATAAGAAGATGGCCACTCCCTCATACAAGGTAACAGATTTGATCCCACCAGTGAGGGAAGACACATTTGCCCCGGAAGTTGACCCGGTCGGCCTGATCGACGACGAAGCTGAATTTGTCACCGTGAATGGTTTTGATTGGTCGAAACCCAACTTCCAGCCAACAAAAGGTGGTGAACCGGCGAGGGAGGAACAATGATCATCTTCATGGGCTTAGAAAGCCTTGTAATAACTTAGTTGTGAAAATACTATATGCTTTGCTTATGCCATCGCGCATAAAACACTTTTATGTGAGTCTGTGCTTCCTGATGCCAATGTATGCATCATATTTAATGTATGTTTCTGCAATGTTTGAACTCTGTTCCTATAAACACAAAGAAAAGACTGGCTTGGCGGCTTAGAACCAAACGTGTTAAAACACCTAGTTTATAGCCAATATCTTTACCATAATAAGAACCAGAGACAAATATAAACAAAGGACAAGGGCTGAGACTAACTCTTTTAGTTAATGCAGCAGGTAATTGTGTATAAGTAATAACCATACCTTGTACTTTTTTATCCTTAGACTGTCGGCTTGAATAACCTGGGTGATGAATTTGATAATTCAATCTTCATTAAAAGTCAATGCTTCTTGAATACTCAATGATCAGTATACCTTAGTAGCTCGTACCTTTTAATCCTTGAACCACCGGCTTGAATGACCCGGGCGGCTGTGTTGTCCAATAGTTGAGCCGGTGAAGAAGACTAGGCTAATTATTTGTAATATTGAAACAACAAAAAACTAAAAGGCAGGCAATAGATAATAAGCATAATTTAACCCTGTATTCAAAAGGTTGGGGTTTTCTGATTCGAATACGATCAGTAAACCGGACCAAAGGGGTTAAGCTAAGGTTCGAATACGACCATATAGCCCCCAGTGGCTTTAGCGTTGCGCCGATCAAGAGGGTACCGACAACTATGTTCTCTTTAGTTCGAATATGACCTATGTTTGAACAGGAAGCCCCCAAATGACCTTGAGAGGTTTTTAACGACCCTGGTTCGAATACGATCCAAGTTGGACCCAAAAGGGGTTAAGCTATGATTCGGATACGATCAAGAAGCCCCCAAGTGAGTTTGGCCTTGAGCCGATCAAGAGGGTTACGACAGCTATGTTCTCTTTGGTTCGAATACGACCTATGTTTGAACAGGAAGCCCCCAAGTGACCGTGAGATTTGCAGCTAGATTCAGATACGATCATAAGTTGGACCAAAAAGGTAAAACTTGATTCAAATATGATCAGCTCCTTAATAGTCATTTCAAAATAAGAAATAACAAAGATGTATAGTCTTTGAAAAGAAAAGAGACCGATGGTCTTACTTTATTGCTTATCATGGTATACACAATGTTAAAGTATGTACATGATGATTGCCGGTGGCTCAGGTGTAGTACGGCCGAAGTCGAGCAATGTTCCACGGCCGGCGGGTCTCCTCCTCCGACTTACGTGAGTCTTCGTGCTCTTGAACGTCAATGAGGTAATATGACCCGTTGTTTAAGTTCTTACTGACCACAAAGGGTCCTTCCCAAGGTGGGGATAACTTGTTTGCATCTGACAGATCCTGGATGAGCCAGAGCACCAAGTCGCCTTCCTGAAAAGTCGTGGACTTAACCCGGCGGCAGTGATAACGGTGCAGGTCCTGTTGATAAATTGCTGACCGGGCCGCTGCTAAGTCGCTTTCTTCATCCAACAAGTCAAGTGCATCCTGTCTGGCTTGTTCATTATTAGCTTCAACATAAGCCGCCACACGGGGCGAGTCATGACGGATGTCACTAGGTAACACTGCTTCTGCTCCATAAACCATGAAGAAAGTTGTGTAACCTGTAGACTTGTTGGTTGTGGGGTTGATACTCCACAACACCGAGGGTAATTCCTCTACCCAACAATCCGGTGTTCGCTGTAAAGGAACCATAAGCCGGGGTTTGAGCCCTTTCAAAATTTCCTGATTGGCTCTCTCAGCTTGACCATTGGATTGAGGATGAGCTATAGAAGAAACATCAAGCCGGATGTGCTCTCGTTGACAAAACTCCTCCATAGCCCCTTGGGACAGATTAGTGCCATTGTCAGTGATAATACTATGTGGAAAACCAAAATGGAAGATCACCTTTTTCATGAACTGAACCGCCGTGGCCGCGCCACACTTACTCACAGGCTCTGCCTCAACCCACTTGGTGAATTTATCAACTGCCACCAAGAGATGTGTCTTTTTATCCTTAGACCTTTTGAAAGGTCCCACCATGTCAAGCCCCCAGACTGCAAACGGCCAACTGATTGGAATCATCCGGAGCTCTTGAGCCGGCACATGTGCTCGTCGTACAAACTTTTGACATCCATCACATCTACCGACCAGATCTTCTGCATCAGCGTGAGCCGTCAACCAGTAAAAACCGTGACGAAAAGCCTTGGCCACCAGAGATTTTGACCTGGCGTGATGGCCACAATCGCCTTCATGGATCGCACGAAGTATTTCTTGACCTTCTTCAGGGGAAACACATCGCCGATATGCTCCAGAGACACTACGATGGTATAATTCTCCATCCAAAATCGTCATTGACTTAGACCGCCGGGTTATCTGTCAAGCCAGAGTCTCATCTGCTGGTAACTCTCCACGGGTCATGTAAGCCAAAAAAGGTACTGTCCAATCTGGGATGACATGAAGAGCCGCCACCACCTGTGCCTCCGGGTCAGGAACAGCTAAATCTTCCTCTTTGGGCAACTTAACAGACGGGCTATGTAAGACATCCAAAAAGGTGTTAGGTGGTACTGGCTTGCGCTGAGACCCCAACCGGCTTAAAGCATCAGCCGCTTCATTCTTCCGACGGTCAATGTGCTCCACCTGATAACCTTTAAAATGCCCTGCCACAGCATCAACCTCCCGGCGATAAGCCGCCATGAGAGGGTCCTTGGAATCCCACTTGCCTGATACCTGTTGAGCCACTAGATCTGAGTCACCAAGACATTTGACCTGGCTCAAACTCATCTCTTTTGCCATTAGAAGACCATGGAGAAAGGCTTCATACACTGCTGCGTTGTTAGTGCAAGGAAACATCAACCGTAACACATAACAAAAATTTTCACCTCGCGAAGAGGTTAACACGACTCCAGCCCCCGAGCCTTCCAACTGTCTGGACCCATCAAAATGAATAGTCCAATACGTGTTGTCTGGTTTTCTTCTGGCATCTGCATCTCTGTCCAGTCATTAATGAAGTCAACCAGTGCTTGAGATTTGATCGCGGTACGTGGCACATACTTCAACCCATGAGACCCAAGCTCTATTGCCCACTTGGCAACTCGCCCAGTGGCTTCTCTGTTTTGAATGATGTCTCCCAAAGGAGCAGAACTAACCATGGTGATTGGATGTCCCTGAAAATAATGTTTAAGCTTTCAGCTTGCCATGAACACCCCATATACAAGCTTCTGCCAATGTGGATATCGTTGCTTGGATTCAATTAACACCTCACTGACGTAGTAAACCGACCGTTGAACCGGATGCTCTTTGCCAGCCTCCTTGCGCTCTACCACAATAGCCACACTAACAACTCGTGAGTTAGCGGCTACGTATAACAGTAGCGGCTCTTTCTCAACTAGAGCAGCCAGGACCGGCTGCTCAACAAGCTGCATCTTCAAATCTTCCAACGCAGAGTTTGCAGCGTCGCTCCAAACAAAATCATTTGTTTTCTTCATCATCCGATACAAGAGGCATTGCCTTCTCGCCTAACCGGCTTATGAACCGGCTCAAAGCAGCAACACGGCCCGCCAGTCGTTGAACGTCATTGATGCATGTTGGCTTGGCCAGGGATGTAATTGCCTTGATTTTCTCCGGGTTATCCTCAATACCTCGGTTAGACACCAAAACACCAAAGAGCTTGCCGGCTGGAACTCCAAAAACACACTTGGCCGGGTTAAGCATCATTTTGTAGACCCGGAGATTATCAAAAGTCTCCTTCAGATCTGTGACCAAGGTTTCCTCTTTCCTGGACTTTACCACTATAGCATCCACATAGGCATGAACATTACGCCCAATTTTATCGTGAAGACAATTCTGCACACACCATTGGTAAGTCGCCTGGGCACTCTTAAGCCCAAAAGGCATAGACACATAGCAGAAAGCTCCGAAAGGAGTGATAAAAGCCATCTTTTCCTGATCCTTGACTGCCATCTTAATCTGTTGATAACCGGAATAAGCATCCAAGAAACTCAAACGTGCGCAACCCGCCGTAGCATCAATGATCTGATCAATACGGGGGAGAGCAAAAGGATCAGCCGGACAAGCCTTGTTCAAATCTGTGTAATCCACACACATACGCCAGGTGCCATTCTTTTTAAGTACAAGCACCGGGTTAGCTAACCACTCTGGGTGAAAGACCTCTACAATGAACCCGGCCGCCAAGAGCCGAGCCACCTCCTCTCCGATGGCCTTGCGCCATTCTTCATTGAACTATCGGAGAAACTGTCTGACAGGTTTGAATTTTGGATCAATATTAAGAGTGTGCTCAGCGAGTTCCCTCAGGACACCTGGCATGTCTGAAGGTTTCCATGCAAAGATGTCCTGGTTCTCACGGATGAACTCGATGAGCGCGCTTTCCTATTTTGGATCCAAGTTTGCACTGATGATGAACTGCTTGGATGAGTCGCCAGGTACAAAGTCAACCATCTTGGTGTCATCAGCTGATTTGAATTTCAACACCGGCTCATGCTCGGTTGTTGGTTCCTTTAATGACGTCATGTCTGCCGGGTCAACATGATCCTTATAAAACTTTAGTTCCTCTGTTGCACAAACAGATTCAGCATAGGCGGCATCCCCTTCTTCACACTCCAAGGTCATCTTCCGCCTCCCATGTACTGTAATGGTGCCCTTATGACCCGGCATCTTGAGCTGTAAATACACATAACACGTCCGACCATAAACTTGGCATAAGCCGGCCGCCCAAACAGAGCGTGATATGAGCTTTTAATTTTAACCACCTCAAAGGTTAATTTTTCTGCTCTGGAGTCATACTCGTCCCCAAAGACTACTTCAGCTCAATCTTACCAACTGGATATGCCAATTTACCAGGTACCACACCGTGAAAAATAGTGTTGGATTGTTTAAGATTTTTATCAGTCAATACCATCCGGCGAAACGTCTCATAGTAGAGGATGATGCTGCTGCCTCCATCCCTGAGTACTTTAGTGAATTTGTATCCACCAACCTGAGGTGCCACTACCAAGGCTAAGTGGCCCAGATTATCAACCCGGGGCGGGTGATCCTCTCTGCTCCACACAATGGGCTACTCTGACCAACGTAGATAACGTGGAATCGCCGGCTCAACGGCATTGACGGCCCTCTTGTGAAGCTTCTGGTCCCTCTTGCATAAACTAGTGGTAAATACATGGTATTCCCCACTACTCGCCTGTTTTGGGTTGCTCAGATAACCGGATTGTTGCTGCTGATTACCTTGGCCGGGTTGTTGATTATATCCTCCTTGGTTACCAGGATGGCCCTGACCGTGAAAACCACCTCCACCTGAACCGGCGCCCGGGCCATGAAAACCGCCTCCTCCTGAGCCGCCACTCGGGCCGTGACCTCCATCAAACGCGTTTGAAAACGCCTTCATGATCGTACAATCTTTCCACAGGTAGGTGGCTGCCTTCTCCCGGGTGCCGTGTTTTGGACAAGGCTCATTCAATAATTGCTCAAGAGTAGGACTTGACCCGCTGGACCGAGGGGCTGTCTGCCCTTGCGCCGTTGATTACCGCCCTGTGCATTGGTGTTAGCAACAAACTCATCAGCCTTACATTTATTACCTCCCTGATTTGCTAGGTTATGCTGGTAACCCTTGCTGTTGCCGTTCTTCTTTCCCTTTGTTGCCTTTTCTTCGTCAGACACCGGGTCCTTGGTAGTATCAGAATCAACATACTTGATGAGAGCCGCCATCAACGTTCCCATGTCATTACGGTCACGCTTGAGCTGCCCCAGCTTCTGCTTCAGAGGTTCAAAACGGCAATTTTTCTCCAACATCAAGACTGTTGAGCCGGCATCCATCTTATCAGATGAACGTATTATCTCCTTGACCCGTCGGACCCAATGTGTTGTGGATTCACCATCCTCTTGCTTGTAATCGGTTAGGTCCACAATCGACATAGGCTGTTTACACGTGTCCTTAAAATTTTGGATGAACCAGGCCTTCAACTCCGCCCATGAGCCGATAGAATTGGGTGGCAATCCCTTCAACAAAGTACGAGCTATTCCATCTAACATCATGGTGAAATACTTGGCCATTGCAGCATCATTGACCTCCAATAACTCCATAGCCATCTCGTAACTCTCAATCCAAGCCTCAGGCTGTAGGTCAGCTATGTAATTAGGGACCTTACGAGGCCCCTTGAAGTCCTTTGGAAAACGCTCATTACGTATGGCCGGCACCAACCAAGGCACACCTCCGGTTCTTGTGGCCACTGCTGCCTCCATCGAGGTTGCTGGATAAGCCTGAAAAGTTTGATGAGCCGCCTGATCTGCTGCCATTTGAGCTGCTTGTTCCGCCTCTTGATGAATCCTCTCCTGATCCGCCAAGTTGAGGGCTCCAGCCTGCTCCGGCTCATGCCTATATGGCCGGTTGTGGCGTTGAGCATTGCTTGACATCTCTGCGGATTCCATATGCCTATTGTAACTCGGGCTCCGTCTTGGGCGAGGGGTTGAATGGATCCTGTCTCGACTGTAGGAGTATGCATCCTGCTGCGCCAGAGCTGTTTGAAGAAGTTCTCTTACCCTCCGTGTTTCAATTGCCGCCGGTGAGTCACCTTCCATCGAAAGAGCCGCCAGACGAGCCGATGTTGCGATGAGGTTCTCCAAAGGGTTGGAGAAGTGACCCGGCGGCATTGGGACGTAATGAGGCGGAGCAGTAATCGTACGAGGCGGATCCATGGCACGCGGCTGAACCGGTGCACCGGGTGTTGTAATCCGGGGTACCTCTGGCGGGTTACTTCCCCCGGCTCTGGGTGTGTGGAAAAGATTCCTAGGATCGAGCACCAGAGGCAGACGTGATTGGGTTTTCGATACCTCCTCCTCATGACCTTGTTCGACACGTTCAGATCCACCAAGAGCCAGAAAGTCTCCGCTTGAAGCTGTTGAGCACAAACGTCCAAAGCCGCCCGCTCTGCAGCCATCCTGACTTCCTCTGCGGCCAGATTTTTCTTAGCTTGCACCATCTCTTCACGTATACGTGCTACCTCTGCGTCATGATGGGCTTTATCCACCGGCTCCACTACGGCAGTCAACAGAGTCGTCAGTTTATCCATGAGGTCCATCAAGATCTGAGCCGAGGGGCGCGCGGGGTCTCCTGACCCGGCTGCAGCCGACTCGGTAGCTGTGGACTTCTACACGGGTTGTGTCCCTGCCATGAAGACTCCAGCCCACTTCGATGGCTCAAGGGGGTCCAGAATACTGCTGCGGAACATCCCCCAAGCATGTCGTCCTGCAGCTGGTACAAAGAGTCCATCTCGCCCGTTGATGATGCAGTGTTAGAACAGACAGCCGTCTCGCCGCCCTCCACCGATCCTTCCGAGTATTCACCGTCGTGGACGTAGCCTACGAAAGTATGCTTCACGACAGATTGAACACGGTTGATCCTTGCACATTGAGCCGTTTCGATGAGGTTGGTGTGGATGTCCGGCTCAGGGCCTGAGTCGCTGATCCGGCCGATGAAGACGTGGATTCCGCCGAAGGGGACCCGGTACCCGTACTCAATTGAGCCGGCCTTGAGGCCCCAGCCTTCGTCATCGATGTAGAGCTTGCCGCGACGACTCTTGGTCATCCAGCCCACAGCGTATCCCTTGAGCCCTTCGAAGTTGCCCTTCAAGAACTTAAATCCATCATGCGCTGGCCCCACGATGGGCGCCAACTGTCGTGGAATCGTCACGGCAGATGTCCTTGAGCAAGGACTTGGTCGTAGGCCCATCGCACTAGGAAGCTTAAAGGGGTTAATCGGGACAAAGGACACAAGAGAGTTTTTATACTAGTTTGGCCACTTACGATGAAGGTAAAAGCCTACGTCTAGTTGGGTTTGGTATTGCTGGGGTTTCGATCTCCAAGAGGCTCAACTCGGCGACTTGGTTATTGATTGGTTGTTTCTTGCCCTCAGCCGCCACCGGGTTGTCCCTTTATATACATGGGTTGACGCCTGGTGGCCTACAGAGTCCCGGCCGGCTCATAGTCGTGTCCCGTTTGGTGACTTCCTTTACATGCCTTTCCTTACAAGTCTTTCTTTACATATGGCGGTTCATAATATCAGGCCTTAAACCGCCTTCAGGCCTTTGGGCCTTCTATAAGACTTAATAAACTACAATCTTGAATGTTTACTAGGCTTCTTGCGTAACCCGCCATTGAGGCTGACCAGGCCCCTCCTGGGCGGGTCTCAACTGATAGTAATATCCCCAACACAACCCAATGCTAGATCCCCGACCGTCCCAACTGGGCTCCTCTACTGATCATCCGGAAAGGAAACATAGTAACGGCCCGAATCCTCGTCGAATTCCCACTTGAGTTTGGTAGCGTCCCCTCCTCTGGCATCGTCGGCACCTGCATCTGTTTGGAAGTATTTGTGAGTCACGGGGACTCAGCAATCTCACACCCTCGCGATCAAGTCTATTTAAGCTTAAAGGTAGGAAAGGGTAGTGAGGTGGAGCTGCAGCAAGCACTAGCATATATGGTGGCTAACTTACGCAAAAGAGAGCGAGAAGAGAAGCAAAGCATGGTCGAGAAGCTAATAGTGATCCAAAAGTGATCTTGAAGCTACTTACGTTCAAGCATAACACAAGACCGTGTTCTCTTCCCGAACTCCGCCGAAAAGAGACCATCACGGATACACACGCGGTTGATTCATTTTAATTAAGTTAAGTGTCAAGTTTTCTACAACCAGATATTAACAAATTCCCGTCGGCCCATAACCGCGGGCACGACTTTTGAAAGTTAAAAACCCTACAGGGGTGTCCCAACTTAGCCCATCACAAGCTCTCACGGTCAACGAAGGATATTCCTTCTCCCAGGAAGACCCAATCAGACTCGGAATCCCAGTTACAAGACATTTCGACATTGATAAAACAAGACCAGCAAAGCCGCCCGAATGTGCCGACAAACCCCGATAGGTGCTGCACATATCTCATTCTCAGGGCACACCGGATTGTCCAAGATTCTGGTAGGCCAACCCAGAGTTTCCCCTGGTGGGCACCGGCGGCTGACAGGTTGGACCAACACTCAAAGGATCACTGGCCCGGGGGTTTAAAATAAAGATGACCCTTGAGTCCGCGAACCCAAGGGAAAAGGCTTATGTGGCAAATCGTAAAACCAAGTGCTCCCTAGGTGGTTTTGATAATTGATGACAACATATCTCTTGTTGGACTAACATTTCTATCTAGCATGTTTCAGATAAGTTCAACAATGGAGTGGCATGGACTAAAGGTTGTGGGAACTCCTTCAAGATGCTAAGGACAAAGGATTGGCTAAAACTCAAAAGCTCAAGACTCTTCATTTTATATTTTAGTGATCCAAGATCACATTGAGTCCATAGGAAAAGCCAATACTATCAAGGAGGGATGAGGTGTTTCTTAATGAGCCTCTTGCTTCATGTGCTTAATGATATGCTCCAAAATCCTCAGCTACTTTCCCACTTCCACATATGACCTAAACCCTAAGCCAAACTCGGTCCTACCGATTCTTTCTATCCGGCGCCACCGAGTTTCACTTGTCATAAGCCACTGCCAAACCCTAGCAATTCGGTTCTATCGATAGGGATCTCGGTCTCACCGAGATGGGATTGCAAACTCTCTGTTTCCCTTTCGTAACTTTTCGGTCTCACCGAAAAAGTGAATCGGTCCCACCGAGATTGCAATGTAAATTCGGTGTTTCCTTTTTGTAACTTTTCGGTCTCACTGAAAGAGAAAAACGGTCCCACTGAGTTTGCCTGACCAACTCTCTGGTTAGCTAATTACCAAAATCGGTCTCACCGAGTTTGTGTAATCAGTCTCACCGAGATTACGTTATGCCCAAACACTAACCATATCGGTCCTACCGAGTTGTACGTCAGTCCCACCAAAAATCTCTAACGGTCACTAGGTTTACCTTTTCGGTCCGACCGAGTTTGTTGATTCGGTCCCACCGAGATTGGAAAACTATGTGTAACGGTTGGATTTTGTGTGGAGGCTATATATACCCCTCCACCTCCTCTTCATTCGTTGAGAGAGCCATCAGAACACATACACAATTCCAACTCATATGTTCTGAGAGAGAACCACCTACTCATGTGTTGAGACCAAGATATTCCATTCCTACCATATGAATCTTGATCTCTAGCCTTCCCCAAGTTGCTTTCCACTCAAATCTTCTTTCCACAAATCCAAATCCTATGAGAGAGAGTTGAGTGTTGGGGAGACTATCATTTGAAGCACAAGAGCAAGGAGTTCATTACCTACACACCATTTGTTACTTCTTGGAGAGTGGTGTCTCCTAGATTGGCTAGGTGTTACTTGGGAGCCTCCGACAAGATTGTGGAGTTGAACCAAGGAGTTTGTAAGGGCAAGGAGATCGCCTACTTCGTGAAGATCTACCGCTAGTGAGGCAAGTCCTTCGTGGGCGATGGCCATGGTGGGATAGACAAGGTTGCTTCTTCGTGGACCCTTTGTGGGTGGTTGCTTCTTCGTGGACCCTTCGTGGGTGGAGCCCTCCGTGGACTCGCGCAACCGTTACCCTTTGTGGGTGGAGCCCTCCGTGGACTCGCGCAACCGTTACCCTTCGTGGGTTGAAGTCTCCATCAACGTGGATGTAGGATAGCACCACCTATCCGAACCACGGGAAAAACATCCGTGTCTCCAATTGCGTTTGAATTCTCCAAACCCTTCCCTTACATTCTTGCAAGTTGCATGCTTTACATTCCGCTGCTCATATACTCTTTGCATGCTTGCTTGATATGTATTGTGTATGTTGAAATTGTGCCTAAAACTCCACTCAAACCAAAAAGGCCTAAAAATTGCAACTTTAGCACTAAGTGTCTAATCACCCCCCCTCTAGACACATCTACTTCTAGATCCTACAAGTGGTATCAGAGCTTTGGTCTCCATTGCCTTGGTTTAATCACCATTGGAGGAAGATGGATGTGTCTACCTTAGGGAGTCTTAGACATAGAGTGCCTATTCTTGATGGAGAGTATTTTCATGAGTGGAAAAATGAGATGCTTGTAATCTTCAATCAATATCATTTGAACAAGTATATTGCTAGTCCTTGTGCACCTCATATTGATCCTTTGCATCCTACCCTAGATGAAGATATTGACATGATTCGCAATCTTAGAACTATTGAGCTCATCATTAGAGGATTGCCCAAAAATTTGATTGCTAGTTTGCCTACTCTTAATTGTGCCTATACTATATGGAAATTTCTTGAGGAACGATTTCCCGATCATTCCTTGAAAACTTTGGATGAAATTCTCCATAAATCTATTGCCTTGAGTAAGATGAACTCTAGTGATCCTAGTTTTGGTAATTGTCTATTTGAACTTACCAATCTTAAGCATGCTAAAGGAGATGTTGGAATCATTAGTGATATCATATTCGAAGCTATAAGAATTCATAAAAGTGACCACTTTGATGATCATTTATCTAATGAATTACCCTCTCTAGGAAATGATGAGTCACAAGATCATGATGAACATGGATACTATGATGATGATGATGATGATAGTGACTTCGATCTTGATGATGCAATGAGACATTTTGGTCTTATGGCAAATCTTCGGGGATATGAATCAGGAGGAAAGGAATGGGTTCTTGATAGTGGATGTACTGATCATATGACCGGAGATGAAGAGATGTTTCGTGAGCTTGCTGAAAATGACGGCCCTCGAAAATATGTCACCTTTGGTGATAATTCAAAGGGTAAAGTGGTTGGCCTTGGTAAGGTGGCCATCTCACATGATAGTTCCATTCAAAATGTCATGCTCGTTGAATCTCTTGGCTACAACTTACTTTCAGTATCTAGACTTGCTGATTTCGGTTTGAATGTCCTATTTACTGAGGTAGATTGCCAAGTATTTCGTCGAGACAATCATAAAATGGTCTTTACCGGTATGCGTAGAGGTGATCTTTACATTGTCGATTTCTCTAAAAAGGCACAACCTAAAACTTGCTTTGTTGCTAAATCCTCAAAAGGTTGGTTGTGGCATAGACGACTAGGTCACGTTGGCATGAGAAACCTTGACAAGCTTATTAAAGGAAATCATATCCTTGGAGTTAACGATGTCATATTTGATAAGGATAGACTTTGCAGTGCTTGTCAAGCAGGTAAACAGGTTGGAGGAAGGCATCCCGTGAAGAACATCATGACCACAAGGAGGCCACTCGAGCTACTTCATATGGATCTTTTTGGTCCCAACGCCTACAAGAGTCTCGGTGGAAATTCTTTTGGTCTAGTTATAGTTGATGATTTTTCAAGATTTACGTGGGTGTTCTTTCTTAATGACAAGTCGCAGGTCCAGAAGATCTTCAGAAACTTCGCTAGGAAGGCCCAAAATCAGTTTGACGTGAAGATCAAGAAGGTTCGGAGTGACAACGGAACGGAGTTCAAGAACGCAAATGTGGACACCTTTCTTGACGAAGAAGGGATTTCACACGAGTTCTCGGCTACGTACACACCTCAACAAAATGGAGTTGTTGAGAGGAAGAACCGGACGCTCATCGAAATGGCAAGAACGATGCTTGATGAATACAAGACGCCGAAGCACTTTGGGCAGAAGCGGTTGAGACAGCTTGTCACGCAACAAATCGCTTATATCTTCACAAGCTACTCGGCAAGACGGCATACGAGCTTCTCACCGGTAACAAACCCCAAGTTGGATACTTTCGAGTATTCGGCTCAAAGTGCTACATTCTTGATAAGCATCGTCGTTCAAAGTTTGCTCCTAAATCTCATGAAGGTTTTCTACTTGGTTATGGCTCAAACTCTCACACTTACCGTGTCTACAACAATTTCACCCGAAAGGTTGAAGAGACGGTAGATGTGAAGTTTGATGAATCTAATGGCTCGCAAGTAGAGCAATTGCCAATTGATGTAGGAGACAAAGACCCTTCAGAAGCAATCCAAGACTTGTCCATTGGCAAAATTCGTCCAACGGAGGTGAAGGAGAGTACTTCATCCGTCCAAGTGGAAGCTTCTACTTCACGACAAGGTGAACCAAGAATCGACACGGAAGCATCCACAAGTGGGACACACCAAGATGAAGAAAACGAGGAAATACATCAAGACGAACATCAACAACCTCCTTCTCCACCACGACAAGAGAACGACAACGTCAACAATGAAGAAGGCCAAGAAGAAGAACAAGATGAAGAAGATGTTCAACAAAGACCCAAGCAAAAGCTCTCACGAGTTCGAGCAAGAATTGCCAAAGATCATCCCGTCGAGCAAATCCTCAATGATATACAAACCGGGAGAATCACTCGCTCAAAAACTTGTTTAGCTAACTTTTGTGAAAACTATTCATTCATCTCTAGCATTGAACCTATGAAGGTTGAAGAAGCATTGGAAGATCCGGATTGGATAAACGCTATGCATGAAGAGCTACACAATTTTGAGAGAAACCAAGTTTGGACATTGGTTGAGAAGCCCGACAACAACCACAACATCATTGGTACCAAATGGGTGTTTCGCAACAAGCAAGATGAAGATGGACAAGTGGTTCGCAACAAAGCACGTCTCGTCGCCCAAGGATACACACAAGTCAAAGGTATGGACTATGGTGACACATATGCTCCCGTTTCTAGACTTGAGTCCATTCGCATCTTACTTGCCTATGCTAATCACCATAATATCACCTTGTACCAAATGGACATCAAAAGTGCTTTTCTAAATGGTGAAATAGAGGAGGAAGTTTATGTCAAACAACCTCCCGGCTTTATCAATCCTAAGAAACCAAATCATGTTTACAAACTTCACAAAGCTCTTTATGGTCTTAAACAAGCTCCTAGAGCATGGTATAAATGCTTGACCAAGTTCCTTACTACAAGTGGTTTTGAAATTGGTAAAATTGATTCTACTCTTTTTACTAAAAGGGTTAATGGAGAACTGTTTGTATGCCAAATTTATGTTGATGATATCATATTTGGTTCAACTAACCCTCTCTTTAGTGAAAAGTTTGGAAAGCTAATGTCAGAGAAGTTTGAGATGTCTATGATGAGTGAACTCAAATTCTTTCTCGGTTTGCAAATCAAGCAAACTAAGGAAGGTACATTTGTCTCTCAAACGAAGTACACCAAGGACTTATTCAAGAAGTTCAATATGCAAGAATGCAAAGGTATGTCTACACCCATGCCTACTAGTGGACATAATGATTTGACCAAAGATGGTGAACCGGTTGATCAAAAGGTTTATCGCTCTATGATTGGTTCATTGTTATACCTATGTGCTTCACGTCCCGATATTATGCTAAGTGTGTGCATGTGTGCACGATATCAAGCTGCTCCTAAAGAATGTCATCTTAAGGCTGTGAAAAGGATAGTGAGATATTTAATCCATACACCAAATTTTGGCATTTGGTATCCTAAGAGGTCTTCTTTTGATCTTGTTGGCTATTCCGACTCGGATTATGCCGGAGACAAGGTTGATAGAAAGTCCACTTCGGGTACTTGTCAATTTCTTGGTAGATCTCTTGTGTCTTGGTCTTCCAAGAAACAAAACTCGGTATCCTTATCCACCGCCGAAGCGGAATACATTGCCGCTGGTTCATGTTGTGCTCAATTACTTTGGATGACCCAAACTCTTAAAGATTATGGGATTTATGTGAAACATGTTCCACTGCTTTGTGACAATGAAAGTGCTATCAAAATTGGTCATAATCCTGTACAACATTCTCGAACTAAGCATATTGAAGTTCGTCATCATTTCATTCGAGATCATGTTGCTAAGGGTGACATTAATCTTAAGCACGTTCGCGCCGATAAGCAATTAGCGGATATATTTACTAAACCTCTTGATGAGAAAGTGTTTTGCAGGTTGAGAGGAGAATTGAACATCATTGATGCTTCGAACTTGGAGTAGAAACTCCATTGGATACATGCAAGACATGAGCTTATGACTAATCCATGATATATCTCTTATGATAACTATCTTATGTCTTGGATATATTTGTACCTTGCATGTTGTCTAACCCATATAGGTGCTTGGTTGAATCTAATTCCATGAGATTGCGACTCACTCACATCTTGAGCAATCTCTACATCACCAAGACTCTACACAATGGTGGTTAAAGACAAGGAAGCACAAAACCATTCAAACATATCCTTTGACAAATTCTATGTTGAGCTTCATGATTGTCATTTTTGGATACACAAGTGCTCTTCCTTGCAAGAACTAACCCATGTAGGTAGATGAACTCAAACTCCAAGTGGTGCTCCCAACTCTTGATGAGCTACATCAACCTTGAGCACCCACACAAGTTCAACTACATGAACAAGAACCACACCACCACCCAAGGTATGTTATTCCATCTTAGAGAAGCTTTACTCCAAGACATGAGTCAAAGCAACTCAACAAGATGTCAATACATCAAGATGCTTAAACGAAAAATGGTAACCCCATTTTGAGCTTAAACGATGAGTATGACCTATGATCAAGTGTTCTCACTTGACTCCTAAGTCAATATACTCTAACATAGGTGACTATGTCACCGCCCAACTCTAGATGAAGTTCTCTTCTGTTCTCTTCTGTGTTATTGCATTTGTCTCATGCATGTTTAGCTTCTTTCTCTTTTTTAAAAAAACAAAAAAAACTTCATGTAGATCTTTCAGTTTCTTCTCTTTTCTCTTTGCTTTTGTTTTGCATTTTCTGCATTTAATTCATTGCAAATCTTTGTGAGATCCTACATGTCTAGTGAGCTGAGGTGACAAGTGTTTTTCTCTGTGTAAACTTGGTTTCACCGACTTGCAATTTTCGGTCCAACCGAATCTTTTCGGTACCACTGAAATATGCCACTCGGTGCCAGCAATCAGAAAAACAGTTTGCCACTTGTTCTACATTTCTTCTGATCCAGCTCCACTCAAT
This sequence comes from Triticum aestivum, assembly GCF_018294505.1. Taxonomy (NCBI): domain Eukaryota; kingdom Viridiplantae; phylum Streptophyta; class Magnoliopsida; order Poales; family Poaceae; genus Triticum; species Triticum aestivum. The sequence continues at coordinate 397,915,252 of NC_057809.1, forward strand.
GAATCTTGTCCTCTACAAGCATCACAATTTTATCCTGTGCTTTGTGCTGAGTCTCAAGGACCAAACCTATACGACGGATTCTAGAAAGCCCTTCTTGGAAATTGATGTCAAAGGGGGAGAAAGAGTTCACATCAAAGCTCAAGGGGGAGAGAAAGTCTCAAGGATCCCAGATGTTGTTAAGGGGGAGAGAGAGATTCCCCAGCTGTTATTAAGGGGGAGAAAGAGATTTCCAGGGGGAGAGAATACTCAAGGATCCCAGATGCTTGATGTTCAAGAGGAGAGATGTCATATGCCTTTTTGGGGGAAAGACATGTATTTGCATTAAGTTCTATCCATTTGTATCTTTCAACTCTGATTTTCTATTCCCTATCTTCTCCCAATATCCCATGTAAGATTCAGGGGGAGCAAGACACCTAAGGGAAAGAAATTAGTCAAATTCATTGCATATCCTTATTCTTGGGGACATGTTGAATCCAATGTGGTACCTTGTACTCACTCTCTACATGTCATCCCAGTCTTGGTATTCTTGTGGTTTCTTTTGTTTGCTCTGGCTAGTGGATGTACCTGTGTTATCTAACCTTGTTTGTGCAGGTTCATTTCATCCTAAGCCAACTCAAGACCACAAGGTAAGTATATACATCAAAATCATGAGTATGAGGAGTTCTTGCTTATGTACATACTGTTTGCAAGAAGGACTCATGAGCATGAAGGTATTTTCCTTGATAATCTTTTGCTCTGATGCATATGGCCAAGATACATGTAACACATTGCCTACTCTGTCATGGTAATGCTCTCACATGCCTCTATATTTCATATTTACATGAGTGCATACATGTAGGGGGAGCCTATGCTTGTTACATGTCCTTCTAAAGCTTTACTTGCTGTTCTTTATATCTTTATCTAAAGCTTTGATGTATGTTGCCATCAATTACCAAAAAGGGGGAGATTGAAAGCACAAGTGCCCCCTAGGTGGTTTTGATAATTGATGACAACATATCTCTTGTTGGACTAACATTTCTATCTAGCATGTTTCAGATAAGTTCAACAATGGAGTGGCATGGACTAAAGGTTGTGGGAACTCCTTCAAGATGCTAAGGACAAAGGATTGGCTAAAACTCAAAAGGTCAAGACTCTTCATTTTATATTTTAGTGATCCAAGATCACATTGAGTCCATAGGAAAAGCCAATACTATCAAGGAGGGATGAGGTGTTGCTTAATGAGCCTCTTGCTTCATGTGCTTAATGATATGCTCCAAAATCCTCAGCTACTTTCCCACTTCCACATATGACCTAAACCCTAAGCCAAACTCGGTCCTACCGATTCTTTCTATCTGGCGCCACCGAGTTTCACTTGTCATAAGCCACTGCCAAACCCTAGCAATTCGGTTCTACCGATAGGGATCTCGGTCTCACCGAGATGGGATTGCAAACTCTCTGTTTCCCTTTTATAACTTTTCGGTCTCACCGAAAAAGCTAATCGGTCCCACCGAGATTGCAATGTAAATTCAGTGTTTCCTTTTTGTAACCTTTCGGTCTCACCGAAAGAGCAAATCGGTCCCACCGAGTTTGCCTGACCAACTCTCTGGTTAGCTAATTACCAAAATCGGTCTCACCGAGTTTGTGTAATCGGTCTCACCGAGATTACGTTATGCCCAAACCTAACCATATCGGTCCTACCGAGTTGCACGTTAGTCCCACCGAAAATCTCTAACGGTCACTAGGTTTACCTTTTCGGTCCGACCGAGTTTGTTGATTCGGTCCCACCGAGATTGGAAAACTGTGTGTAACGGTTGGATTTTGTGTGGAGGCTATATATACCCCTCCACCTCCTCTTCATTCATTGAGAGAGCCATCAGAACACATACACAATTCCAACTCATATGTTCTGAGAGAGAACCACCTACTCATGTGTTGAGACCAAGATATTCCATTCCTACCATATGAATCTTGATCTCTAGCCTTCCCCAAGTTGCTTTCCACTCAAATCTTCTTTCCACAAAATCCAAATCCTATGAGAGAGAGTTGAGTGTTGGGGAGACTATCATTTGAAGCACAAGAGCAAGGAGTTCATTACCTACACACCATTTGTTACTTCTTGGAGAGTGGTGTCTCCTAGATTGGCTAGGTGTTACTTGGGAGCCTCCAACAAGATTGTGGAGTTGAACAAAGGAGTTTGTAAGGGCAAGGAGATCGCCTACTTCGTGAAGATCTACCGCTAGTGAGGCAAGTCCTTCATGGGCGTTGGCCATGGTGGGATAGACAAGGTTGCTTCTTCGTGGACCCTTTGTGGGTGGTTGCTTCTTCGTGGACCCTTTGTGGGTGGAGCCCTCCGTGGACTCGCGCAACCGTTACCCTTTGTGGGTGGAGCCCTCCGTGGACTCGCGCAACCGTTACCCTTCGTGGGTTGAAGTCTCCATCAACGTGGATGTAGGATAGCACCACCTATCCGAACCACGGGAAAAACATCCGTGTCTCCAATTGCGTTTGAATTCTCCAAACCCTTCCCCTTACATTCTTGCAAGTTGCATGCTTTACATTCCGCTGCTCATATACTCTTTGCATGCTTGCTTGATATGTATTGTGTATGTTGAAATTGTGCCTAAAACTCCACTCAAACCAAAAAGGCCTAAAACTTGCAACTTTAGCACTGAGTGTCTAATCACCCCCCTCTAGACACATCTACTTCTAGATCCTACAAAAACATGGCATGATATGCGAGATGTGATATGCAATGCATATGCATGCTATGGAAGGAATAGGATGAACAATGCATCAACTTGGCAAACCAAGTCTACCGCTGGAAAGATGAGATGATTTCGGTCGAAATCGATATAAATATCACCGGAATCGGATGCACGGTTTGCAAATGGCAAGCAAATCAATAATGGCATAATTCTGCCATTAACAGCACGATGCCATCTAGAATGCAACAAGGAACTAAGCTACTGCACTCCAACATAGCAACAAAGCATATGGCAGTGATGAACACAAGATGCTTGACAAAACATGAACACTGAGCTACGGATAAAACACACAAGAACAGGTTCAAACAAGCATGGCAAAAGTGCAAAAGATATCAGCTTCACAGACTTAGTGAAAATACTAACATGCCAGAAATTAACATCAGGAAGCAACGTTTAGAGCAAGCAAACAACATGCTACAAGAACATAACATAGCAAACAAAGGCATGGCATGAATCTACTAAAAGCATAGATCAAACGTCCCTTACTGACCATGAGCCAAAAAGGCACATAAGATATGATGGCACCCATGTAAACATAGCAAGTTTTATTAACAGATTCAGACTTAGCAAAAAACAGAGCATGGCATAAACAGAGTTATGAAGGCATCGTTGCAAGCTCAAATCACTCACCACAAGGCATTGTATGACAAGATAACCATACTACCAGCAAGAAGACATGTTGATGAAACTAACCATGTCAATATCAAGTTCATAGCATGCATGGATCAACTACAACAACCATGGCAAAATTGATTAACATGTAAACAATCTGCCAGGAACATTTTATAGCAAAAGTAGAGCAAGACTAAGACATTCTAGGGCACTCCATACTTGAAAAGAGGGGCATGGATGGATAGAGCACAGCCATATGTCCAAATCATCCTTACTGAAGCAACTCAAAACAAGCATGGATCTCACTGAAGCATCATGTTTACATGGCATAAAAATAACAGCAGGAAAATGACTTCGTGAAATCCTAAGTCCCTGAAATCAGCAATAACACGAATGCTACTTTGCATGCTTGTGCTAGTCACCACATTGATCACAAAAATACATGGCAAGCACCCCTGTAAAGATGGCATAGCATAGATCAAAACACATGTAGAGCTCATGCCCATATGAAGCACACATCAAATGTGGCAAAAATGACAAATCAACATAATCTGCTAAGTAACAGGAGCTAACATTTTATAGCACTCTTGCATCAATGATTTGGGCCCCCAGATGAACTCAAACAAGCATGCCACAATGGAACCAATGAACAACACATCATGATGAACACTTTGATATATCATGCACACAAAACGGAGCATCACACAAGAAGTTATGGCATCATGAACAGAGGCATACAATGTTAGGGACTTAGCAGAAAACTACCTCGTAGAAGAACAGATCTAGGGTTTCTTCGCACGGGAAACGAGGTTCTTTGGAGTCTTGCCGGAGATGGAGAAGGAGGAGGCCGAAGCGGTTGGGGGCGCCAGATCCGGATCTAAGGAGGCGGAGCGGGGGCGGTGCCGGTCGGTGTAGCGTCGTGGCGGCGCAAGGCGCGGCGCGGCGGGGTAGAGCGCGCTGGCGGCGAGCGCCGGAGGAAGCGGCGGCGCGGCGAAGGCGTGGTGGAGCCGGGCAGTAAGGAGAAGACGGCGGTGATGTGGGCGGACGACAGCGCACGGGCGCGGCCCGGCAGGGGCCAGATCTGGGCCCGAGGCGGGCCGGTGCGGGAGGCGGCGAAGTGGGCGTGGGGGTGGTGACGTGTCGCGCTGTGGTTGGTCACGGGCGGCGGCGGGTTTCTTCCGATGGCGGCGGGGGCAATTTGATCTAGGGTTTGGACCAAAATTTGAGGAGGGGTGCACATATTTATAGGTAGGAGGAGGTGGGAGTGTCCAAATGGAGTGTAGTTTTCGCCCACGCGATCGTGATCCGACAGCGGAGGCCATGGAGAGGGTTTGGAAGGGTATTGGGCCATTTTGGAGGGGTGTTGGGCTGCAACACAAAAGAGGCCTTCGCGATACCCCGATTAACCATTGGAGTATCAAACGGACTCCAAATGGCATGAAATTTGACAGGCGGTCTACCGGTGGTGTACCAAGGCCGCATGGAAAATCTCGGTCCATTTCGAGAAAGTTTAAGACCTGCTTATGAAAAGAGGAAAAGGGGAACGCCAGTGCACGTAGGAGTGTCAGATTGCAAAACGGACAACGGGCAAAATGCTCAGATGCATGAGACGGACACGTATGCAAATGCGATGCACATGGTGACATGATATGAAATGCATGACATGAACAAAAAGCAAAACAAATACAAAACCCAACCACGAAGGGAATCTCATAACTTAAAGCCGGAAATGGCAAGAGTCGGAGTACAAATATGGCAAGTTACATCCGGGGTGTTACAACACTCCACCACTACGAAAGGATCTCGTCCTGAGATCTTGGACTGAAAGAACTCCAAATATTCGGAACGAAGGTGGTCCTCGCATTCCCAGGTGGCTTCTTTGTCGGAATGATGTGACCACTTCACTTTAAGAAATTTGATAGACTTGTTGCGAGTCTTGCGCTCAGTTTCTTCAAGAATAGCGACGGGATGCTCATGATATGACAGGTCTTCTTGGAGATCAATCTCTTCGAAGTTGATGGTGCACTCAGGAGTCTTGAAACACTTGCGAAGCTGTGACACGTGAAACACGTCATGCACGTTTGCGAAGTTGGACGGAAGCTCAAGTTGATTGGCGAGATCGCCTCTTTTTGCCAATGATCTTGAAAGGACCCACGTATCTAGGGGCAATCTTCCCTTTGATACCGAAGCGACGAGTACCTTTCATTGGAGAGACGCGGAGGTATACATGGTCTTTGATCTCGAAAGCCAAATCACGGTGCTTGCTATCATAGTAACTCTTTTGGCGCGATTGCGCGGCTTTGAGATTTTCGTGGATGACTTTACACATTTCTTCTGTTTCTGTGGTTATGTCATTGCCAAGAAGTTGGCGTTCACCAGTCTCGGACCAGTTAAGAGGAGTACGACACTTTCTGCCATAGAGAATCTTGATTGGGGCCTTGCCCGAGCTCGCTTGGAAGCTGTTGTTGTAGGAGAACTCGGCATATGGGAGACAATCTTCCCACTTCATACCGAAGGAAATGACACAAGCCCTAAGCATATCTTCAAGAATTTGATTGACTCGCTCGACTTGTCCACTAGTTTGAGGATGGAAGGCTGTGCTGAAGCGAATGTTGGTGCCCATGGCCTTCTGGAAGGAGTCCCAGAACTTAGTAGTAAAGATGCTTCCCCGATCTGAAGATATCAATTGCGGAATGCCGTGCAAGGAGACAATCCTGGAGGTGTATAGCTCTGCCAACTGAGCTGCTGTGATAGATTCTTTGATAGGAAGAAAATGAGCCACTTTAGTAAGCTTGTCGATGACAACAAAGATAACATCATTTCCACGTTTGGACTTGGGAAATCCAGTCACAAAGTCCATCTCAATATGGTCAAACTTCCATTCTGGGATGGCAAGAGGTTGGAGGAGACCAGCTGGCCGTTGGTGTTCTGCTTTCACTCTTCTGCAGACATCACATTCATTCATGAACTGAGCAATTTCTCGCTTCATTAGAGTCCACCAACGACTGCTTGAGGTCATGGTACATCTTTGTACTTCCAGGATGAATGGATAGGAGGGAATTGTGAGCCTCGTGCATAATGACTTTATGTAGATCACCCTTAGGAACCACAATTCGATCCTCGAAGAATAGAGTATCTTTGTCATCAATGCGATAGCACTTATACTTGGGTTGGCTCTTGGCAATCCCAATTTTCACCGTCTTCACCATTGCATCAAGATGTTGTGCCTCATGAATTCGATCTTCCAAAGTAGGAGAGACTTGGAGATTGGCAAGAAAGCCTTGAGGAACAACTTGGACATTCAGTTTGCGGAAAGCTTCACAAAGGTTGGGTTGGAAGGGCTTGAGAATTAGGTTGTTGCAATAAGGCTTCCTGCTCAAAGCATCTGCAATGACATTGGACTTTCCTGGAGTATATTTAATACTCGGATTGTATTCTTGAATCATTTCGACCCAACGAGTCTGCCTGAGGTTGAGGTTGGGCTGAGTGAAGATGTACTTGAGACTCTTATGATTAGTGGAGATGTCCACTTTCCTTCCCAACAAGAGATGTCTCCATGTTAATAGAGCATGGACAACTGCCGCCAACTCGAGGTCGTGAGTGGGGTAGTTCTTTTCGTTGGGCTTCAACTGGCGAGAAGTATAAGCCACAACTTTCTTCTCTTGCATTAACACAACACCGAGACCTTGCAGGGACACATCACAGAAAACTTCGAATGGTTTGGATTCATCAGGAGGAGTCAAAAGAGGAGCTGTGACTAACTTCTCTTTGAGTGTGTTGAAAGCCACGTCACATTCAGGCATCCAGACATACTTGACATGCTTCTGGAGGAGGTTGGAAAGAGGCTTTCAATCTTAGAGAAATTATAAATGAATCTTTGACAATAGCTTGCGAGCCCAAGGAAATTGCAGAGCTGCTTCACATTCTGAGGCGGTTCTCAATTCACAATTGCAGACACCTTCTCAGGATTAATGGCGATGCCCTTGGCAGAGATGATATGGCCAAGGTAGAGAACCTCATCGAGCCAAAACTCATACTTTGAAAACTTCGCATAGAATTGATGCTCTCTGAGTTAGTTGAGTACCAATCTCAAATGCTTGGCATGATCCTCCTTGTTCTTGGAAAAGACCAAAATACCATCGAGATACACCAAGACGAAATCATTTGTGTAAGGGTTGAAGATGAAGTTCATCATGCGAGAGAACGTTGGAGGAGCATTGACAAGGCCGAAAGACATAATAGTATATTCATAAGAACCATAGCTTGTTCTGAATGCTGTCTTAGGGATATCTTGTTCATGAATGCTAATCTGATGATAGCCCATACGGAGGTCAAGCTTGGAGAAAACTTGGGCGCCTTTAAGTTTCTCGAAAAGCTCATTGATTATTTTGGAAGTGGGTACTTTTTCTTTATTGTTTTCTTGTTCAACGGACGGTAGTCGACACAAATTCAGTCCGTGCCATCCTTCTTCTTGACAAAAAGAACACCACAACCCCATGGAGAAGAACTCGGTCTGATCAGACCCATACGCTCTTGTTCATCGAGTTGTTTCTTCAGCTCCTTCAACTCTTCTGGTCCAAGCTTGTAAGGACGTTTGCAAAAAGGTTGCATGCCAGGCTCAAAATCGATAACGAATTCAACTGGCCGGTGAGGAGGCATTCCTGGAAGCTCTTCTGGAAAGACATCTTGATATTCACAAACGACTGGAATCTGAGAGATGGCATTCAACTCACCCTTCTCATTGAGAGAAAACAGTCGAATGGTATCTTCACGAGCGGCATAGATGATCACATCCTCAGAAGAGTGTGTCAATTGAATCTGCCTGGCAGCACAATCAAGCTGAGCCTTGTGCTTAGAAATCCAGTCCATGCCGAGAATTAGATCAATATCTGAGTCGCCAAGAACAATTGGAGAGGACAGAAATTTATAGTCACCCATCTTGATAGAAACATCCGGAACCATGTAGCTTGCGTACAAGCATTTACCCAGTGAGACAACTGATTACGGTCTAGGCAAATCTTGGAACGGCAATTCATGCTTAGATGCAAATGGTCTTGAGATGAGACTAAGCGATGCACCAGTGTCAAAAAGAACTTCTACAGGAAAAGAGTTAACTGGAAGGTTACCCATGATCACTTCTGAAGAATCCTCTGCCTGAGCTGCGTTCATGATGTTGACCTTTGCAAACTTGGAATTATGCTTGACCACTACATTACTGGCAGATCTCACAGGAGGAGGAGGCGGAAGGCGCCTTTGGTTGAAGCATTTGTTTGCATAGTGCCCTTTCTACTGTCACTTGTTGCAAGTAACCTCTGAGAGCGGCCGATGGTTAGGAGCACTTGACCCTGGAGCATGAGACTGAGCTTTGTTCTGATAGACTGGGTTGTGTGGGTGGGAAGATCCATTGCCACCTTTGCTCTTCTACTAGTAAGGCTGACGAAATGGAGAAGGAGGAGGCAACCAGAACTTCGGTTGCTTAGCTGCCACTTGAGTTGAAGAAGAAGATTGAGCTACATCCCTGACTCTCTTCTTAGAAGCATCACACTTGATTTGAGCAGCTTCTTGCTTTAGTGCCATGTTGTAGAATTCATCATACTTGGTCGGCTCAAAAAGCAGGAGATCTAATTGCAGATCTTCTCTGAGGCCACCTCTGAATTGATAAATCATGCTCTTCTCATCAGGGACGTCTTGTTTAGTGAAGCGAGCGAGTTTCTGAAACTGGATATTGTATTGATACACAGACATGCTACCTTGCTTGAGATTGCGGAACTCCTCACGCTTACTCTCAGCAACACTTTGTGGAAGTGGTGAGCTTTGAAGTCTCGGCGGAAATCATCCCAGGTAATCACACGACCTCCTATGGAATCTTTGTATTGTTGATAGCACTCAGCAGTTGGTCTTTGAGTCGGAACGAAGCAAACTTGACACAGTCCTCAGGCCTGACATTGCTACACTCAAAATGTTTGCAGATATCCACGAGCCAGTCATCAGTGTCTGTGGCCTCGACACGGTTGCTGAAGGACTTCGGCTGGTTTGCGAGGAACTCATTGAGGGTAGCAAACTGAGGTTGATTGTTTCCTTGTCCTTGATTTCCTTGGTTGCCTTGCCCTTGGTTGCGCTCTTGCAAGAGTTGCAAAAGCATCTGAGTGTTGGCGTTGGTGGCTGCCATGAAAGCTTGCCATGCCTCCGGAGGTGGACGTGCTGGCGGAGGGTCCGGATTCTGACGCATTGGAGGAGTCATCCTGAAGAGGTTGACATCCGTTAGCATCTTGACAGACATATATTCAAGCTGAATCAATGGATCAAAATTGCAACATATAGCCTTAACATTCGAACAAGAATGACTGAATGAATTCCAAAGTAAATCATCGCACTTCCATAAGTTGAGAAGCCACTTAGATAAAAGTAGAAGAATAAAACAGAAAGGTACGGATATGAACAAATAATTGGTATGGATTACCCAATCACAAGCCAAATATCTGTGGGAAGAAATACTAGAGCTACTTGAATTCCCACCTATACAACTCCCGAAACTTTCTGGTTATGCAATCAGGTGTTGGGGATCCAGGGGAAGCATAATATCTCACCCAAAACTAGCAAATCCTACATCCAGTTGTATCCATCCTTCAACACATAACCAAGAAACCTTCAAAAATCATTTACCTCAACCTTCGAAAAGCATCCATTATACGAGTTATGGCAATACTCCCGAACTCCCGCCCCAGTACTGGGTGGCGTCGATGTTATCTCACCAACAACTGCATAAAAGAGTTTTCGATGTCGGCGAACTCAGGTATTCCAGAACTGCAACGATAAAATTGTGACGACAACACCTCGGCGCTCAACTCCCCGGGACACTGCCACAACCCTAAATGTCAGGAGGCACCAAGAACAATGTTCTCATCAAAAACAATCAGAACGATTCCAAGATACCCGCGTGATCCTAAATTTTTCTAGAGAAATTTGAGGAGAGAAGAGTCAAAACTCTACGTCAGCAGGCAGAGCGACGAAGAGACTGAGGAGTAAAAAGAATCCTACTCTCCGATATATAATCCTAAGACTGAAAACTTTTTCTTCTAGACTCAACAACGTCAGCGATTCGATCAAGCAGGGGGCTCCTAAGTCGGGGAAGGCTCTGATACCAACTTGTAACACCCATGATGCGGCTATATCTCCCACATTTCGGGGCACGACTTAGAGGCATAACCGCATGGTACGCATGTCGCAAGAGGGGTAATCTTTACACATCCCATGTACTAAATAAGTTGGCTTACAATCGCCACTTCACACAATACATTAATATATCATACATCATCCAGAATACAATCAAGGTCCGACTACGGAACCAAATAAAAGAAAGACAACCCCAAATGCTAGATCCCCGATCGTCCCAACTGGGCTCCTCTACCGATCATCCGGAAAGGAAACATAGTAACGACCGAATCCTCGTCGAACTCCCACTTGAGTTCAGTAGAGTCCCCTACTCTGGCATCATCGGCACCTGCATCTATTTGTAAGTATCTGTGAGTCACGGGGACTCAGCAATCTCACACCCTCGTGATCAAGTCTATTTAAGCTTAAAGGTAGGAAAGGGTAGTGAGGTGGAGCTGCAGCCAGCACTAGTATATATGGTGACTAACTTACGCAAAAGAGAGCGAGAAGAGAAGCAAAGCATGGTCGAGAAGCTAATAGTGATTAAGAAGTGATCCTAAAGCTACTTATGTTCAAGCATAACACGAGACCGTGTTCTCTTCCCGGACTCCGCCGAAAAGAGACCATCATGGCTACACACGCGGTTGATTCATTTTAATTAAGTTAGATGTCAAGTTTTCTACAACCGGATATTAACAAATTCCCATCTGCCCATAACCGCGAGCATGGCTTTCCAAAGTTCAAAACCCTGCAGGGGTGTCCCAACTTAGCCCATCACAAGCTCTCATGGTCAACGAAGGATATTCCTTCTCCCAGGAAGACCCGATCAGACTCGGAATCCCAGTTACAAGACATTTCGACAATGATAAAACAAGACTAGCAAAGCCGCCCGAATGTGCCGACTAATCCTGATAGGAGCTGCACATATCTCGTTCTCAGGGCACACCAGATTGTCCAAGATTCTAGTAGACCAACCCAGAGTTGCCCCTGGTGGCCACCGGCGGCTGACAGGTTGGACCAACACTCAGAGGAGCACTGGCCCAGGGGTTTAAAATAAAGATGACCCTTGAGTCCGCGGAACCCAACGGAAAAGTCTTAGGTGGCAAATGGTAAAACCAAGGTTGGGCCTTGCTGGAGGAGTTTTATTCAAGGCAAACTGTCAAGGGGTTCCCATAACACCCAACCGCATAAGGAACGCAAAATCAAGGAACATAACACCGGTATGACGGAAACTAGGGCGGCAAGAGTGGAACAAAACACCAGGCATAAGGCCAAGCCTTCCACCCTTTACCAGGTATATAGGTGCGTTAAAGTAAACAAGATATAATAATGATATCCCAACAATATCCATGTTCCAACATGGAACAAACTTCATCTTCACCTACAACTAGTAATGCTATAAGAGGGGCTGAGCAAAGCGGTAACATAGCCAAACAATGGTTTGCTAGGAAAGGTGGGTTAGGGGCTTGACATGGCAATATGGGAGGCATGGTATAACAAGTGGTAGGTATCGCAGCATAGCAATAGAGCGAACAACTAGCAAGCAAAGATAAAAGTGATTTCGAGGGTATGATCATCTTGCCTACAAAGTTCTCAAAGTTGACGAAAGCTTGATCCTCATTAGCGTCCTCAACAGGTTCCTCGATCATGTACTCGTCTCCTGGCTCTACCCAAAGAAAGAACACAAGCAAAAGGACCAACAATCAATCACGGTGCAATGCACAATCAACGTTATGCAAAACATGGCATGATATGCGAGATGTGATATGCAATGCATATGCGTGATCTGAAAGGAAAAGGATGAACAAGGAATCAACTTGGCAAACCAAGTGTGCCGCTGGAAAGATGAGATGATTACGGTCGAAATCGATATAAAGATCACCGGAATCAGATGCACAGTTTGCAAATGGCAAGCAAATCAATAATGGCACAATTCTGCGATTAACAGCACGATGCCATCTAGAATGCAACAAGGAACTAAGCTAATGCACTCCAACATAGCAACAAAGCATATGGAAGTGATGTACTCAAGATGCTTGACAAAACATGAACACTGAGATATGGCTAAAACACAAAAGAACAGGTTCAAACAAGCATGGAAAAAGTGCAAAAGATATCAGCTTCACAGACTTGGTGAAAATACTAACATGCCGGAAATTAACATCACGAAGCAACGTTTAGAGCAAGCAAACAAGATCCTACAGGAACATAACATAGAAAACAAAGGCATCGCACGAATCTACTAAATGCATAGACCAAAAGTCCCTTACTAACCATGAGCCAAAAAGGCACATAAGATATGATGGCACCCATGTAAACATAGCAAGTTTTATTAACAGATTCAGACTTAGCAGAAAACAGAGCATGGCATAAACAGAGTTATGAAGGCATCATTGCGAGCTCAAATCACTCACCACAAGGCATTGTATGACAAGATAAGCATACTACCAGCAAGAAGACATGTTCATGAAACTAACCATGTCAATATCAAGTTCATAGCATGCATGGATCAACTACAACAACCATGGCAAAATTGATTAACATGTAAACAATCTGCCGGGAACATTTTATAGCAAAAGTAGAGCAAGACTAAGACATTCTATGGCACTCCATAATTGCAAAGAGGGGCATGGATGGATAGAGCACAACCATATGTCCAATCATCCTTACTGAATCAACTCAAAACAAGCATGGATCTCACTGAAGCATCATGTTTACATGGCATAAAAATAACAGCAGGAAAATGACTTGGTGAAATCCTAAGTCCCTGAAATCAGCAATAACACGAATGCTACTTTGCATGCTTGTGCTAGTCACCACATTAATCACAAAAATACATGGCAAGCACCCCTGTAAATATGGCATAGCATAGATCAAAACACATGTAGAGCTCATGCCCATATGAAGCACACATCAAATGTGGCAAAAATGACAAATCAACATAATCTGCTAAGTAACAGGAGCTAACATTTTATAGCACTCTTGCATCAATGATTTGGGCACCCAGATGAACTCAAACAAGCATGCCACAATGGAACCAAATGAACAGCACATCATGGTGAACACTTTGATATATCATGCACACAAAACGGAGCATCACACAAGAAGTTATGGCATCATGAACAGAGGCATACAATGTTAGGGAGTTAGCATAAAACTACCTCGTAGAAGAACAGATCTAGGGTTTCTTCGCACGGGAAATGAGGTTCGTCGGAGTCTTGCCGGAGATGGAGAAGGAGGAGGCCGAAGCGGTTGGGGGCGCCAGATCCGGATCTAAGGAGGCGGAGCGGGGGTGGCGCCGGTCGGTGTAGCGTCGTGGCGGCGCAAGGCGTGACGCGGCGGGGCAGAGCGCGCTGGCGGCGAGCGGCGGAGGAAGCGGCGGCGCGGCGACGGCGTGGCGGAGCCAGGTGGTGAGGAGAAGACGGCGGTGACGTGGGCGGACGACAGCGCACGGGCGCGGCCCGGTTCGGGCACGGCAGGGGCCGAATCTGGGCCCGAGGCGGGCCGGCGCGGGAGGCGGCGAAGTGGGCGTGGGGGTGGTGACATGTCGCGCTGTGGTTGGTCACGGGCGGCGGCGGGTTTTGTCCGATGGCGGCGGACGTGTCCGATGGCGGCGGGGGCGATTTGATCTAGGGTTTGGACCCGAATTTGAGTAGGGGTGCACATATTTATAGGTAGGAGGAGGTGGGAGTGTCCAAATGGAGTGTAGTTTTCACCCACGCGATCGTGATCCGACAGCGGAGGACATGGAGAGGGTTTGGAAGGGTTATTGGCCCATTTTGGAGGGGTGTTGGGCTGCAACACAAAAGAGGCCTTCGCGGTACCCCGGTTAACCATTGGAGTATCAAACGGACTCCAAATGGCACGAAATTTGACAGGCGGTCTACCGGTGGTGTACCAAGGCCGCATGGCAAATCTCGGTCCATTTCGAGAAAGTTTAAGACCTGCTTATGAAAAGAGGAAAAGGGGAACGCCGGTGCACGTAGGAGTGTCGGATTGCAAAACGGACAACAGGCAAAATGCTCAGATGCATGAGACGAACACGTATGCAATGATATGAAATGCATGACATGAACAAAAAGCAAAACGAAGACAAAACCCAACCACGAAGGGAATCTCATAACTTAAAGCCGGAAATGGCAAGATTCGGAGTACAAATATGGCAAGTTACATCCGGGGTGTTACAATTATGCAACAAATTTATAAGCTTGTAATGCAAAAAATTATGTTCTTTGGTTTCCCTCATTGTAGTTTTTGTATTTTATATTTAGTTTGTTTTGCTTGGAATCTCTTGATAGGCAGCTTCCTACCTATTTCATATTTGATCTGCATATACTATGAATTTATGATATTATAACTTATATTGCTTTGCTTCTGCCTTCTTCTATAAAAATCATATACGTAATTAAGTGGGTAATGATTTATCTTATGCTATATGTTTTTCGGATGTGGACACGCGCACACCCGTACAGACATACTTTATTGCATTTTTTGCTTTGATTATTATCTAGATTTATGCCTACTTGTGGTCTCCACTTTGATAGACCTGGTCCATATTTTTTATCATTATCAATGTGAATCACTAAACTATTGCTGTTGTGTATTTGAGCATTTGTAGGATGTTGGAGACAAATACAACATCAGTGTTGCTGGAAGAGAATGTCCGTAAGAGAAAGTCAGATGATGTGGGATGGGAGTATGGGAGTCTAGCCGATGTTTACAACAAGGACAAAGTGAAGTGTTTGTTTTGTAACCATGTGATCATTGGAGGTGTTTATCGTCACAAGCAGTATGTGGCTCATGTTGGTAATTTTGTGGCTAAATGTAAGAAAAGCTCGCAGGAAGCTAAAGATAGGTGCAAGAAATCTCTTGAGGAGGCATCTAAGAAGAGGAGGGAAAATACTTCCCGTGATCTAGAGCTCAGAGAAGGCATGAATATTTCTCATGCTGGAGATCCTTAAGTTACTTGTATTGGAAGAGCTGAGCCACACAAGATAGGTCCCATTGACAGTGGACACGTCCTATTGATCCTAAATTAACTCAAGTTGTGCGTCTATGTGGAACTATCCCTATTGTGACTTGAGAGAAGTCTTTCAAATAAGATTCTAGGAATAAAGTACTTGTGAACTTGAGATCATAATTTATAATGCTATATGCCATATTTGGTCTTGTGTGATGTTTGCCTCAACTATATTTGAATATTTGATGTTCCTATGTTACTGCTACTTCCCTTGAGTGGAACATTTTTAGTTCTTCATGTTGTTGTGATGTACTCCCTCCATCCCATGATATAAGATTTGAATATAAGATCTTATATCATGGGATGGAGCGAAATATTCAAATCTTATATCATGGGATGAACGGAGTATCTTATTATCATTCAATTGTCCTAACCTAATGTAGTAGAAAATGCCTAAGGCTATGCCTAGCCAAAAAATTACCCTGCTAGCCTGCTACCATACAAAACGCCTTGGCCGGCTAAGGCTACGCCTAGGTAGGCTAGGCGCTAGGCAAAGAGTCTGTTACGGCATATCTCTCTCAAGGTAGTTTTGGTGATTGATGACAACATGTTTGCGGACTAATCTTGTGCTTTGAATAATTCACAGATTCTCCTGTGGCACGAGACGCTTTCTTCCCCTCGGAGTGTATTTCAAGATGGTGTAGCTCTTTCGTTTCTTTCTCGGTGGACTAGTTGCGTAGAGGGCACCGTACTATCAAGAGGGGGTCCGCTGGGGTATTGCATGGGTGGAATCATCACGTACACATCAGCTTCTCACCCTCCGAGCTTTTCCATTCCATTGTAGAGTTCTCTCCTCTCTTCCTTGTCTTGTCTGGGTCCAAGCGGTAGTACCGCGCACCCAGCGGTTGTACCGCTGGGGAGCCACAAGCGGCAGTACCGCTCCACAGCGGTAGTACCGCCCGTGGCTCCACAATAGTAGTACCGCTGGGGTGCCTGGCACCTCCGCCTCGTCATCAGCATCTTTGAGAGATTCTCTCTCTCTTATGCACCCCAGCGGTAGTACCGCACTGCCAGCGGTAGTACGACCGAAGGGTCACAAGCGGAAGTACCGCTCCACAGTGGAAGTACCGCCCGTGACCCCGCTGCCGTAGTCCCGCTGGGCAGTCTAGCTCCTACCGCCTCGATTCGAGAGGTCTTTTTCTTGTGTCGGGTTTTGCGGCACTAGTTGCGGTTGTAGAGGTGGTAGTACCGTTCCATGAGCGTTAGTACCGCCCCTACCACCGCGGTAGTACTGCGTTTGGGTCCTTTCCCTACTAGTCTCCTCTGCGCGGCAGTGCTGCTGGCTGGCGCGGCAGTACCACTATCCTGGCGGTAGTACCGCCCCCTCTCAGCGGTAGTACCACCCTGTGTGGGGCTGGTTGGTGGGGGGTAACGGTTGGATTGTTGCCCCCATTATAAAAGGGAGTCCCCTTCTTCTCTTTGACCTACCTCTTCCTCCCCCAAGCTCCATTTATTGCTCAAGCTCCATTAAATGCTCCAAGCTCCATTTTCGCCCGATCTATCTCTCTAGCCAATCAAACTTGTTGATTTGCTCGGGAGTGGTTGAGAAGGCCCCAATCTACACTTCCACCAAGGGATTTTCGATTCCCCCACTCATCCCTAGTAGGGATGGCAATGGGTAGGGTATGGGCGGGTACAACCTCCTTCTACCCAAACCCATACCCATAGGAACTTTTTATACCCACCCACTTCAATACCCATGGGTATAAACTAACACCCATGCCCATACCCATCGGGTATCCTATACCCAATGGGTATCCATTGGGTATAATATATAGCATTCAAATTCTTGAGAGGTAGAGAAATGAGTTCAAAATTCAAGTGATCATGGTAGAGTAGTATAGCAAGTATGTGGCCTCCTCCAGTGGGTGGTCTCTTGGAGGCATCAGGGGAGTATGAGCAGCGGTTGGTGGAAGGCCGACGTAGTGGAAGGCAGTGGTGGAAATTGGGGATCACTGGATCGAGTGTTTGACAAGAGTCTGGTAGCTAAGAGTCGATATTTCATCTTTTGAGGAGTCACATAGGACGTATGAGGAGTGGTGAGCAGGTGATTATGAGCCTATGAGCTATGACTTGTTTAAGAAATACGAGATTTAGGGTTGGACCATATGAGTTGGATGTTAACCCCACATATTATAGGAGTTATTTTCATTTTTTTTGGGTATCCATTGGGTTACCCATGGGCACAATTTCTTACCCATGCCCTACCCATATATTTTGCGGGTATGGGTACCCATTACCTGTGGGTAGAAAATCTCTTCAAGTCTTCCCCATACCATTGTTTTCGGGTAGGGTACCCGTGGGTACCCATACCCATGGGCAAAACTGCCATCCCTAATCCCTAGCGGATCTTGTTACTCTTGGGTGTTTGAGCACCCTAGACGATTGAGGTCACCACGGAGCCATAGTCCATTGTGGTGAAGCTTCGTGGTCTTGTTGGGAGCCTCCGATTAAGTTGTGGAGATTGCCCCAACCTTGTTTGTAAAGGTTCGGTCGCCGCCTTCAAGGGCACCAATAGTGGAATCATGGCATCTCGCATTGTGTGAGGGCGTGAGGAGAATACGGTGGCCCTAGTGGCTTCTCGGGGAGCATTGTGCCTCCACACCGCTCTAACAGAGACGTACTTACCCTCAAAAGGAAGGAACTTCGGTAACACATCCTCGTCTTCACCGGATCCACTCTTGGTTATCTCTTACCTTTACTTGTGCAAGCTCTTTAGTGTTTCTGCCCTTGCTTGCTTGTATGCTTGTTGTTATTGCATCATATAGGTTGCTCACCTAGTTGCACATCTAGACAACCTACTTTGATGCAAAGTTTAATTTGGTAAAGAAAAGTAAAAATTGGTAGTTGCCTATTCACCCCCCCCTCTAGTCAACCATATCGATCCTTTCAATTGGTATCAGAGCCTCGTCTCTTTATTAAGGACTTTACCGTCCAAAGAGTATGGTTGATACTGTAGATGGTGTGGAGGAACACTCCGGTGTGAATCCGATCTTGTCTACGGGCGATGGGGGAACCTCGGTCTCTCGTGAGGAGTTCAATGTGGCCTTGGAGACATTGAAAACCTCCATGACGACCGAAGTTGAAAGCATGTTTACTAAATTTCTTGAGGGGCTTAAACTATCCACCGCACCGTTGAAAGTGGGTGACCCCGCCAACAAGGTGACGGATGCTATCCCCGACAAGGGGGAAGCTAGTAGTGAAAAGGCTCCTTCTTCTAGTGGTAAGAATGGCACCGACATCTTTGCCCATGTGGAACCACCACTTGTTTATGGTGGACTGGTTCCTTCCACTCATTTGAATCATGATGGTCCTCCCCCTAAGATTGTGAAAAATGAGGATTTTGATTCTTGGGTTTACCGCTTTAAACGTCATTTACATCATGTGAACACTAACCTTTGGAGAATCATTGAAGAAGGTTTCTATCCACATGATCCAAGCAACTTCACTCCTCGAGAAGCCGCGGACAATCAATTCAATGAGAATGCTCTCTTCATCATTCAAGATGCAATTCCACCCGAAGACCTACCTCATCTTCGTCCCTTTGCCTTGGCCAAAGATGCATGGCATTGTGTTGTCTCTCTCTACCGGGGAAGCGCAAGCATTCAACGCTCCAACTATGAAGTGGTACAAGATGAGGCCGATGAGTTTGCAATGAAAGAAGATGAAGAACCTCGTGAGCTTTATCGGAGAGTAACCAAACTCGCGGTCTCACTGCGAGATCACGGGAGCAAGGAAATGGATGACAATTGGATCAAGCGCAAATTCCTCAAGGCAATGATGCCCTATCACAAGGCCATGTCCTCCGTCATTCGTCAAAGACCGGACTTCCACACTTTGACCTCAAGCAAAGTGTTGGATGAGTTTGTGGCCATGAACATTTTGGACAAGACCGCTGACAATGCGGTGCTCCGTTCTCAACGGGCAAAGAAGCCTAACCTTGCATTGAAGGCCAAGCTCACCGTGGAAGAAGAAGAAGAGGAAGAAGAGGAGGGCAACCCCGAAGATACAAAGTATGCATATCATGAACACATGGCACTTGCTTCAAGGCAATTTTGGAGCAAGAAAAACTCAAGGCCAAACTTTAGCAAAAACAACTCGAGAGGCACGAGGGGCAAGCAACGTGTAAGGACTTGCTACAATTGCGGCAACATGAGTCATTTCAGTGCGGAATGCCCGTATGAGAAGAGGGAAGACAATGGTGGCAAGCTCATCCGAAAGGACAAGGCCAAGTCGTTCCCCAACAAGAACAACTTCACCAAGAAGACTCCTCCCAAGTCTTTGGTTGTGCAAGAAGAGTACAATGAGGATGATGACGATGATGAAGATGATGAGTCGGTTGCCATGGCCTCCATTGCCATTGCGACGATGTCACGGGTGTCTCTCTTCGACTCACCCAATGAGAGCATCACCGCCAAGTGCCTCATGGCTAAAGCCACCAACAAGGTAACCCCCAACATCAAAACTACCATAATTAATCATCCTTCTCCGACGGATAGCATTAATGAACTTGAGGGAGCTAATGTGGAGGCTAACGAGTTTGAGGCCTTTATGGGCAAACTCAAGGGAAAATCCAAGAAGCACTTTGTTGCTCTCTTGGAACAACTTGGTGAAGCCAATGACATGATCGAGGCTCACGAAGACACCATCACTAAGATGGAAGGGCATAGTCGTGACTATGCCGATGAGATTTCGGATCTTTCCAATGCTCTTGAGGAAGAGCGTGGTCTATCGTTTGGCTCTTGAGGAGTCACACAACGTTGATCATGCTAAGTTAAAGAAAGATTATGATCATGTCCTCATAGTTTCTCATGTGCTA
Organism: Triticum aestivum; assembly: GCF_018294505.1. NCBI lineage: Eukaryota > Viridiplantae > Streptophyta > Magnoliopsida > Poales > Poaceae > Triticum > Triticum aestivum. The sequence goes on from NC_057809.1 coordinate 397,935,599, forward strand.
AACTCCGAGAAGGCCGAACTTGAGGTTGATCTTGCTAGACTCAAAGAGGAGTTTGATCTACTTGACAAGGCTCACAAGGTCTTGAAGGGTGCTCATGCTAGCCTCAAAGAGTCTCATGATCAACTTCAAGTAAAGCTAACCAAGGAAAAAGCCACTTTCCCTCGTATGATGTTAATTGATAATGCAAATGCTACTAACCCGTGTTGTGAGCATGTGCATCTCATTGAGGAGAACGCTAAGCTAAAGGGACAACTTGAGAGAGGTCTTGCAACTTGCATACAAGGCAATAAGAACCTCAACGATCTCTTGGTCAACCAAAAGGGGGTTGTGGCCAAGGAAGGGGTTGGGTACATGCCCGACTCCAAGAACAAGAAGAAGAATGACAAGACCAAACGACCTCCTCCTCTCATGCAAACCTTTGTGAAGGAGGGAGAGAGTGCCTCCGAGGAGAAGAAGAAGAACAATGTCAAGAAGGGCAATGTCACCCCTCCCAACAAAGCCGGCGATTTTAATCCTTCTTATGTGTTATGCCGTGCTAGTGATGGGCATGTTTACGCCAAATTTGTTGGCTCTCTTCATGAGTACATTGAATGGTCTATTTGGGTTCCAAAGACCCTTGTTACTAACATCAAAGGACCCATTACAAAATGGGTACCTAAAACCAAGCATTGATCTCTTGTAGGTGTTTGCTTCCGGTGGTGGATCATGGTTGCTCGATAGCGGAGCTACAAATCATATGACCGGAAGCAAGGACTTGGTGGTGGACGTGCACAAGGTTCCATCTATGCCCACCAATGTCGAGTGGGGTGACGCCTCATCTTCTAAGGTATTGGGACTTGGCAAGGTGGTCATCTCTCATGATCTCACGATCGAGAAGGTCATGCTTGTTGAGTCCCTTGCATACAATTTACTTTCCGTTCGTCAACTTGCAATCATGGGCTTTGCCACTTTCTTTGATATCGATACCGTGGCCCTCTTGTGGAGCAAGACTCTTAAAGTAGCCTTTGTTGGGCATGTCGAGAACGGTCTATATGTGATTAACTTTTCGGAGCGACCCACTAAGACCGCGACGTGCCTAATGGCTAAAGTTGATGTGGGATGGCTTTGGCATCGCCGTTTAGCCCATGTCAATATGAGATCTTTGCAAAGTCTCCTCAAGGGGGACCATGTCCGTGGACTAACGAATGTTAGTTTTGCTAAAGATCGTGCTTGCAGTGCCTGTATCGAAGGAAAGCTACATGAGAAGGCTCACCCTCCCACGACGATCATTTATTCGAAGAGGCCTTTGGAGCTCCTTCACATGGATCTCTTTGGGCCTCCATCTTTCGATAGTCTTGGAGGTAGGAAGTATTGCTTGGTGATTGTGGATGACTACTCAAGGTACACCTGGGTGTATTTCTTCAAGAGGAAGAGCGAGACCCAACAAACCGTCATTGACTTTGCAAATGAAGCACAACGTCAACACAATGCAAAGATCTTGACAATAAGAAGTGACAACGGCACCGAGTTCAAGAACTACACCTTGGATGAATTTCTTAGTGATGAGGGAATCAAGCATCAATATTCCGCACCCTACACCCCTCAACAAAACGGTGTTGCGGAGAGGAAGAACCGGACGTTGATGGATGCGGCAAGGACCATGATGGCGGAGTTCAAGTCTCCGTACAACTTTTGGGCCGAAGCCATCAACACCGCGTGTCATGCATCCAATCGGCTCTACCTCCGCAAGGGCTTGAACAAGACTCCATATGAGATACTCACCGGTAACAAGCCCAATCTCAAGTACTTCCGGGTATTCGGGTGTAAGTGTTTCATTCTCAAGAAAGGTGTTCGGTTGTCTAAATTTGAGGCTAGAGCTTATGAGGGCATATTTGTTGGCTATGCTACAAACTCTCATGCTTACCGTGTCCTCAATAAATCCACGGGACTTATTGAGGAGACGTGTAACGTGGAGTTTGATGAGAATAACGGCTCCCAAGTGGAGCAAAGTGGCACTTGTGATGTAGGTGATGAAATTCCTCCCCAAGCCATAAGAAGAATGGGTGTTGGCTTTATCCTACCCATTGAGGAACCCCTTGTGGCCGAAGGAGAAGGACAAAGCTCCACTCAAGTGGAGCCATCACCAACCCAAGGCCCACACGCTTCCGAAGAACAACATGAAGGCCCTCATCCTCAAGAACATGACCAAGGGCAAGATCACGCTCAAGACGGTGTTGACACATCAAGTGATGCCCAAGGTCAAGTTCTCTCCTCCGAGCAAGTTCAAGAACAAGAACAAGCCCAAGACGACGCTCAAGATGATCAAGTGACCACTCCTCGTCTCACCCCCGAGGAGGAATTAGAGCGTCGTGCCGCCAAGGTTGCTTCCAAGCTCTCCACCAAGGATCATCTCATGACGAATGTGCTTGGAAGCTTAAGAAAGGGGGTAAGCACTCGTAGACAATTAGCAAATTATTGTGAGCATCACGCGTTTGTCTCTTGTGTGGAACCCCACAAGGTCTATGAAGCGCTAGAAGATCCGGATTGGCTCAATGCCATGCATGAAGAACTCAACAACTTCGAGCGCAACAAAGTGTGGAGATTGGTGCCAAGACCGACTGGGAATCACAATGTCATAGGAACCAAGTGGATATTCAAGAACAAGCAAGATGCCCATGGGATTATCATTCGCAACAAGGCTCGTTTGGTAGCACAAGGCTACTCCCAAGTCGAGGGTATCGACTACGGTGAAACCTTTGCTCCCGTTGCTCGTCTTGAATCCATTCGCATGTTGATTGCATATGCTTCTCATCATAACTTTAAGTTACAACAAATGGATGTGAAGAGTGCTTTTCTTAATGGTCCTATTAATGAATTGGTTTACGTCAAGCAACCCCCCGGGTTCGAGGATCCCTACTTTCCCGATCATGTGTATCAACTCGATAAGGCACTCTATGGCCTTAAACAAGCCCCACGTGCGTGGTATGACCACCTTACCGAGTTGTTACAAGACCGTGGTTTTGAAGTTGGGCTAATCGACCCCACTCTTTTTACTAAGAAGGTCAAAGGGGAGTTGTTTGTGTGCCAATTATATGTTGATGATATTATCTTTGGTTCTCCTAACAAAGCTTTCAATGAGGAATTTGCCGCTCTCATGACCTCAAAGTTCGAGATGTCCTCCATGGGAGAGTTGAAGTTCTTTCTAGGGTTCGAAGTGAAGCAAAGAAGAGAAGGAACCTTCATCAATCAATCCAAATACACTCAAGACATGCTCAAGAGATTCAAGCTAAGTGACGTCAAGCCGGCCTCCACTCCAATGCCCACCAAGTGCCAACTTGACTTAGATCCCAATGGTAAAGTGGTGGATCAAAAGGTATATCGTTCCATGATTGGATCCTTGCTTTACCTTTGTGCATCTAGACCGGACATCATGTTGAGTGTGGGAATTTGTGCACGGTTTCAAGCCGCACCTAAGGAAAGTCACTATGTGGCGGTCAAACGAATCTTTCGATATTTGGCTCATACCCCAAACTTTGGCTTATGGTACCCAAGAGGATCAAACTTCAAGCTTGTAGGGTACTCGGATTCCGATTGGGCGGGAGACAAAGTGGATAGGAAGTCCACTTCCGGAGGGTGCCAATTCCTTGGTTGCTCTTTGGTAAGTTGGTCTTCCAAAAAGCAAAGTTGTGTGTCTCTCTCGTCCACTGAGGCGGAGTATGTTGCCGCCGGTAGTTGTTGTGCACAACTCCTATGGATGAGGCAAACTTTAAAGGATTACGGTGTCACTTGTGACAAAGTGCCTCTTTGGTGTGACAATGAAAGTGCCATCAAGATCTCTCTCAACCCGGTGCAACACTTCAAGACGAAGCATATTGAGATTCGGTATCACTTCATCCGGGATCACATTAGGCGTGGAGAGATCGAGCTCAACTATGTCAACACTCATGACAACCTTGCAGATATTTTCACGAAGCCCTTGGATGAAGCAAGATTTCGCGAGTTAAGGCATGAGCTAAATATCATTGATTCGAGCAATGTGGCTTGAACCCTTGCACACCCCACCACGCTCAATTTGTTGTCTAGTTGAGGTGTAGGCATGGACATAGGGGGAGTGTTATTCTCTAAATGAACTCTCTCTCCCCCCATTATGCATAAATTGATCAAGTCTTTCACTTTAGCCATTGTTGATGGTATTTGTGTTTGAAAGACGAGTTTTGGTCATGGGCCCAAGGTTAAAATCTTCGCGGCGCCATACCTCTTAACTCAAACATAGGTGGCCTCGGCCACCACCCTCTTTTGAAGAGGTGTGTCGTTTCTTGTGTGCTCGTGTGCTCTCTTTTCTTGCTCTCTTTTCCTGCCGTTTTGTATTTCCTTCGAGCTAAAATCCTTGTTTGTTTAGTTGCCATGGCGTGCTGGGCGGTACTACCACTGGTGGTGCGCAGTACTACCGCTCGTAAGCGGTACTACCGCCCCCCCAGCACGGTACTACCGCTGAGGGACGGGACCAGGGGGTTAAGTCGGGGCAGGGGGAGGTTTCTTCTCCCCCATACCCATTCACTTTGCCCCCTCTTTTCTCTTCCTCTCTCCAGCCTCCACTCGCCGCGGGAGGGCTCCGGCGGATCTCCGTCTCTGGGACGTCCCTCTCCATTTCCTTTGGTGGAGTCGATCCCCACCTTGTTCTCTTGCCATGGATGTCGGTATTGCCCACGTTCCTTCTTTCCTTTTGTCTCGTTTTCAAATCTTGTTTCTTAGGGGCAATGGTGGTTGCATCTCTAGAATTTTGGCCAAATCTAGGCTTGAGTTGGTTGGAGAAGGCAACTAGACTATCTCAATTAGAGTTTGGTAGGAATATTTTTGAATTTGGTAGGCCGGTAGTGCCGGATCTGACCACGGTAGTAGGAAACTGCTGTTTCACCACCTCGTCCTGTAGGAAACTGCTGTTCCTCCGCCTCGAGCAGTACTACCGCTCTCATTGGAGCGGTACTACCGCTTGACCTCGAGTGGTACTACCGCTCTCTTTGGGGCGGTACTACTGCGGGCATGTCACGGTACTACCGCTGCATGCCAAATTCCATCATTTTCCTACCTTACCTTGATCATTTTTGTTGAGTTTGTTGGCTTATGCTCGTTCTTTCTGGTTGTTTTGTGTGTTCTTGTGTTTGGCTCCAGGTGACGACCATTCCGAGCAGCAAGGTCGCCATATCAACCCCAGGCGTGCTACATCAAAACGCTACCACACCTCAGAGCCAGCCGATGGTTCCTCGAGCACCCATCCGCCTCCAGCAAGTGCATCTACAAGTGTTCCTCCACCTCCTCAGCAATCGAAGCCCGCCAACAAGCCAAAGGGGAAGACTGTGACTGAGATGACCAACAAGGAGTTTTGGGAGAAGCGTCGCCGCAACCCCTATGCGGTGGACCAAGAACCCACTTTGGTCAACCGCCCATTCTGGAACCGTTTTCAGTTTGCCATCTACTTTGATGTGATCAAGGCCAAGAAGAATCTTTTTGTTGATGTTCGCTCCATTGACACTGATGCTATGGAGAAGGACCTGGAGTACTTTGGCGAAGCCCTTCAGATGTGCACTCAGCTGAACATTCTCAGGATCATGCAATTCAACAAGGATTTCGATGCGGATTTGGTGGCTCAATTCTATGCCACCGTCCATCTTGGGACGGATGTCGATAGGACTCTGATATGGATGACCAATGGCAAGCTGCTTTCTGTCAAGTGGAAGGCTTTCATGGAGTTACTTGATGTGGTGGATCACGAGCTTGAGACTCCTGTCGGTTTCCGCCCTCACCGCAATGCTACGTCCACCCACAAGCAAGCCCTTTGGCCCTACTGCACTGTGAAAGTTCACCTAGTAACTGAGAAGAAGACCTATGAGCTGTCTCCGTATCTGGACATTCTTCATCGCATCTTCCGTGAGACTCTCTTCCCTCGGATCGGGAATCTGGATATGGTCCACTCTTACCTCGTGGACATGCTCCTTTTTTGTCAGCATGAGAAGGAAGCAAGCACTGGAGAGAGCCTGGATATTTCTCATGTCATGTGGTCTGAACTTCTCTCTGCCGTGTCTGAGCGCAAGTGCCCTATATATGGTCCATTCATCATGATGCTCATTGAGAGGGCCTGTGCACAGACTTATCCCAGAGTGTTGCTAGAAACTGGAGACTTGGTTTCTCATGAGATCAAGCGTTTGAGGAAGAAGGACAATTGGACAGCACCTCACACAGGGGGTCCATCTGCTAGTGCTGCCACAGGGGGTCCGTCTGCTACTGCTGCCATGGGAGATCCGTCTGCTGCTGCTGCTGCTGCCATGGGGACCGAGGGTGGGGCTGCTACTGATGATCATGAGGAGGACTTTGGCCCCTCTAGTACAGAACCGTCGTGGGCAGAGAAGCTTAAGCGCAAGATGAAGAAGCTTTTCTGCATGGAGTCTCATGGTCAGTACATGACCCATGTGGCGGAAAAGCATGCCAGGACGCGCCACAAGGAGCTCATGCGTTAGATGGGAGCAATAGTTGCCAGTCGGTCTAAGGGTCAGATCACTGAAGAGGAGGAATGGATTCTTCAGCATTGCCGTTGGACCGACTTCGATGCCGAGCAGTTTTCGACCCACGATGAAGATACAGAGATGTGATGTTTGAGATCTTCATCTTCTCATCACCTGGAGTCGTAGCGTCACTCTTTGCCCTTTTTGGTGTCTCGCTCCCAAAGGGGGAGAGAGTGTAGGGATTTGTGTTTGTTGCCGTGCTTTGAGTCGTCTTGTGGGTTCTTGTGTGTTCTCTCGGTGTCTTTATTTGGTTTGGTTTGGTTGTGAGACCTAAGTTCTAGCCATATGGTGTGAGACATATGCTCCCTATCGCTACCTTATTACTTATGTCTATTCAGAGTACTGTAGTTTATTATGAGATGCATGCTTGTCCTGTTTATTCTCTTCTCTCATATATCTTGTGCTTAGTATTGTTGGACTATAAAATATAGGGGGAGTGTTTATCCGAATGTGTGTGTCTTGCCATATCTAGGTGCACACATTCTGGGGGAGCCCGTCTATATTTTGTAGTTCTTAGTTTTCTTCGTTTTATTTCTTTTCCTTGCACAAATCCCTAGTTGTCATCAATCCACCAAAAAGGGGGAGATTGTTACAGCATATCTATCTCAAGGTAGTTTTGGTGATTGATGACGACATGTTTGTGGACTAATCTTGTGCTTTGAATAATTCACAGATTCTCCCCTGGCACGAGACGCTTTCTTCCCCTCGGAGTGTATTTCAAGATGGTGTAGCTCTTTCGTTTCTTTCTCGGTGGACGAGTTGCATAGAGGGCACCGTACTATGAAGAGGGGGTCCGCTGGGGTATTGCATGGGTGGAATCATCACGTACACATCAGCTTCTCACCCTCCGAGCTTTTCCATTCCATTGTAGAGTTCTCTCCTCTCTTCCTTATCCTGTCTGGGTCCAAGCGGTAGTATCATGCACCCAGCGGTAGTACCGCTGAGGAGCCACAAGCGGCAGTATCGCTCCATAGCGGTAGTACCGCCCGTGGCTCCATAGCAGTAGTATCGCTGGGGTGCCTGGCACCTCTGCCTCGTCCTCAACATCTTTGAGACATTCTCTCTCTCTCTTATGCGCCCCAGCGGTAGTACCGCACTGCCAGCGGTAGTACGCCCGAAGGGTCACAAGCGGCAGTACCGCTCCACAGCGGTACTACCACCCGTGACACCGCTGCTGTAGTACCGCTGGGCAGTCTGGCTCCTACCGCCTCGATTCGAGAGGTCTTTTTCTCATGTCGGGTTTTGCGGCACTAGTTGCGGTTGTAGAGGCGGTAGTACCGTTCCAGGAGCGGTAGTACCGCCCCTACCACCGCGGTAGTACCGCGTTTGGGTCCTTTCCCTACTAGTCTCCTCTGTGCGGCAGTGCCGCTGGTTGGCGCGGTCGTACCGCTGTCCTGGCGGTAGTACCGCCCCCTCTCAGCGGTAGTACCGCCCTGTGCGGGGCTGGTTGGTGGGGAGCAACGGTTGGATTGTTGCCCCCACTATAAAAGGGAGTCCCCTTCTTCTCTTTGACCTACCTCTTCCTCCCCCAAGCTCCATTTATTGCTCAAGCTCCATTAAATGCTCCAAGCTCCATTTTTGCCCGATCTATCTCTCTAGCCAATCAAACTTGTTGATTTGCTCGGGAGTGGTTGAGAAGGCCCCGATCTACACTTCCACCAAGGGATTTTCGATTCCCCCACTCATCCCTAGTGGATCTTGTTACTCTTGGGTGTTTGAGCACCCTAGACGGTTGAGGTCACCACGGAGCCATAGTCCATTGTGGTAAAGCTTCGTGGTCTTGTTGGGAGCCTTCGATTAAGTTGTGGAGATTGCCCCAACCTTGTTTGTAAAGGTTCGGTCGCCGCCTTCAAGGGCACCAATAGTGGACTCACGGCTTCTCGCATTGTGTGAGGGCGTGAGGAGAATACGGTGGCCCTAGCTAGTGGCTTCTTGGGGAGCATTGTGCCTCCACACCGCTCTAACAGAGACGTACTTCCCCTCAAAAGGAAGGAACTTCGGTAACACATCCTGGTCTTCACCGGATCCACTCTTGGTTATCTCTTACCTTTACTTGTGCAAGCTCTTTAGTGTTTCTTCCCTTGCTTGCTTGTATTCTTGTTGTTATTGCATCATATAGGTTGCTCACCTAGTTACACATCTAGACAACCTACTTTGATGCAAAGTTTAATTTGGTAAAGAAAAGTAAAAATTGATAGCTGCCTATTCACCCCCCCTCTAGTCAACCATATCGATCCTTTCAGAGTCATCGCCCGCCTACCGCCTAGCGCTTTTTCCAACCTTGCTTCTCGCCCTTTTTGTTGGTGTGGCACAAGGTTTCATATTTCTTGCCATTCACATAGTCGTGGCAAAATGGGTGCCACCGTAGGAGCGCTCTCGCTCGGTGTCGTTAACAACCTCAGGGATGTACCTCGGGGCAGCTTGTGACATGTTGTTCTTTCCAAGTCATGTAGATCAAAGAAAGAACATAGAAGATTTAAAAATGTGGATACACACATTTTCTATGTATGAGCAAAAAAAAGTAAAATGCATAATTTTTTCCTTCTTTATATTCCTCTTTGTGATTGTGTGCTCTCCATGTGATTTTAAAAAATGTCCACAACGAAAGAAAATGTGCCCTGTTCCTTGTGTGGTCTGCACATTTGCTTGCTCCACAAAAAAAGTCAGTGAAGTTCAAGTATAACTTCTGCTAAAAAAGGTCAAAAAAAGAATGAGGTGTTCCCAAGTCTGGTGCATTCGTCAAGACTAGAAGTTCATAAAATAAGATGCTCAAGGGGAATGATAAAAAATATATTAGTTGATATGACAACCCCTTCGAGTCCAAAAATGAAAACCAGCGAAGTTCAACAAAAAACTCACTAATACAAACAGAAAAGGTTCAAAAAAACTAGGGAACATTCATGACATATGTGTAGAAATTCAAAGGGAGCTACGAGAGAAATTCAGAGAATAAAAAATATTTAGGCACAAAAAAGAACAAACTTGTTTACTTTATGTAACAAAAACTTTAATAATTCAAGCGGGGATTTAAAAGTCAAGACTGAAGAGACGGGATGTGCAGAGGAGAAAAATCAATGGTGCAGACTTGAATAATTCATGGTGTAAAAACAAATAAAAATCAAGTTTTCCTGTTACTATAGAATAAAACCAAGAAGTTCAATTAGAAAAAGAAGAGGAGTTTGATATTTATAACGATTTTTCCAATTACTAAAGAATAAAACCAACAAGTTCAATTTTAAATAATGAAGAGGTTCACTGTTTCTAAAAAACTCCAATTTTCACATTTCTAAAAAAACACAAAGAAGTTCAAATAAAAAAGTTAGAGCGGTTCAATGTCTATAAAAAAAGTCGTTTTTTCGTTACTAAAAGCGAAACAGAGAGAAGTTCAAATTAATAACTGCCAGAAGTTCACGTACTGCCTGGTGTGTGTTTTCAAATGAGAAAAAAAGAATAAAAAGAATAAAAAAGTTAGATATATTCACGTAACCGAGAGAAGTTCAGATTGATGACTGCCAGAAGTTCACGTACTACACGGTGTGCATTTTGTATTAAAAAGAATAAAAAAGCAAAGTCTAAAAGTTTTATTGTTATAAGTTCAAGTCCTCCATCGGATAAAGTTGAGAAAATTATTGTGAGAGAGGTTTGTACAAAAGGAATATCATTTGTGTAACACAGACGAAATGAATGGGAAAATTACAAACGAAAATATGTCACAGAAGTTCAACTTGAAAACAGCAGGAAGTTCGACTACTATAGTGAATGAATTTCAGATGAAAAACTTTTAAAATCGTCGCGAGTATGAAAAAAAGATCAACACGGGAAAGTTGCGTGTTTACATCAGCTTTCCACTCGTATATTACTTTGCTCAATTCCAGTGAGTGTTCCGGTAAATGGATGGAGAGCTACAGGCAAAACAAATCACGTGAAAAACAGAGTGAAGTTCAGGTAGACGCACCGAGAAGTTCAGGTTCTTCACGCGGTGCATTTTTGAAGAATTTGTTTCGTGATAGAGGCAGAACGAATGATCTCGCCATTTCGAAATTACATGACAACGGCTAGGAATCAGACAAAACCATTAACATGAAGAAGTTTCACATTTTCCGTAACTTTCCAGAAGTATATTATTTGTCCCATTTCGATAAAGTTTGTAGAAATTACGATGAAAATACGTTTTTATCCATTTTCAAAATTGACTTAAAACCGAAAGGAATTGGGAGAAACAATATATACAAAAAAGTTTTGCATTTGTTCAAGCTTTCCAACGCCATATCATTTGCTACATTCGGACGTACGGTTAAAAAATTAGCTCGAAAATAGGAACTCGGTGGAACTTGTATCGTTTTCTAAATTAGTTTTAAACCATTCAAAATTATAAAAGACTTTTAACATGAAAAAGTAGCGCATTTTCATAAGCTTTCCAACGCCATATTATTTTCCTCAATTGGATTAGCCATTTAGAAATGGCATCGAAAATACAAACTCGGGTGTTCAGTTTGTGAAATTCTATGTTTTTCCAAATTACTCTTTATCCATAAGGAATTAGAGAAAACTTTCAACATGTGGAAGGAGCAGTTTTGCAGCAGCTTTCCAACACCATATTATTTGCGTCATTCCGATAAACGGTTTAGAAATGCGATCAAAAATACGATTCACATTTTTTCTATGAAGAAAAAACGGTTTTCAAAACTGCTCTTGAACTACTTACATTTTGCCAAAATTTTAACTTGGGTCATGATACTGGTATGCATAGCTTTCCAACGGTATATCACAAGCCCCATTTGGGCAATGTTGGCAGAAGTTCAACCTAGCACTGGCAGAAGTTCAGGTCGAACAACTCAGGCAGTAAAATTGCAAAAAACACAATTTCATCACGACCCGAGAGCAAAATCCGCCAACGAGCGAGATTCCTATTTAAAACCAGTATTTAGTTGCTAAAAACGTTTCTAGATTACACTAACATAATATAGAACACGACTAAATAGAATAATTCATAGGGAAAGCCATGGTTGCGAAGATAGCTCGAAGGCCGGGTTCGTACAGAGGGAAGACCAGGCGCGTTACTTAGGCAGTTCAGGTTGTGATCAAAATATTATTCTGATCCCGTGATCAGAATAATGTTTATATAATGTTTATATAATATATATATATATATATATATATATATATATATATATATATATAGGACGACAGTTTGGGACACCTAGGTGCCAAGCTCCTTGCCTAGATGCTGTTGGATCACACTAGTTTTTGTTGATAAGATGTGTTTAAATTTTGCATGCATACGTGCATTACTACTTTCCTATTTGTTTGCATGGCATTACTGTTGCAGGAAGTAATAATGATTGTCTAATTAATATGTGTCATTATTTATCCCTTCTTGATAGGAAATTGTAATTATTTATTTATCATGATTTTTGGCATGCATGGTAGATGCAAGATAAATTAATTAGAAAAATACTACGCAACATTTTTACCACGTACACATTTTCATCGAGTATAACACCAACACGTATATTTATTCTCGTTGGGTATAACACCAACATGTATATTTATTCTCGTTGGGTATAACACCAACACGTACATGTTTTTATTGAGTATAACAGCAACATGTATATATTTTTATTAGGTATATACTCGCTAACTGGTATCGCGGTCTAATAAAATGTATATATGGGTTTCTCGGGTACATTTACCACTTATTAAAAGGTGTGAAATTTATGGTTATATACAAATAAAATTTACATCGAGTTATATATATTTATGTGAACATTTTCATTGGGTATAACACCAACGCGTACATATTCATGTGTATATTAACATCGAGGTATGTATATTCATGTGTATATTCACACTAAGGTATGTATATGTATGTGTATATTTCTATTGAATATAACACCAACACATACTTATTAAAAAATCTATGACATTTATGTGTATATTTTTATTGAGTATAAAACAACATGTACATATTTTCATTAGGTATAAAACCCACTAACTCGTATCATGGTCAAAAAACATGTACACGTGGTTTTCTCTTTGTTACATGTCCGTATATACGCATCCAAGTGTGAGTGTTCAGATTATTTTTGTTTTTAAAAGAAATCATTGACTATTTAGGTTACTAGTGCATGCAAACAAAATATGGAAAGCCATTAATTGTCAATTGTATGCCATGCACTATTGAATATGAGTTAATATAACAGGCCTAGGTGCCCCGTTAGTAGTACGTTGAACTTCCCTGTGAACTATTCTGATCATGAGATTAGAATAATATTCTGATCACAACCTGACCTACCCCACTAGTAGTACGTTGAACTTCCCTGTGAACTAGGTTGAACTTCCACCAACATTGCCCAAATGGGGCTTGCGATGTACCGTTGGAAAGCTATGGACACCAATATCATGACCCAACTTAAATTTTTGGCAAAATATAAGTGGTTTAAGAGCAGTTTTGAAAACCATTTTTTCTTCGCATAAAAAATGTGAATCGTATTTTTGATCGCATTTCTAAACCGTTTATCGGAATTAGGCATATAATATGGCATTGGAAAGCTGCTGCAAAACCGCTCCTTCCACATGTTGAAAGTTTTCTCTAATTCCCTATGGTTAAAGAGTAATTTGAAAAAATGTAAAATTTCGTAAACCGAACAGTTGAGTTCATTTTTTCGATGTCATTTCTAAACGGCTAATCCAATGGAGGCATATGATACGGTGTTGTAAAGCTTATGAAAATGCTCTACTTTTTCATCTGAAATGTTTTTTTCTAATTTTGAATGGTTTAAGAGTAATTTAGAAAATGGTGCAAGTCCTACCGAGTTCGTATTTTCGAGCTAATTTTTTAACCGTTCGTCTGAATGCAGCAAATGATATGGCTTTGGTAAGCTTGAACAAATGCGAAACTTTTTGGTATGTATTGTTTCTCCCAATTCTTTATGGTTTTAAGTCAGTTTCGAAAATGGCGAAAAATGTATTTTCGCCGTAATTTCTACAAACTTTATCGGAATGGGGCAAATAAGATACCTCTGAAAAGCTACGGAAAATGCGAAACTTTTTCATGTTGATGGTTTTCTTTGATTCCTAGCCGTTTTCAAGTAATTTCGAAAACGGCGAGATCATGCGTTCTGCCTTTATCGCGAAACAAATTCTTCGAAAATGCACCGCGTGCAGAACCTGAACTTCTCGGCGTGTGTACCTGAACTTCACTTTGTTTTTCACGTGTTTTTTTGCTCGTAGGTCTCCATCCACTGCTCGTAACTCTCCATCCACTCATCGGAATTGAGCAAGTGATATACCAGTGGAAAGCTGCCGTAAACACGCAACTTTCCCGTGTTGATCATTTTTTCATACTCGCGACGATTTTAAAAGTTTTTCATCTAATATTCATTCAGTGTAGGAGGTGAACTTCCTGCTATTTTTATGTTGAACTTCTATGACGTATTTTTCATTTGTAATTTTCTCATCCATTCGTCAAGTGTTACACAAATGGTATTTCTTTTGTATAAACCTCTCTCACAATATTTTTTAAAATTTCTCCAACGGAGGACTTGAACTTATATCAACAAACTTTTAGTCTTTAATTTTTTTATTCTTTTTAATACAAAATGCACACCGTGTAGTACGTGAACTTCTAGCAGTTATCAATCTGAACTTCTCTCGGTTACGTGAAAATATATTAGTTTTTTATGATTTTAATCTGATTTTATTAATCCCTTTTTATGAATTTTGAAGCACTCTATTTTCAGAAGTTGAACTTCTTGCTATTTTATTTTTGAACTTCTTGTTTTCATTCTTTAATAATGTGGAAAACCTGAGTTTTATATAATTATCGAACTTTTCCATCTTTTTAATATGGACTTCCTGGTTTTTTCCAAATCTTTTTTATGAAATTTTGAAGCGCTCTATTTATTTTAAGTTGAACTTCTTGTTATTTAATTTTTGAACTTCTTGTTTTCCATTCTTTAATAACGAGGGAAATCCGAGTTTTCTATAATCACCGAACTTCTCCATCTTTCTAATTTGGACTTCCTGGTTTTATTTCTTTTAGTAACGGAAAAAATCCTACTTTTTGATAGACATCGAGCCCCTTCGTTAAATTTGAACTTCTAGGTTTATTTTAATAGAACTTCTTCATTATTTCGAATAGAACTTATTGGTCTTATTCTTTAGTAACCGGAAAAAATGAGATTTCAAATAAATATCAAACTGCTCTGCTTTTAAAAAATGAACTTCTTGGTTTTATTATTTACTAACAAGAAAAAACTGAGTTTTTAATATGCATTGAACTACTTCATTTTTTAAAATTGAACTTCTTGGTTTTTATCTTTAGTTGTGGCGAAAATACCCAAAATGACATTGTTTTTTGTTTTTGTTTTTTTGAACTTCTAAATCCTAGGTTTTAATATACGTTGAACTTCTGTGTTATTTCAACTTGAACTTCACATTTTTTGTTTTTTTAGTAAAGTGTTTGTTTTTTATTTTTAAATAAACATGATTTTGACTTTTTTAGTTTTGATCATCATGGTCAATTCTTTAATTCATTTTTTTAATTTCAACCTCTTCATTTTATTATTTAGTAACGAGAAAACATCTAAGTATTTTTAACCTTTGAACTTATCTCTTATTTTACTTTGAACTTCTTATAGAAAAATATGGCTTTAAAAAAGCAAATAATTTTCTAGGTTTTTACCTTTGAACTTCTAGGTTTTTTAACCTTCTTGGTTATTTAAAATTGAACTTCTAGGATTTTCAAATTTGAACTTCTACGTTTTTTGACCTTCTTGGTTCTTTCATTTTTTTTCTAGTTTTCTTTAAATCCATTTTTATAAACTTTTTTTGAGTTGGTCTGTAATTTTGAGTTGGCCTTCTCTCTTATTTTTTTAGAAATGTGGAAAATCTAACTTTTAAAAACTTTGGTTATTTTCTAGATACAAGAAAATTTCAAAATTTTAATGTGCATTCTGTGTTATTTTATTTTGACCTTCTTGGTTTTATTTTTTTGAATTAGGGAAAATCTATTTCTTTATATGTGTTGTCCCGTTTTATTTTGATGAATTTCTTCTGTATTTGGCACATGTGAACTTCGAAACTTCTCAAACATGAACATGTGGAGAAAAAGTTCATTTCTGTCCCTGCATGATTTATGTTTCAAGTTGATATCTGAAAAATCTCTCAGGCGGTACGATAGTTGTACTTGTACCGATTTTGGCGACACCAGGCTCAATTTTTACTTAAATTTTGCGCTGCTTTGTTATTTTTGTTTGAAGTTCTGCGTTTTAACAACAATAGAGTGCTTATACGTTTATAAAAGAAAGAATTTTTCTATTTTCTAAAAAGAATGAAAACTAAGCACACGCTCACCTCCATGCACATGGCTAATTAATTTTATTCTCTAGACACAAGTAATTTTTTTTCTTTGACTAGCCTCAAGCATTTTGTTCACCCTGCCAGGAGTAAGTTGCTCGGCCTGACATTGGTTGTCTACGACCACGAGTTATTTTCGTCATATCTAAACTTCAAAAAATGAAAACATAGATGACTGTACCTCATGTACTATCAAAACAAAACAAAAAAGATGAATGTGTCTCACGGAGAGCACAACTGAGCATTGCGGCCAGTGCATAACAACATCGCATGCGCACTGAGAGGAGGGTCGCCGGCTTGAGCGTGAGATGCAGCAGAACATGGATTGCCGGAGCTCTCGCCGTAGGTCTCCAAGCACGCATCTGTCTCATCACCCTTTTTTCTTCTTCCCCTTAGAATCCCCTTAGAGAGGATGCAGTGGCACGAACAGAATGTATGAACTTCCAGGGACCACACCCTATGAACATGTTGATCAATTTCTTTTTCAAACACCACATGATTATTCTTGATCAGTATGTCTGAACTTCCAGGAACCTCATTTGGAAGCACTACACGATTTTTTCCACGAACATAATGTATGAACTTCTAGGAACCAGAAAGAATTTTCTAAACTTTTCTAAGTTACAATATTTTGAATTTCACAATCTTGAGAACATGAACTTCAGAATGCATGCTATAACAGAAATCAATCAAAATACATTGATTTTCATCAAAAAATAGAATAGTCCTAGCACTGTACACACAATGAAGAAAGGAAGAGGAGAATTTTTATTCACGATTGTGCTCGGCACTTCGCGGGAGGAGGAGTCACGACACAACGTGAGAGGTAGGTCGCCGGCTGCTGTGAAGCAGAAGGGGGAGGAGGAGGAGGCACCTCCGAGATCCAATGATGGCGGTGGATGGTAGTCGGAGCTCGGGACCATGTAGAGCTCAGGACGGGGAGCCTCCGCATGGTGCTGGATGAGCGGCGGCGGATGAGATCCAGGGACCGGCAACGGCACTCGGGATCCAGGACCCTGTGGCGGCGCCAGGGATCCATGGCCCGGCGACAGCACATGGGGATCCCGGGGCCCTACGGCAGCTGGATTAGAGGGTGGTGCCTGGAGGAGGCTTGTTGGCCGTGGGGGAGGAGGGTCACGCGCCGGCCGTTGGGAAGGAGGGAAGTGGCCGCGAGGGAGGTGACCGGCGGCGCGCAGGGTTGCTAGGTCGTGGCGGCCCCGGTTGGGGCAGCGCAGGTGCGGCGGGGCAGGTTAGGGAGGGATGCGGGCGGCATGGTGGCGGCGGCGTCAGCTGGGACGGGGTGCGGACGGCGTGGGGCCGGCGGCGCTAGTTGGGGCGGGGGCGAGCGGCGAATCGATCATGGGCGGGTGGTGGCATCGATCTGGGGCGGGTGGTGGGCATCGGCCGGTTTGGGGCAGGAGGTGCGGGAGGGAGGTGGGGGATCTGGATCAGGGGAGGTGGTGGATCGGGATTGGGGGAGGTGGGGTTTTTTTTTGTTTGTCGCTGCCCGGTCCGTGAGTTCGGGAACATCCCATCGGGCTCTATAGGAGGCTGACTGTGATCCAAATAGTTATTCTAATCCTGGGATTAGAATAGTGCCACTCTATATATATATATATATATATATATATATATATATGTTGCTATTATAAGATTGATCATGATGCCCTCATGTCCGTATTTTATTTTATCGACGTCTCTATCTCTAAACATGTGGACATATTTTTTGATTTCGGCTTTCGCTTGAGGACAAGAAAGGTCTAAGCTTGGGAGAGTTGATACGTCCATTTTACATCATGCTTTTATATTGATATTTATTGCCTTATGGGTTGTTATTACACATTATGTCACAATACTTATGCCTATTCTCTCTTATTTTACAATGTTTACATGAAGAGGGGGAATGCCGGCAGCTGGAATTCTGGGCTAGAAAAGGAGAAAATATTAGAGACCTATTCTGCACATCTCCAAAAGTCCTGAAACTTCACGGGAGAATGTTTCAGAATATATATAAAATATTGGGCGAAAGAAGTACCAGAGGGGGCCACCCACCGTCCAGGAGGGTGGGGGGCATGCCCCCTGCCTCGTAGGCCCCCTGGTGGCCCTCTGATGCCCATCTTTGGCTATATGGAGTCTTTCGTTGAGGAAAAAATCATAAGCAAGCTCACGGGACAAAACTCCGCCGCCACGAGGCAGAACCTTGGCGGAACCAATCTAGGGCTCCGACGGAGCTGTTCTGCCGAGGAAACTTCCCTCCGGGAGGGGGAAATCATCGCCATCGTCATCACCAACGATCCTCTCCTCGGGAGGGGGTCAATCTCCATCAACATCTTCACCAGCACCATCTAATCTCAAACCCTAGTTCATCTCTTGTATCCAATCTTTGTTCCAAAGCCTCAGATTGGTACATGTGGGTTGCTAGTAGTGTTGATTACTCCTTGTAGTTGATGCTAGTTGGTTTATTTTGTGGAACATCATATGTTCAGATCCATTATGCATATTAATACCCCTCTGATTATGAACATGAATATGATTTGTGAGTAGTTACGTTTGTTCCCGAGGACATGGGAGAAGTCTTGCTATAAGTAGTCATGTGAATTTGGTATTCATTCGATATTTTGATGAGATGTATGTTGTCTCTCCTCTAGTGGTGTCATGTGAACGTAGACTAAATGACACTTCATCATTGTTTGGGCCTAGGGAAAGGCCTTGTGAAGTAATAAGTAGAGGATGGGTTGCTAGAGTGACAGAAGCTTAAACCCTAGTTTATGTGGTGCTTCGTAAGGGGCTGATTTGGATCCATATGTTTCATGCTATGATTAGGTTTACCTTAATACTTCCGTTGTAGTTGCGGATGCTTGCAATAGGGGTTAATCGTAAGTGGGATGCTTGTCCAAGTAAGGGAAGTACCCAAGCACCGGTCCACCCACATATCAAATTATCAAAGTACCGAACGCGAATCATATGAACGTGATGAAAACTAGCTTGACGATAATTCCCATGTGTCCTCGGGAGCGCTTTCCATTATATAAGAGTTTGTCCAGGCTTGTCCTCTGCTACTAAAAGGATTGAGCCATCTTAAAGCACCTTATTTACTTTTATTACTTGTTACCCGTTACAAATTACTTTATCACAAAACTATCTGTTACCGACAATTGCAGTGCTCGCAGAGAATACCTTGCTGAAAACCGCTTATCATTTCCTTCTGCTCCTCGTTGGGTTCGACACTCTTAATTATCGAAAAGGCTACGATAGATCCCCTACACTTGTGGGTCATTACTTCCCAGTCCCTGTGCGTGAGACGTGCGAGGAAGAGTGACGGGCAACTGCCGCTCCTCCTGGGCCAAGACCGAAGGGCAAGAGAGAAGACGAAGGGGAAATCCAACTTGGCAATCGAAAATGCGAGAATTCCAAATTCCATTAAAAGAAAAGTGGGCAAACAACTACAGAAAGCAAGTAATGAACAGCCGTGTCCGGCACCTAGATTAGTCTTCCCACCAGCGCAGAGCTAAGTGTTTCCGCTAGGACGTGGGAGGGAGCCCCCGAGGCGCGAGGGCGGCTCTCCGGAGACTCCGGGGCATGTACAGCCCCACTCATTATTACGTGAGAGTGTCACGAGCGGGGACCTTCACAAGCATTGGGCCTTGCTTCATGGGTCGAACTTCCGGAGGTGCTGGATGTTCCAGGCATTCTGGATGGGGATCCCGTCCTACGTCTCCATGCGCGCGACGCCAGGCTTGGATCTGCGGGCAATCCTAAACGGGCCCTCCCACATGGGTGAGAGCTTATGCAGCCCTTCCCTGGAGAGCACCTGCCTCGGGACGAGATCACCCACCTCGAGCGTCCTGGAGCGGATGTCGCGATAGTGGTACCGCCGCAGCGCCTATTGGTACCTTGCCGCCCCGAGCGAGGCTTGATGGCGGCGTTCCTCTCCAAGCATGAGGTCCGTCCCCCATGTGGCGTCCTGGCGTGCCTCGTCAAACGCCAAGACCCGCGTGGAGTGATGTTTGAACTCGTGAGCAAGAACCGCTTCGGCTCCATAGACGAGGAAGAATGGAGTCTCGCCCGTCGGCTTGGTTGCGGTGGTGCGGATGGACCATAGTACGGACTGGAGCTCGTCATGCCAGCCCCTACCATAGGCCTCGAGCTTGTTCTTGAAGGTTCTTGTCTTGAGGCCTCTCAGGACCTCCATGTTGGCGCGCTTAGCTTGGCTATTGCTCCTGGGGTGTGCCGTTGAGGCGTAACATATCTGCGTTCTAAGGCTAGCACAGTACGTTTTGAAGAGGTTGCTAGTGAACTGTGAGCCGTTGTTAGTGATGATACGATTAGGGACCCCGAAGCAGCTCACGAGGCCCTTGATGAACTTGACCGATGAGCCGGTCGGGATGGTGCGGACATCTTCCACCTCTGCCCACTTGGTGAACTTGTCGATGGTGATGTAGAGGTAGCGGTAGCCCCCGGGCACTCGAGGGAATGGTCCCAAGATGTCCAACCCCCAAACCATGAACGACCATTTGAGAGGAATGGTCTGGAGGCCCTGAGCGGGCTCGTGAATCTGCTTCGCAAGATCTCACCAGCTCGGTGGCATCATTAAGCATTGTGGGCCTATAGAACCCGCTTTGGAATGCCTTTCCCATGAGGGTGCGTGATAACGAGTGATGCCCGCAGTACCCACCGTGTATGTCGGCCAATTGCTCATGTCCTTGCTCCCTAGAGATGCATCGTAGAGAAACATCATTTGGCTGTTTCCTATAGAGCTCAACGTCCCGGATGCAGTAGGCAGTGGCCTGTCGAGCCACATGCTCCACGTCCTCCTCCTTCTCCGGCTGGGTCCCCTGAAGCAAATACGCCTTGAACTCTTCGGTCCAACAGCCTTCCTGAGGTTCCAGCGCAAGAAGGGGGCGGGCTCCTGAGGTCGGGCCACAAGCCGAGGCACCCGATGGAGGGGCCTAAGGGAGGTCCTCGCGAGGCAATGCTGGTGCTGCTGCGGACAGGGCTGCAGACGGCTTGAAGAGCCGCTCCTCAAAAACGCCAGGATCTTGAGGCAGGCGCCAAGACGCCCTCTTGGCGATGTTGTCTGCTTCCTTATTTGTGCTGCGTGATATCTACTACACAACCTTCTTCTTGTAGATGGTGTTGGGCCTCCAAGTGCAGAGGTTTGTAGGACAGTAGCAAATTTCCCTCAAGTGGATGACCTAAGGTTTATCAATCCGTGGGAGGCGTAGGATGAAGATGGTCTCTCTCAAACATCCCTGCAACAAAATAACAAAGAGTCCCTTGTGTCCCCAACACACCCAATACAATGGTAAATTGTATAGGTGCACTAGTTCGGCGAAGAGATGGTGATACAAGTGCAATATGGATGGTAGATATAGGTATTTGTAATCTGAAAATGTAAAAACAGCAAGGTAACAAGTAATAAAAGTGAGCATAAACAGTATTGCAATTCAAGGAAACAAGGCCTAGGGTTCATACTTTCAGTAGTGCAAGTTCTCTCAACAATAATAACATAATTGGATCATATAAATATCCCTCAACATGCAACAAAGAGCCACTCCAAAGTCACTAATAGCAGAGAACAAACAAAGAGATTATGGTAGGGTACGAAACCACCTCAAAGTTATCCTTTCTGATCGATCTATTCGAGAGTCCGTAGTAAAATAACATGAAGCTATTCTTTCCGTTCGATATATCATAGAGTTCGTACTAGAATAACACCTTAAGACATAAATCAACCAAAACCCTAATGTCACCTAGATACTCCAATGTCACCTCAAGTATCCGTGGGTATGATTATACGATATGCATCACACAATCTCAGATTCATCTATTCGACCAACACAAAAGTACTTCAAAGAGTGCCCCAAAGTTTCTATCGGAGAGTCAAGACAAAAACATGTGCCAACCCCTATGCATAAGTTCACAAGGTCACGGAACCCGCAACTTAATCACCAAAACATACATCAAGTGGATCAATAGAATACCCCATTGTCACCACGAGTATCCCACGCAAGACATACATCAAGTGTTCTCAAATCCTTAAAGACTCAGTCCGATAATATAACTTCAAAGGGAAAACTCAATTCATCACAAGAGAGTAGAGGTGGAGAAACATCATAAGATCCAACTATAATAGCAAAGCTCGCGATACATCAAAATCGTATCACCTCAAGAACACAAGAGAGAGAGATCAAACACATAGCTACTGGTACATACCCTCAGCCCCGAGGGAGAACTACTCCCTCCTCATCATGGAGAGCGCCGGGATGATGAAGATGGCCACCGGAGAGGGATTCCCCCCCCTCCGGCAGTGTGCCGGAATGGGTCTAGATTGGTTTTCGGTGGCTATGGAGGCTTCTGGCGGCGGAACTCCCGATCTATTCTGCTCCCCGAAGTTTTTAGGGTATATGGGTATATATAGGAGGAAGAAGTATGCCGGTGGATCTTCGGGCTGTCCACGAGGCAGGGGGCGCGCCCCCACCCTCATGGGCAGCCCGAGACTCTTCTGGTCCATCTCCTATACTCCGTGGGCTTCTTCTGGTCCACAAAAAAGTTTCGTGAAGTTTCAGGTCAATTGGACTCTGTTTGGTTTTCCTTTTTTGCGATACTCTAGAACAAGGAAAAAACAGAAACTGGAACTGGCACTGGGCTCTAGGTTAATAGGTTAGTCCCAAAAATCATATAAAATAGCATATAAATGCATATAAAACATCCAAGGTTGATAATATAATAACATGGAACAATAAAAATTATAGATACATTGGAGACGTATTAGCATCCCCAAGCTTAATTTCTGCTCGTCCTCGAGTAGGTAAATGATAAAAATAGAATTTTTGATGTGGAATGCTACCTAACATATTTATCCATGTAATTCTTTATTGTGGCAAGAATATTCACATCCATAAGATTCAAGACAAAAGTTTAATATTGACATAAAAATAATAATACTTCAAGCATACTAACAAAGCAATCATGTCTTCTCAAAATAACATGGCCAAAGAAAGTTATCCCTACAAAATCATATACTCTGGCTAAGCTCCATCTTCACCACACAAAATATTTAAATCATGCACAACCCCGATGACAAGCCAAGCATTTGTTTCATACTTTTGATGTTCTCAAACTTTTTCAATCTTCACGCAATACATGAGCGTGAGCCATGGATATATCACTATATGTGGAATAGAAGGGTGGTTGTGGAGAAGACAAAAAGGGAGAAGATAGTCTCACATCAACTAGGCGTATCAACGGGCTATGGAGATGCCCATCAATAGATATCAATGTGAGTAGGGATTGCCATGCAACGGATGCACTAGAGCTATAAGTGTATGAAAGCTCAACAAAAGAAACTAGTGGGTGTGTGTCGGTGTCTAAACCAGCGGATCTCGGGTAGGGGGTCCCGAACTGTGCATCTAGGGCGGATGGTAACAGGAGGCAGGGGACACGATTTTTACCCAGGTTCGGGCCCTCTTGATTGAGGTAATACCCTACGTCCTGCTTGACTGATCTTGAGGATATGAGTATTACAAGAGTTGATCTACCACGAGATCGTAGAGGCTAAAACGTAGAAGCTAGCCTATGGTATGATTGTATGTTTTCCTACGGACTAAACCCTCCGGTTTATATAGACACCAGAGGGGGCTAATGTTACACAAAGTCGGTTACAAGGGAGGAGATCTAATATCCATATTGCCAAGCTTGCCTTCCAAGCCAAGGAGAGTCCCATCCAGACACGGGACAAAGTCTTCAATCTTGTATCTTCATAGTCCAACAATCCGGCCAAAGGATATAGTCCGGCTGTCCGGAGACCCCCTAATCTAGGACTCCCTCAGTAGCCCCTGAACCAGGCTTCAATGACGATGAGTCCGGCGCGCAGATTTGTCTTCGGCATTGCAAGGCAGGTTCTTCTTCCGAATACTCCATAGAAGATTTTGAACACAAGAATAGTGTCTGGATCTTCAAAATAAGTTCCACATACCACCGTAGAGAGAATAATATTTCCACAAATCTAATCTGCTGACACGTTTAGCAACATGACATTATGCCATGGCCCGGTCTTTATTCAAACCGTTTTTCTCAACCAGCACTGCACATATTGTGAGGCGGTTTTCTCGACATGTCTTGTCGAAGCAGAGATCGTGTCCCCCTTATTATTGGATTATCACCAATACATACATGGGTAACCCAATCGTGCCCGTTGGTATGACTCCTTGATTTGAGGCAAATCCCATAACGGCCACTAGGAGGACGCTTGATATTCACCCTCTTTATAAAGAGGCCAAGGCTTGTCCTTTTTCCCTCTCGTGCTCAATCGAATCCTTCCCCCGCCTCGAGTTCCAACACTCAAGGCTCCGGTCAGGCGCTTCGGACCTTCAACCATGTCCGGATCCAACCTTCAAGGTCAGTGGATGCCTTCCTCTGTCACAGAGGAGGACATCAAGAAGCTAAGAGAGGCCAGATATTTGACCAGCGAAATATGGCACAGGCTACCTACTCGAGGGCAGGTCATTCCCACTCCCAAAGCTGGGGAGAGCGTTGTATTCATCTCTCACTTCCTCCGAGGGCTAGGCCTCACTCTGGATCCCTTTGTTAGGGGGCTCATGTTCTATTATGGGCTGGATTTCCATGACCTAGCCCCGGATTCCCTCCTTCACATCTCGTCGTTCATCGTCTTGTGTGAGGCCTTCCTCCGCATTACCCCACACTTCGGCCTGTGGCTCAAGACCTTCAATGTGAAGCCGAATATGATCGAGGGGCGACACGCAGAGTGCGGAGGTGCCGTAATAAGAAAAAGCGCTGATGTTCCATGGCCAGAGGGTTCCTTCCCAGAGGTGTCTAGTTTATGGTAGCGGGACTGGTTTTATATCACAGCTCCCCAGAGTGCCAAGTGGGTAGCCGCGCCTGCCTTTTGCTCGGGCCCCCCACCACAACTAACATCATGGATCAACAAGGGGCTGGACTGGGGGCCAGTAAATGATGTGCCGATATTGCAGAGTCGCATCCGAGATCTCCTCAAGAGAGATGTCAGCTTGGTCTCGGTAATGCAAGTCATGCTAGTTCGTCGGGTCCCGCCTTGCAAACGTCGACCCCTCCGTATGTGGGAGTTCAACCCGGAAGGACCACAAATCATTCAGCACTTCCTCGGCATGACGCTCGAAGAGATGTACAAATTGTTCTTCGGACCACAAATAAGGTGTCCGGACACCACTGAGGATGTGGGTCTGAGCTGCAATTGCCTAGATACCCAAGTAAGTAAGCCCGTGGCCGAACATGCTATCTTTTTATTAATCATAACATCATTCTAAAAAGTCGCTCTTTGACCAGGACCGGGTAACAAAAGTGAAGATGATCAGGTGTTCGGCCCCCCTTCCCGAAGGTTCAGCAAATCCAGTACTAGCCAGAATGCTCGAGCCGGCGCCTTATCAGGCGCCCTCAGGGGAAGATAAAGGGGAGTATAAAGAGGCTGAAAGTAGGCCTCGCTCATTATTCATCCAAACCGGGGGAATTAGCGCCTCCATGAAGGAGGATAACCAGGGAGAAGAATCTGAAATTCCCTCTCCCCAAGGAAGGAAGAGGACCACCTCTGAAGACCCGGAAACAAAGGTTTCCAACCGGGAGAAGAAATATTCGCCAGAGGGTCCTTCCTCGGAGGGTACTCTTGCCGCACAGTTTCTGCAAGGGGATCAGCCCTCTACCGAGCTGTAAGTAAACAAAAAGTACTTAATAGTAAAAATATCCTACATTACTTCTGAAGATAATAACCGAAGCATATATCTTGCAGTTCGGATCATAGCCCTTCTCGACAGAGTTCGTCTTCGGGGGATCTTCTTTCGGAGATGATGGTGAGCGAGACACCTCCCCAGCCACCCCACCTCATGAGGCGGGCGACCCTGAAGTGTCATCGCGGAGGGTTTCTCCTGATCCGCCAAGGCCAGAGGGTAATCCTTTGGCCACCCGAAGTCCTTAGTATTCGGCTCCTAAAGAGAGCAACAGAAAGAGTCCGGAACCGTACATCATGCGGTCGGACATACTGAAGGATCTTCTAGAGCAAGCGCCCATCTCAGAAGCGCATCGTACGCTAATGGGTACGGTGATTGAAAGGATTTCATCCGCCGAAAGCGGGTTGCATGAAGCTTTTATGAGTCTGCTGAAAGGCTTTGAGGTACATGAAATAGTGTATGTTTTTGGCAGTACCGCACACATTAGGTGTGCCCTATGCAGATAGTAGTCCCTAAGACTCTGGTTGCCGTCGAGACCGGTGGCAAACAGAGGATCATAGTCCCAGGTAATAATCAGGCTACCTTTATGTGCAGGTGGCTGAAGGTCCGGTGGCTAGCCGGACTAATGAGTTTGCCGAGCGGAAGCAGCAATTTGATGCGGCAGATGCCGACATCGTGCTTGTCAACAAGCGGCTCAACAAGGCACAGGGTATGTGATTTCTCTGATAATCAACACATAGTAAGAGGAGCATGATGCCAGTATCTTTGATATGTTGTGACTGCAGATGGAGCTGCCGCCATGGAAACCCTTCAGGCGGAATTTGCCCGAGCCAAGGAACAAGCCAGGAATAGCAATGCCGTCGCTCTAAAGGCGGTCGAAGAGCTGAGGGCCGAACAGGTCACGCATTGCCAGAGCAAGGAAAGAATGGCCAAGATGGCTGTTGAGTTGAAAGATGCCGCCGACCGTTACCAGCTTCTTGAAAAGGAAAGCCAAGCGAAGGCGACGGACCTGGAGAAGGCCATGGTAGCAGCCAAGGAAGCCCACTCCAAAATCAGAGCGACGAAGGAGGAGCTATGTCAAGCTGGAGATATCGCGGCTGGGAAGCCCTTTTTGTTGCGGACTAAGTTCGGAGATCCGAAGTATGCCCCTCTTGATCAACTATGGAGTTCTGCAGACGCATACATGGATTTGGCAGCAAGTTTTGCTGATGAGGCCGAGTACTTCAAGGATCAAAAAGATCGTGAAGTGGAAAAGCTGTTCTGGTCACAGTTCCATGCTCCAGTGCGTCCGCTGCTGTTGAATTAGGGAATGGCTGAGTGGGCCGAGCTCCATAGGTTGTCCAGACTTGCCATGAGGTCTATTGTGGATCATCTGTGGCCGGAAGGGCCAAGGCCGAATAGTTACTTTAGTTTAGTGCAACAATTCCTTGGTGCCGTGCCACACATCGACGCTATGAAGAGGTTGGCGTGCATAGAGGGTGCGCGGATGGCACTTTCCCATGTCAAGACATACTGGGCAGAGATGGAGGCCACCACTACTACAACACAGGGTTCGGCCGTGGGCCGAGTAGCTGCCGAGCACTACTTTGAAGAAGTCCTTGAAGGCTCTCGTTCGATAGAGGCTCAGTGCCCAAATAATATTATGTTCTAGTGACATGTAGTCCCATTGTAAAAACAATGTTTTATTGAATTATAAAGGTTGTGTTTATACTTTTGCCTGAAAGTATTATGATGCCTCATGTGCGGCCGTTTATGTATATATGCATATAACCTGAAATTTTCAGTCGTCGGCTTCAGCCCCCACACATATAATGCGGGGGTGTTCGCAAAAAACACATATTCACACTTGATCCAACGTCTTGGTCCATGAAGGAGCTGGTAGCATAGTGAACGAGGCAATCAAACTATATTGCTTTAACACTTTCACTTAGCCATAGGAGTTTGATGGTGGGACTACTATATAGCCCCTAGTACTTCCGCACTCGTCCGAATATGGGGCGCGTACATACATGATCGGGAAATGGCCCTTCGTTAATGTGGAGTAATCCCGAAGATTCTGCTAAGTCATCGAGAGGTTGACAAGTCTCGTGCTTTATCATGACCGTCAGTTTTCGGCTTTCTCTACTGAGGTGCTCATCCGGACGAACCAGGGCACAATCACAGTAGTTGTGCCGGTGCCGCCTTAGCCGATAGAGCGGAACGTAAGGTAGCAAAACACGGGAGCCGGGCAAACCCAACATTTGACCAAAGACATGATTCGGAGCTGATGCATATAAGGCCAAACTCGCGACGCCGAACACTCCCTAAGGTATTCGGTCTTTATAACATATGCCGGGCTGAACAATGCCCTTAATAATAAACCCCGAGTGTCTAGGTACATGCAATATCCTGACGTGGCCACATGCCAATAACGCCAGCATCCTTCTCGGTTGTATTGAGTATCCAGAGGATGTGAATCAACAAGAGACAGTAAAAAAGATTTACGCGGGGTCTTAATCTGAATAGAAACCTTTGAGCGGGTCCCTACTGCACGTCTGCACATGTGTCTCCATTGTGTCGTGTCCTGGACGGGTGTAGCACGATTGTTATCTGTAAAAGAGAAGAACTTATGTGAAAGTTGTCGTGCCAAAAAAAGTTGGTTATTCTAGATAAACCATTAAAATTCAAGATAAGTCAAGTTGAGCCGAACTAGCCCTGATTACACGCGTGAAGCCCATGGTACTGTCTATGAGGGTTTAACCATCAAACCAATCTCAGGTATATCTAGTGATGCGCCGGACTCGTCTAACCGTGTCCGCGGTCTTGACGACCTGTCATTTATTCTGGTTGGTGAGGCCGTCTAGTGCTCGGATGTTAAAGCCGCCGCACGTTCTTCCGTGCATAGAGAACGCTCAATATTTCCACTAACTGTGATGGTGCCACATGGACCCGGCATCTTAAGCTTGAGAGAAGCGTAATGCGGTACTACACATCGGAATGGAGCGATGTAGAAAGTTGTCGGAAGAACAGAATACAACCCCTAGTAATAGAGAGCCCGTGCAGCAGGCCTCTGGGCCTGGTATTACTCCCTTGAAGGTAGTATTACTGTGACTGATTTTTGTTGGGTCTATCCCCATTTTGCGGACTGTGTCCTGATATATCAGATTTAGACCACTGCCACCGTCCATAAGGACTCGTGTGAGATGTTATCCGTTTATTATTGGGTCTAACACCAAGGCATCCAATCCTTCATGCCGGATGCTTGTCGGGTGATCCCTGCGATCGAAAGTGATCGGGCAGGCCAACCAGGGGGTGAACTTGGGGGTGATGGGCTCTACAGCGTGTATGTCTCGGAGTGCATGTTTGCTTCTCCTCTTCGTCACATGGATCATGTTTACTGTTTTAACCTCTGGCGGGAATTTTTTCTGTCCTCCAGTGCTTTGCTGGCGAGGTTCGTCCTTGTCTTCGCTTGGTGTCTCCCCCCCTTGTGTTTGGCGTTTAGCTTACCGGCTTGCTTGAAGACCCAACATTCTCTGTGGGTGTGATTTGCAGGTTTATCGGGGGTGCCATGAATCTGACATAGTTTGTCTAGAATCTTGTTTAGGCTAGACGGTCCATATCTGCTGCCTTTGAAAGGCTTTTTCCACTGACCTGGTCGAGAGCCCCTGAATCTGGTGTTTACTGCCGTATTATCTGGGTTGTCTTCTTTATTGTGACGCTTGCTTTTACTGTGTCGTCGTTTTCCATTTCCATCCCTGACTTTAGATGTGCTTGGGTCGCTGGTGCTACTACGGGCTAACCAGCTATCTTCGCCCACGCAAAAGCAGGTCATGAGGCTTGTCAGGGCTGCCATTGTTCTAAGTTTTTCTTGGCTGAGGAATCGGGCGAGCCATTCGTCTCGGACGCTGTGTTTGAAAGCTGCTAAGGCTTCAGCGTCCGGACAGTCGACGATTTGGTTCTTCTTAGTGAGAAACCTGTTCCAAAGCTTTCTGGCTGACTCTCCAGGCTGTTGAATTATATGACTTAAATCGTTTGCATCCGGAGGTCGGACATAGGTCCCTTGAAAATTAGCCTGAAAAGCATCCTCGAGCTCCCCCCAACTTCCAATTGAGTTCTCGGGGAGGCTTTTCAGCTAGTGCCGAGCTGGTCCCTTAAGCTTGAGGGGCAAGTACTTGATGGCATGGAGATCGTCTCCGTGAGCCATATGGATATGGAGGATAAAGTCCTCAATCCAGACCCCAGGGTCTGTGGTCCCGTCGTATGCCTCTATGTTCACTGGTTTGAATCCATCTGGGAATTCGTGGTCCAGCACCTCATCGGGGAAACATAGGGGGTGTGCGACACCCCTGTATTTGGATGTATCATGGCGTTCGGACAGTTGTAGTATTCGGTTTTGATTTTGTGCCGGAGCGCGCTTCCTAGATCCATAGATGGATTGTTCATACTGGTTTTTTGGTGCAAGTCTTCACGTAGATCATGTGTTGACTTATGTGCGGCCTTTGTTAGCCGCTCTATCGCGGTCACAAGGTGGTTGATCCGGCCGGTTGGCCATTTTATTTTTTGGTTGTATGGGCTCTAAGGCCTCATCGCCGAATTCGGGTAATTGCTTGCGCTTTGGATAGCTCTTTGTGTGGTAACCTCCACCATACTTTTCTTCGTTGTCGAGCACTTTGTTCCACCTGCTGTTGAGCATATTTTGTTCGGCCTTAAGCCTTTGCTTCTGCTTCTTCAGACTCCTCACTGTGGCAATAAGCCTTCTGCGAAGGTTCTCTTGCTCCAAGTGCATTTCCGGGATGATGTGTGCATCTTCGTCCAGACTGTTTTCCTCCCAAGAGGGGTTTGATGAGGTTTATCCTCGGCGTCGCCGTGTTCGGACATTGGATCCGTACTATGTTCGCCGTTTGGAGCTTCATCGTGCTCTTTCGCCGGGGCAATGTGGTCGTCGTTTCCTCTGGAGTCGACTGGAGTGTTATTTTCTCTTGCGCTATTATCGCTGTTTTTGCCAAGGTGGGATTTGGAGCGGCGCCTACACCGACGCTTTGTTGGCTTCTTGGAGGGGTCATCCTCCGTCGTCTCCTCCTGTTCCTCGTCATCGTTTTCTTTGGGTGTATCCACCATGTATATGCCATGTGATGAAGTGGTTGTCCAGTGCCCTGTGGGCACTAGTTCCTGTTCCTCTCCTGCATTGTCGTCCATACCGTCGATATTTGCGGAGTCGAAATCGAGCATGTCGGTTAAATCGTCGACAGAGGCTACTAAGTGGGTGGTGGGTGGGCAGCGAATTTCTTCGTCGTCCGCATCCCATTCTAGCCGGACATAGTTCAGCCAGGGATCCCCTGACAAGGAGAGAGACCTTAATGAATTTAGCACGTCGCCGAAGGGTGAGTGCCGAAAGATATCCGCGGAGGTGAACTCCATGATCGGCGCCCAATCTGATTTGATAGGCACGGACGCAGGCGGCTCGGAGCCCGTGGCCTGAGATGAATCCAATGGTTCGGCAACATGGCTCTCGTAAGGTGTGAAGTCAGTATCTGGCTCCATCGCCACTGAGAGTGCGGCCTCCATGGCGGCGTCTATCCCTCCATCCTTGGATGGTGCAATTTGCTCCGGATTGAAGGCTGGAGTAGTCGTAGGTGTGATCTCCCGAACACTATCCGACGCCAGAGCTAAGTCATGCTCGTCGTGATCGTGCGGTGCACCTGACATGGGCTCGAATCCATCGAAGATCAAGTCTCCGCGGATGTCGGCAGTGTAGTTTAGGTTTTTGAACCTGACCTGATGGCCAGGGGCGTAGCTCTCGATCTGCTCCAGATGGCCAAGCGAGTTGGCCCGCAGTGCGAAGCCGCCGAACACGAAGATCTTTCCGGGGAGGAAAACCTCACCCTGGACCGCATCGTTACCGATGATCGAAGGGGCCATCGAGCCTTATGATGAAAGGACAGTGGAACTCTCAATGAAAGCACCAATGTCGATGTCAAAACCGGTAGATCTCGGGTAGGGGGTCCCGAACTGTGCGTCTAGGGCGGATGGTAACAGGAGGCAGGGGACACGATGTTTACCCAGGTTCGGGCCCTCTTGATGGAGGTAATACCCTACGTCTTGCTTGATTGATCTTGATGATATGAGTATTACAAGAGTTGATCTACCACAAGATCGTAGAGGCTAAAGCCTAGAATCTAGCCTATGGTATGATTGCCTGTTGTCCTACGGACTAAACCCTCCGGTTTATATAGACACCGGAGGGGGCTAGGGTTACATAAAGTCGGTTACAAGGGAGGAGATCTAATATCCGTATTGCCAAGCTTGCCTTCCACGCCAAGGAGAGTCCCATCTGGACACGGGACAAAGTCTTCAATCTTGTATCTTCATAGTCCAACAGTCTTGCCAAAGGATAAAGTTCGGCTGTCCGAAGACCCCCTAATCCAGGACTCCCTCAGTGTGCATCCAACTTGCTTGCTCACGAAGACCTAGGTGTAGGATCGAAAGTATGTCAAGAGGGGGTGATTAGACTACTTGACCAATTAAAAAATCTATCCTTTTCCCAATTTTATTCTTTGGCAGATTTTAACTATCTTAGCACAATTCAAGCAATCTTAACACAATTCAAGCAAGCATGCAAAGAGTCTATGAGCAGCGGAAAGTAAAGCATGCAACTTGTAAGAATGTAAAGGGAAGGGTTTGGAGAATTCAAACGCAATTGGAGACACGAATGTTTTTGTCGTGGTTCCGATAGGTGGTGCTATCGTACATCCACGTTGATGGAGAATTCAACCCACAAAGGGTAACGGTTGCGCGATTCCATGGAGGGCTCCACCCACGAAGGGTCCATGAAGAAGCAACCTTGTCTATCCCATCATGGCCATCTCCCACGAAGGACTTTCCTCACTAGCGGTAGATCTTCATGAAGTAGGCGATCTCCTTGCCCTTACAAACTCCTTGGTTCAATTCCACAATCTTGTCGGAGGCTCCCAAGTGACACCTAGCCAATCTAGGAGACACCACTCTCCAAGAAGTAACAAATGGTGTGTTGATGATGAACTCCTTGCTCTTCTGCTTCAAATGATAGTCTCCCCAACACTCAACTCTCTCTCACAGGATATGGATTTTGTGGAAAGAAGATTTGAGTGGAAAGCAACTTGGGGACGGCTAGAGATCAAGATTCATATGGTGAGATTGGAATATCTTGGCCTCAACACATGAGTAGGTTGTTCCCTCTCAGAAAATGTGTATTGGAAGTGTAGGTATGTTCTGATGGATCTCTCCCTGAATGAAGAGTGGGTGGAGGGGTATATATAGCCTCCACACAAAAACTAACCGTTACACGCAATTTACCAATCTCGGTGAGACCGAATTGAGAATCTCAGTCGGGCTGATTTAGCAAACCTAGTGACCGTTAGGATTTTCGGTGGGACTGAGATGCAACTCGGTAGGACCGATATGGTTAGGGTTAGGGCATAACGTAATCTCGGTGTGACCGATTACACAAACTCGGTGGGATCGATTTTGGTAATCAGCTAACCAGAGAGTTGGTCAGGTAAACTCGGTGGGACCAATTTGCTCATTTCGGTGGGACCGAAATGTTACAAAAGGGAAACAGAGAGTTTACATTGGAATCTCGGTGGGACCGATCGCTCATCTCGGTAGGACCGAAACATTACGAAGGGAAACATAGAGATTACAATCCCATCTCGGTGTGACCGAGATCCCTATTGGTGAGACCGATTTGCCTAGGGTTTGTGGCAGTGGCTATGACATCTGAACTCAGTGGCGCCGGATAGAAAGAATCGGTGGGGCCGAGTTTGACTTTTGGTTTAGGTCATATGTGGATGTGGGAAGGTAGTTGAGGGTTTTGGAGCATATCACTAAGCACTATGAAGCAAGAACCTCATCATGCAACACCTCATCCCTCCTTGATAGTATTGGCTTTTCCTATAGACTCAATGTGATCTTGGATCACTAAAATATAAAATGTAGAGTCTTGAGCTTTGAGCTTGAGCCAATCTTTTTGTCCTTAGTATTTTGAGGGGTCCACTTTCCTCATCGATGCCATGCCATTCATTGAGCTTTTCCTGAAATATTAATCTTGGAATAATGTTAGCTCAATGAGCTATATGTTGTTAGGAATTACCAAAACCACCTAGGGATAGTTGCACTTTCAATCTCCCCCTTTTTGGTAATTGATGACAACGTATAGATCAAAGCTTCAACGAATGATAATAAGAGTGAAAAAAATTGTCGCTTTGAGAAGTATGTGAAAAGCAAGAGCTCCCCCTAAATTTGTGCATAGTTTATGATTTGCTTTGGACTGCAAATGCACGGAGAATTAGGCTCATGGGTTACTCTTCCATGTCACATACATCTTGGTTGAGCGCTCAAAATGATAATAATTAAATACATGCACTCATCACCAAGCAAAGTGAATGATCATATAGGGATAAAATGATAATGTCATCCAACAAGCATTAATGTAGCATATGATCAAACACACATGATCATCCAAGTATCACACAGACAGAAAGTATCTCAAACAAGCAAAGCAAATAAAGTTCAACTACCAAAGCAAGAGAGAATTAAAAAACAGCAACGCTCTCTCTCGAAGTCTATGATCTATACATTTTTCTCCCCCTTTGGCTACAAGTTACCAAAAAGTTCCTAGAAAATGCATAGCACTAAATCATCTCTCAGGCTTGGTCTTCAGGTGGTGGTGTCCGGATAACTCCAAGAACGAAGGCTTCAATCGATGTAGATGGAGCTGGTGGAGTAGGTGCTAGAGCTAGTGGCACTGAAGTTGTAGCTAGTGCAGATGAAGTTGCTCTGGTGTCTGGAACATGCACTGTAGCAGATCTTTGTCCTCTGGGCACTCTAGCAAAAGCATCAATGGTTGTCTTGCCCTTCCTCTCCTGCATATCATCCTAAAGTTGCTCCACAACAGACTGGATCTCAGTTATCTTCACATCCATGTCATAGAACTTCTGCTCCATGATCCTTTCCAAGCTCTCCTGGTTTTGAATCAGGGTGGCCAGCCCTTTCTCAATCCTTAGAGTGGATGCAATCAAGTAGCCGAGCTGATCTTGCTTGCTCTTCAGAAGATACTGAGATGCCTCTTCCATGGTTGGCATCTTTGCAGATTTCTTAGCCTTTGCCTTCTCCCTCTTTGCTTGAACGTGCACAGAAGATGGTTCATCCTCATTCATGACCACTTGGTTGTCCTCAAAATCTAGATAGATAGGCATGTGCTCCTTGTCCAACAAGTATGTGCCAATGCCCATCTTGGAGTTAATCAACTCCTAGATCTGTGGTGCATACCCACAACTTCTCTTTTGGTCAGCAGCTGTCCTCTTGATAGTTTCAACTATAAGACTCATGACCTTGAACTTTTGTGGCACATCAAATATATGTAGCAGATTGATGGAGTGGCCTATGATCATTCTGTGATCACCAGACTTGGACAGAAGAGTGTGCCTGAGGATCCAATTGATAGTAGGCAGTCCTGACAGCAGTTGTTTCACAGATCCAAATTGGTGAGTCTCAAGATCTGCATCAGGAATCTCCTTATACATGCTAGCCATGGAGTTGTGATCCTTCTTCTTGGCATAGACATCCAAGTCATCTTCATTCTCCTCAGGAGCATTGATTAATTGAGCCCATTCTGCTACTGTTGACTGGTATCTAGTGCCTTCAGACATCCAGACTATCTTGCCATCTGGGTAGAAGTGAGCTGTGGAGTAGAACTACATGATAAGCTCATCATTCCACTTTGTGAGCTTCTGAGCCACAAACTCATCAACTCCACAAGCCTTGAAACTGTCATATACTCCAGGATAATGTTCTTCATTCTCCTTGATGTACTCCTAGTTGACCCATCTCATGTCACATACTATTGGATTCTTGTCAAGCAACACTGTCTCATAAAAATCCTGATGTTCTTTGGTATGGAACCTGTAGTCCAAAGCAGTTCTCCTTCCGGTGGCATATGGATCAGACTCTCTCCATAGCCTCAATCCTGAGTCCTTCCTGATCTTCATGTTTTCTGCTACAGGATGAGCATCATTATGACCTGGAATTTTTGGCTTTAACTTCCTCAAAACATGTGTTTCATCATCTTATTCTTCAGCATCAGTTTCAGGCACTAGGGCCTTGTTTTTCTCAGCAGCTGGAATGTTCCTGGTACTCCTCTTTGGTGCAGTTTTGGGTTTTGGAGCAGCTGGCTTAGAAGTTCCTTTGGGATTAGATGAAGCAGCCCCTGATCTTATGGCATCTCCCATAAGTTTCTGTTCCTTAGGTGCTGGTGCAGCATCCTCTTCCTCTTCCTCTTCTTCAGAGTCTTTCATTATTGAAGATCTCCCAAGCACTCTGGCAGTGGTCTTCTTGACCCTCTCTTTCCTTTTCTTTTCTGCCCCAACCTGCTCTTTGGGTGCAGATCCCAAAGTCTCTTGAGTAGATGCTCTGGCCTTAGACATTGGAGCTCTCTTGGCAGGAACCTTTTGCTTCATTCCTAGCTTGGTGGCAGCAGCTGTGCCATATTCCTTCTTCGGGACTTTCCTCTTTGAGGTGGTTTCTTCTTCCTCAGCCACATAGTCCTCATCCTCTGACTATGAGGTTCTTTTCTTGCTGGCCCTGGTGGCAGCCTTTGGCTGATTGCTTGGTGTGCTCCTGCTGCCATCATCTGAGCTGCTAGAGGGACTAGTGCCCTCACTCAAGTGAACCTGCTCCTCTGACTTGTTCTGACTGTCACTCTGATCTGACATGATGCAAACACTGACATCAGACCCTGTGAATAGATTATAGATGAGGTAGAGTGGATGAGCATCACAAAATACAGAGGTTTTTTTTGCAAAAGAATGAATTAAAAACTTAGTTTTAGTTTTCCACAAAAAGCATTTCAGATCTACCAATTTGCAAACTCGGTGATACCGAAGCAGCTTTTGGAACCTAAACTAGTGAACTCGGTCAGACCGAGTCACAGTTCGGTGGCACCGAGACTGCTAGGGTTTCACAAAGTGTTGAACTCGGTCACACCGATTTGCAATTCTTGGTCAGACCGAGAATCACATGTGCAATGGCCTGAGCCAAATCGGTGGAACCGATTTCATCAACTCGGTCGGTCCGAGATGGTTTCGGCGGAAACCTAACCCTAAAATTTCAATTCACGACTAAACTACAGAGTGTTTTCGATGGATAAAATGGTTTCAATCGTGGCAAGATTAATGGCAAAGCAATGTTCTAGGGAATCGGAGTTAGAACAGCACAAAGTTCAAGTCCATACCCTAGTTCGGTGATGAACTTTCTACGGCGGCAACGGCGGGGATGATTCCCGTTGATGGCGGTAGAGACCAGCGACAAGAGGCAACTGGCGACGAGGAGGACGATCCGGAGACCCAGGGAGGCAGAGCAGGCTAAGCGCAGGCGAGGAGGTTCGGAAAGTTTTCCAAAATTTGACCCATGGATATATATAGCCTGACCCTGTCGGTGTGACCGAGTGGAACAACTCGGTGGCATCGAGATTCATAACTGCAAGCAGTTACTGAAACTTGATGTGACCGAAAAGTTCGAATATGTTGCACCGACATTGAAAACCTAGATCGACTTAGTGATCTCGGTATGACCGAAATGGATGAATCGGTCAGACCGAAACACACAACGAAGTTTTGGAAGTTTAAGTCTATGACGAATCGGGGACTCCGAGTGCTCCTCACACAGAGTGGTTCGAATCTGACTTGATCAAACTTTGTGATGCTGCATGAATAGAGTTTGAGACGAGAAAAGCATAGATAGCTAGAGAAGGTTCTTAGGCATTCTTGTCCATCCACTGGGCCAAAAGAAAAGGAAACCAATCAATCAAAACAACAAGTGGATGTCCTCGAATGAGTAAATTATGCAACCAACATGCTCACGCAATAAAATGACAAATGAAATATGTGGCAAAGCATGGACAAACAATTTTAGCATCTATCAAGCAATTGGCGATGACTAGGTCATCTATATATGAGTATATTGACTTGGGAGTCAAATGAGAACATTTGATCATAGGTCATACTCATCATTTAAGCACAAGTGGGGTTACCACTTTTACATAAAGCGTTGTTGTTTTCACACCATTAGAGTTGCTTTAACTCAATTGTTAGAGTAAATCTCCCCCTAGATGTGAGATCCCCCCTTAAGAAGGATGAACTAACCTTGGGTCTTGTCGATGACGACTTCATGTAGGTGTTGAAGATGTGGATGCACTAAGTTGATGTAGATCATTCGGGGCTATCCTTTGGAGTGAGTTGCACTTTCAATACCTACACGGGTTAGTACCACAAGGAAGAAACAAGGATATACATAGACATAGATTGATGCACACACAAGATGATGTCTATGAGAGCATTATGTTACCTTGTCCCTTGTCTTACCAACAAGAGGGTTTGTGACTCCTTGAACTAGTGCAAGATGTGGAAGTTGATTGCACTTGTTCTTGCCAAAATGATAAGAGTGAAGTATGTTGGCGGAGTCACCCTCAAGAACTCTCTAGTTCTTCTTCTTCAGGATCCACACCATCTTGATGGGAATCCTCGGAGTTGTAGTTGTACTTGATCAAGTGGAACTTGATGTAGTCTTGGGAACCCACTTGACCAGGCCTTAGGAGCTTCTTCAAATGCATCAATTTCCTCTTGAAGCTTGTCCTTGCCTTTTTGCTTGTGGTCTTGTGGTGGAAGATCATCTTGAGCTTGTATCCCTTTGAAAGAAGAAGGATCATACTTTTCTTGTTGAGGAACAAACTTCGTCTTGGGGTATTGATCTTCTTCCCACTCAACTCCATTGGCATTGAACTTTCGTTCAAAACCAGTACCTTGATTCTTCCGGTGCCTTCCTTGCTTGCGTACAATTTCCTGGAATTGCTTACTCCCGGCAAGGCTCTTGTAAACACCTTTCTCTATGATTCCCTTCAATAAGATATTTTCTTGCTCAAGTGTAACTTGGCTAAGAAAATCATTAGTGGAATCAAGAGAACTACTAGAAGCAACAATATTAGATTTAGCATGATTATTGTTACTACTAGAGGAAGAATCTTTCTTGTTCTTGTTACTAGACTTGGCTTGAGGCATGTAAGTGGATAAGAGTAAACGCTTGGCAATGTAAGAAGAACTTTTCTTGCGAAGATCATCATTGATTGCCTTTAAGAACTCATGCTCTTGCTCAAGGTTGAGCTTCTCAAAACGTAATTTCTCATGAGTCCTTAAAAGTTCTCGATGATCTCCTAAGATAGTTTCATGAGTTAACTTTAAGAGTGTTTAGTTCTTTAGTTAGAGACTCAATCTTCTCCTTATCATTGTCATTCGTTTCATCATAGTATTCATCACTATAGTTGTCAACAAGTAAATCATCATCACCTAACAAGTCATCTTCATCACTATTGAAATCAACATACTCAGGGTGTGATACCTTTGGACCTTTGGCCATGAAGCATCTTCCAATTCCTTCATTTAGTGAATCAAATATGTCCTAGGAGTTGGTTGACACAAGTGCTAGACCGGCAACACCTTCATCTTGAGTATATTCGGAGTCGGAGTGATAGCTTCTCTCGGAGTAATTGTCGGAGTCGGAGCCAGATACCCATTCACCAACATGAGCTTGATGTCTTCGTTTTGTGTAGCTCCTTGATGACTTGTGCTTCCTTTCCGAATCCTTGCTTCTCCGAGAGGGTCTTCGTTCATATCGATCATCCCTACTCCTTCTCTCCCTTGATGGTGATTCTTCTCTTCTACTTCTTCTTTTGGGAGAATCTTCTCTTCTCTTGTGCGGAGCCGTACACTCATTGGAGTAGTGTCCGGGCCTTCCACAATTGTAGCAGTTTCGCTCTCGACTAGAAGATCTTTTGTCATTGTAGGACCTTGACTTGGAACTTCTCTCTTTGCTTCTATTCTTGTAGAACTTGTTGAAGTTCTTCACCATTAAGCTCAATTCTTCATTGAAGGTTTGTTTCTCACTTGATGATGTGGGGGCTTCACATGAGGCTTTGTAAGCACCACTTAACTTGTTATGGAGCTCCTCCTTATCCTTGAGTGACATCTCATGAGCAACAATTCTTCCAATGACTTCCGTTGGCTTGAGATCTTTGTAATTTGGCATCATTTGGATCAATGTGCATACGGTATCATATTTTCCATCCAAGGCTCTTAGTATCTTCTTGATGATGAATTTGTCGGTCATCTCTTCACTTCCTAAGACGGCAATCTCATTTGTGATAAGAGCAAGCCTAGAGTACATTTCAGCGACACCTTCACCATCCTTCATTTGGAACTTGTCAAGTTGACTTTGAAGCACATCAAACTTGGATTCCTTGACGGAGTCGGTACCTTCGTGCATATCAATCAAAGTATCCCAAATTTCCTTTGCATTCTCAAGACGGCTGATTTTATTGAATTCTTTTGGGCACAATCCGTTGAAGAGGATATCACAAGCTTGAGCATTGTATTGTAGCATATTCAACTCTTCTGCGGTAGCTTCATGATTTGGTTCTCTCCCATCAAAGAATTCACCTTGCAAGTCAACACACACAATAGCCCAAACGGCGGGGTTATGTCCAAGAATATGCATTTTCATCTTATGCTTCCAACTAGCAAAATTAGTACCATCAAAGTAAGGACCTCTACGGTGGTAATTTCCCTCGCTAGACGCCATACTCTCCTAGATTGTGAAACCAAGGCTATGACCACCAAAAGCTGTGGAAATCAAAGAAAATGGAGACCGAAGCTTTGATACCACTTGTAGGATCGAAAGTATGTCTAGAGGGGGTGATTAGACTACTTGACCAATTAAAAAATCTATCCTTCTCCCAATTTTATTCTTTGGCCGATATTAGCTATCTTAGCACAAGTCAAGCAATCTTAACACAATTCAAGCAAGCATGCAAAGAGTCTATGAGCAGCGGAAAGTAAAGCATGCAACTTGCAAGAATGTAAAGGGAGGGGTTTGGAGAATTCGAACTCAATTGGAGACATGGATGTTTTTGTCGTGGTTCCGATAGGTGGTGCTATCGTACATCGACGTTGATGGAGACTTCAACCCACGAAGGGTAACGGTTACGCGAGACCATGGAGGGCTCCACCCACGAAGGGTCCACGAAGAAGCAACCTTTTCTATCCCATCATGGCCATCGCCCATGAAGGACTTGCCTCACTAGTGGTAGATCTTCAGGAAGTAGGCAATCTCCTTGCCCTTACAAACTCCTTGGTTCAACTCCACAATCTTGTCGGAGGCTCCCAAGTGACACCTAGCCAATCTAGGAGACACAACTCTCCAAGAAGTAACAAATGGTGTGTTGATGATGAACTCCTTGCTCTTGTGCTTCAAATGATAGTCTCCCCAACACTCAACTCTCTCTCACAGGATATGGATTTGGTGGAAAGAAGATTTGAGTGGAAAGCAACTTGGGGAAGGCTAGAGAGCAAGATTCATATGGTGAGAATGGAATATCTTGGCCTCAACACATGAGTAGGTGGTTCTCTCTCAGAAAATGTGTATTGGAAGTGTAGGTATGTTCTGATGGCTCTCTCCACGAATGAAGAGTGGGTGGAGGGGTATATATAGCCTCCACACAAAAACTAACCATTACACACAATTTACCAATCTCGGTGAGACAGAATTGAGAAACTCGGTTGGACCGATTTAGCAAACCTAGTGACCGTTAGGATTTTTGGTGGGACTGAGATGCAACTCGGTACGACCGATATGGTTAGGGTTAGGGCATAACGTAATCTCGGTGTGACCGATTACACAAACTCGGTGGGACTAATTTTGGTAATCAGCTAACCAGAGAGTTGGTCAGGTAAACTTGGTGGGACCGATTTGCTCATTTCGGTGGGACCGAAATGTTACAAAAGGGAAACAGAGAGTTTACATTGCAATCTCGATGGGACCGATCGCTCATCTCGGTAGGACCAAAACGTTATGAAGGGAAATAGAGAGATTACAACCCCATCTCGGTGTGACCGAGATACCTATCGGTGAGACCGATTTGCCTAGGGTTTGTGGCAGTGGCTATGACATCTGAACTCGGTGGCGCCGGATAGAAAGAATCGGTGGGGCCAAGTTTGACTTTTGGTTTAGGTCATATGTGGATGTGGGAAGGTAGTTGAGGGTTTTGGAGCATATCACTAAGCACTATGAAGCAAGAACCCATCAAGCAACACCTCATCCCTCCTTGATAGTATTGGCTTTTTCTATAGACTCAGTGTGATCTTGGATCACTAAAATATAAAATGTAGAGTCTTGAGCTTTGAGCTTGAACAAATCTTTTTGTCCTTAGTATTTTGAGGGGTCCACTTTCCTCATCCATGCCATGCCATTCATTGAGCTTTTCCTGAAATATTAATCTTGGAATAATGTTAGCTCAATGAGCTATATGTTGTTAGGAATTACCAAAACCACCCAGGGATAGTTGCACTTTCACTAGGGCATTTTGAGGAAGCCCATCATTGGAATATACAAGCCAAGTTCTATAATGAAAGATTCCCACTAGTATATGAAAGTGACAACATAGGAGACTCTTTATCATGAAGATCATGGTGCTACTTTGAAGCACAAGTGTGGTAAAAGGATAGTAGCATTGCCCCTTCTCTCTTTTTCTCTCATTTTTTGTTTTTTTGGGCCTTCTCTTTTTTTATGGTCTTTCTCCTTTTTTTCTCTTTTTTTATTTTTTGTCCGGAGTCTCATCCCGACTTGTGGGGGAATCATAGTCTCCATCATCCTTTCCTCACTGGGACAATGCTCTAATAAGGATGATCATCACACTTTTATTTACTTACAACTCAAGAATTACAAGTCGATACTTAGAACAAGATATGACTCTATATGAATGCCTCCGGTGGTGTACCGGGATGTGCAATGACTCATGAGTGACATGTATGAAAGAAATATGAATGGTGGCTTTGCCACAAATACGATTTCAACTACATGATCATGCAAAGCAATATGACAATGATAGAGCGTGTCATAATAAACGGAACAGTGGAAAGTTGCATGGCAATATATCTAGGAATGGCTATGGGAATGTCGGGACCCCAATTCCAAGTCACATCGATCTAGCCGGTAACACCTCATATCACTTTGTGGCCTCATGCACGGTATTCCCACGGGTGTCGCCTTACCCTGGCCCGGGACCGTTTGCGCCTTTTGGCTCATGTATATGATTGTGTCGCTAGCATCCATTCTACAGAGAACCCAGGCCGACATGGCTAGTCGTGACCCAAAGCGGCACTAACCTATGGGGACAGGCATACATGATTCACATCGAGCATGCCGGTCAGCAGCGTGTGAATCCGGGCGGTAGCACTGGCCTAACAGGACTCCGGGGAACCCGGGCTATAGCAGGCTAGGCAGGACTCCGGATGTCACCGCGTGACATTTCCCCGAGGGGACAGACAAAGGAACGAAGCGAAAAACATGCCGACCAGTCAAGTGTCCTGAGAAGTAGTGCTGGGCTATTAGGACTCCAGTGAACTGGGTTGTAGCAGACTACTATGGCTCAAGGAAGCACTAGACTACATTTCCCCATAAGAGAGGCTGCCAAGGATAAACAGCAAGATTGTCGGACCCCACACATAGCAATACATGTCACACGTACACATAACATGCAAGTATGTGCTGTACAACATGGCATCACAACATAACGCAAACTCATATAGATAAAGGCCCAAAAGAGCCACATAGCATTAATACAAGCAGAGGTCTCATGACCCATCATTCAGAGCATACAAGCAGCGGAAGCATTACATGTCTATGTACAGACAACTACAAAAGAAAAAGGCTGAGAAGCCTGACTATCTACAAGTCCCTCCCAAGGGTACAAGATCGTAGCTGAGGTAACAAGCTACTCGTCGGAGTCCAAGCGGTACTACTAGTGAGACAGATGTCTCACCTGCAAAACATAAATAAAGCAAACGTGAGTACAAGGTACTCAGCAAGACTTACATTAGATCCTATCATACATGCATTTGTATCAAGAAGGTAATGTGGGGTTTAGTTGCAGCAAGCCAGCTTTGACTCAGTGGCTATCCTGTTCTACGACAACGAGAAACTTCTTTGAGGTGAGGCAGCGCACACGAGTCTACTAATCACCACATCAATACACTACTATGGATTCATCCTCGTCTCTCTATGAGAAGGCCATCCATAGCACTCATACTTGTCTTGAGCATTTTAGAGTATCCACATTAAGTTGTCTATGTACCACATAAGCATCCAAGAAGTCCATAACCGAGGACACGGCTATT
Organism: Triticum aestivum; assembly: GCF_018294505.1. Taxonomy (NCBI): domain Eukaryota; kingdom Viridiplantae; phylum Streptophyta; class Magnoliopsida; order Poales; family Poaceae; genus Triticum; species Triticum aestivum. The sequence goes on from NC_057809.1 coordinate 397,979,450, forward strand.
CGAATAGATCATGATAACCCTGCAGGGGTGTACTTCTTCACACACGCTCTCACCACTTATCACCATATACACGTCATGTATCTCGGCAACCTTCAAGCGGAAGCCTGACGAGGGTGTCGGCCACGACCTGACTAACCACACAAGACTCTAGTCCAGGTTTATCACCTATTCGGGTTCCATCCGTAAGGAGATCCGGCCGGGGTTTCGCTCACTGCCCCAAACGATGTGTATAGGGTTCCCGAGTCCACCATCCGGGTGCCACTCGGTACACTGGGCCACGTGTGCCTAATCTGTCCCAAGTCCACCCTGCCGGGTGCCACTCTATAGAAAAATAGCACTACCTACGAACACCAGAAACTATTTGCAACTCTTGGACAGAGATCAAGGCGGTTAATAAGTCGAGAGAGCTTGGAGAGCCCGGAGCCCAATGAGTGGTAGTAGCTAGTAATTGGACAACTTACACAGAACTTAGTTCTTAAGGACGGTGCCAATAAGACAACTCACCATGTACTCCTACATGGCCTAACACCGCTACCTTTAGCAAATCGTGTTCACACGCTTAACTCTCAGCACCAGAACATATCGTAACACTCCAATTCATTCCCGATGAATCAGACCTGACATACTCTAAGCAATAGCAGGCAATGCATGGTAGGAACACAACATGTCTCAATCAACTCCTACACATGCTAGTGGGTTCTAACTATTTACTATGGCAATGACAGGTCATACAGAGGAATGGGTTCAACTACCGCAACATAAAGTAGCAGTTGAATTGTTGTTGTCCTAATGCCATAAATGAGAGCGGGAGCGAGAGAGTAGGATTGTATCGGAATGAACAAGGGGGTTTGCTTGCCTAGTAGATCAACAGTGGGGGCACTGTTCCACTGACAGGTACTCTGGATCGGTCTCCGGAGCAGGACCTATCGAGAAGGAACGGTGTCGAAAGTCAAACACAAGCATACGCAACAACATGATGCATGGACATGGCATGAGTATGTGATGTTGTTTGAGTTAATGCATCTAGCATTTATTTGGTTGAAGTCCATTTGAACCAAGGGTTCAAATGCAACTCCAAATTAAGCTCTTAAATATGCCATTTATATGTTTTCATATATACAACATGTATAGGTTGGTTTGTCATGCATGAAAATGGTACAGATGGATAGATTGAATTTTTCTAATCATTTTTCATATATAAATTATTTCAATCTGAGCTACGGTTGAATTTCTATGAATTTTTGAAGTTTATAACATTTTCTGGATTTTCCTGATTTATTTTAAATCCAGAAAATCATTACTGCGTCAGCATGACAGCAACATTGCGTCAGCAAGTCAAAGGCGGCTGACCAGGTCAAACCTGACGTGTGGGGTCCACATGTCAGTGTCACAGGTTAAATAGGGGGGATTATTTCTAATTTAACTAAAAGATTAGGGCGCCAGGGCCCACTGTCAGTGTCAAGGGGTTAGCAAAATGGTGATTAGCCTTAAGCTAATCACCTAGCAGGTCAGGCCCTCACGTCAGGCAGGCGAGGTCGTCGCCGGCGACCTCTGGACGCGGCGGTGTCCATGATTCAGGCCACGGGGGCGGCGGCTAAGGGCACCGGGGCATAGCCCGGGCTCTCGGGCATCTAGGGGAGGCAACGGGAGGACGCGGGGTGGCCGGAGCTCGCCGGAGCGGAGCTCGTAGCGGCGGCCGGAGCATGGCTCCGGGAGGGATGTGGCTGCAGGGCACGGCAGGGGCTGCGGAGGGCCTCTACGGCCTCCCGGCGTTGCATTGAGCATGGTGGTGTGCTCGGGCGTTAGCTACGGCGGCCCTGGACACGACGGCGACATGGCCGGCGGCGAGGCGCTCGCGGTTGCGACGGGTAGCAGGGCTACGTCACGGAATCAAGCACGAGGAAGGAGGGAAGACGGAGGACATCTCACAGCGGTCTCGATGGCGTCAAGCGCGAGCTCGGGGGAGGCCTGGACGAGGTGAATCGACGGCAAGGACCTCCGGGTACCGAGGTCGAAGAAAACGTTGGGGACGGTGTTGTGGTTCATCTCTGGTTGCTTGGCTCGACATGGATGAAGAGGATGACGATGCGGAGCTCGGGGACTCATCGACAGGGAGTGGAGTGGCCGGTGGCCATGGCTACGGCGAGCGGCGGCTCCAGTTGCGTGCGGTGGTCGCGTGGGTGAGAGCTGGGGAGGAGGAGAGTGAGCGAGAGAGAGGGGAAAAGATCCAGGGGGTGCATGGCGACGTCTGAGCGCGACGAGGAGGAGCCAGGCAGGCAGCTGCGTGCCGGCGTGCACGGCGTCGGGCACCGCTTCCCCTCTGCCTACTGGCAAGAGGAGGAAGACGGCTCTGCTGGTGGGCTGGGCCAGAACAGAAACGGGCCGGCCAGAGGCGCCAGGTAAGTTTCTCCCTTCATTCTATTTTGTTTCTATTTTCTATTTTTCTAGCATTTGTTTGGTTTAATAAAAATAGCAAACCATTTTATTTTCTTATGCCAATTTTGCAGGGGCTAGTGGTATTATTCCTGAGCTCCTCAAGTACTGGCATAATTTTTGGACAATATTATATATATATAACAATATATATCCAAAGCAAATAATTACTGCATTAATTCCAAATGCCCAAGATAAATACTTATGAGCTCCTAAAAATGTTGGTTTGATTTTTATCTCTGTCCAATATTTTAAGAGAGCAACATGAGCATTTTCTTGGACCTTTTTGGAGCAATTTTTTTATTTGGGTCATTTCCAGAATGATTCTGAGGGTTTCACAAATCCCCGTTTCAAATTTCAATGAAATTTAAACATGATGCAAACATGAAGGCTAGCCTAGGTCATACCAGAACTAGGGATCTGACAACTCGCCCCCACTCAAAAGAATCTCGTCCCAAGATTCAGGAGTTGGCGGAAAGAAAGAGGGGTACTCAAGTCGAAGACGATCTTCACGCTCCCAAGTAGCTTCTCTCTCGGAATGATGAGACCACTGAACCTTGAGAAACTTGATGTTATGACGTCGAGTGACACGCTCTGCTTGATCAAGAATGCGAACAGGGTACTCTCGATATGTGAGGTTATCTTGGAGATCAAGCGTTTCATGGTCCACTCCGCGGATAGGATCCACGAAGCAACGCCTGAGTTGAGAGACGTGGAAGACATCATGAACTCGAGAAAGATGTGGGGGTAGTTCCAACTGGTAGGAAACCTCTCCTCATTTAGCGAGAATGCGAAAAGGACCAATGTAACGAGGAGCCAACTTGCCCTTGATACCGAAATGATGGGTACCCTTCAAGGGAGTAACTTGAAGATAAGCCTTGTCGCCAACTTCATAAGCCACTTCCTTATGACGACGGTCATACTGGCTCTTTTGACGAGATTGGGCTGTTTTCAAATTCTCACGAATGATGCGAACTTGCTCTTCTTCCTCCTGGATCATATCCGGTCCAAAGAATTGTCTTTCACCGGTTTCTGACCAGTTCAAAGGTGTTCGACATCTTCGTCCATACAGAACCTCAAAAGGAGCTTTCTTGAGGCTGGATTGGTAGCTATTGTTATAAGCAAACTCGGCGTAAGGAAGACACTTCTCCCAATCCATACCGAATGAGATAATGCAAGCTCTGAGCATGTCTTTGATAACTTGGTTGACCCTTTCCACCTGACCACTTGATTGAGGGTGGAAAGCGGTACTGAAGGAAAGATGGGTTCCCATGGCAGTTTGGAAACTCTCCCAGAAATGAGAAGTGAAAGGACTACCACGGTCTGAATTGATCTCTAGTGGAACACCATGAAGTGACACTATTCGAGAAATATATAAGTCAGCGAGCTGACTAGCAGTGATAGTCTCTCGAACAGGTAGGAAGTGATCCACTTCGGAAAGACGATCAATGACTATGAAGATAGCATTATTCCCTTTCTTGGTCCTGGGAAAGCCGGTGATGAAGTTCATACCAACTTTATCCCATTTCCACTCAGGAATAGCTAAAGGCTAAAGAGTGCCAGCTGGCCTTTGATGCTCTGCCTTAACGCGACGACAAACATCGCAGTTAGCAATGAACTGAGCAATTTCTCTTGTCATCCTAGTCCAACAGAACCTCTGGCGTAGGTCCTGATACATTTTAGTACTACTGGGATGAATCGTGAGAGGAGATTCATGCGCCTCCTTAAGGATTAATTATCGAAGATGTTAATTCTTGGGAACCACCAAGCGACTCTCAAAGAAAAGAACACCACGATCATCTATAGAGAAACTACCACCAACTCCCTTGCTAATGTTTCTCTTGATCCGGGAAATTCCCGTATCCTGCTTCTAAGCAGAGATGATCTGATCCACAAGAGTAGGTTTCGCCACCAAGGTAGAAAGGAATCCGTGAGGAGCAAGGTGAAGGTTGAGCTTACATAACTCCTCATGGAGAAGTGGTTGGCCCTATTGCAACATAAGATTGTTGCAATAGGACTTACGACTTAGCGCATCAGCCATGACATTCCCCTTGCCCGGGGTGTAGGTAATCCCTAAGTCATAATCTGAGATCAACTCCAACCAACGCCTTTGCCTAAGGTTCAAATCTGGTTGGGTGAAGATATACTTGAGACTCTGGTGATCGATGTAAATCTCGCAACGCTTACCAAGAAGGTAATGTCGCCAGGTCTTAAGTGCATAGACTACAGCTGCAAGCTCTAGATCATGTATAGGATAATTCTCCTCATGTGGATGCAACTGTCGAGATGCATAGGCAATCACATGGCGATCTTGCATAAGAATGCAACCTAGTCCCTGTCGTGAGGCGTCGCAGTAGATAACAAAGTCTTTAGTGAAATCGGGTGGCACAAGTATGGGAGCAGAAGTCAGGCGTCTTTTCAGTTCCTGAAAACTATACTCGCACTATGGGGACCACTCAAACTTTTTATCTTTCTTGAGAAGTTCCGTGAGAGGTTTGGCCACTTTGGAGAAGTTCTCAACGAAGCGGCGACAATAACTGCCTAGGCCAAGGAAACTCCTAACTTGCTTAACCGTTTCAGGTGGAGTCCAATCAAGAATAGACTGAACTCTCTTGGGATTGACAGCAATGCCCTTACCAGAGATCACGTGGCCGAGATAGGTCACTTCTGGCAACCAAAATTTGCACTTCGAGAACTTGGCATAAAGGCGGTGCTCTTTGAGTTTCTCTAACACAAGTCTAAGATGTTTGGCATGCTCTTCCTTGTTCTTCGAGTAAATAAGAATATCATCAAGGTAAACCACAACGAACTTATCTAAGTACTCCATGAAAATCGAGTTCATCAAGCGAGAGAATGTAGCTGGAGCATTGGTTAGACCAAAGGACATGACAGTGTACTCGTACTAGCCATAACTAGTGACAAAAGCCGTCTTAGGAATGTCCCCATTTCTGATCTTGATTTGATGGTAGCCTAACCTCAAATGCATCTTTGAAAAGACTGAGGATCCAGTGAGCTGATCATACAGGTCGTTGATCCTGGGGAGCGGATACTTGTTCTTTATCGTGACCAAATTAACGGGATGATAATCTACAACCATTCGGTCCGTACCATCCTTCTTCTTGACGAAGAGGACGGGGCAAGCCCAGGGAGAAGAACTAGGACGGATGAAACCCTTTTGCAAGGATTCATCGAGTTATTTCTTAAGCTCAGCTAGTTGTAAGGGTGCCATCTTGTACGGTCTCCTAGAGATTGGAGCGGTTCCTGGGATAAGATCTATGACAAACTCTACATCTCTATCAGGTGGAATACCTGGCAGTTCCTCTGGAAAGACATCCGAAAAGTCACGGACTACCGGGATATCTTCAAGGTCCGGAAGAGGGTTGGCATTAAGAGAATAGAGCTGACGCTTTGCAACTCTAGTGGAGACAGTGACTATCTTGCCATATGGGTGTGTAAGCTGAACAGACCTGGTGAAACAATCAATCTTGGCATGATGAGCTATCATCCAATCCATACCCAAGATGATGTTAATATCTGAAGACTTGAGAGCTACAAGTGATGCAAGGAATACAAGTCTGTCAACAAGGATTTCATTACCATGGCTTATTATGGTAGTTTGCCATCTAGACCCTGGAGTTTGGATTTCAAGTGGATTTGGCATATCACAAAATGACATGTCGTGCAAACGAGCATAGCCTTCAGAGATGAAGGTGTGAGATGCTCCGGTATCGAACAGAACCGAAGCTGGATGACAGTTGACAAGGAGTGTACCAAGAACGACATCCGAATGATCATGAGCGTCTTTAGCTGAGACGTGATGCACACATCCACGTTCAGCGGGAGCTGACTCGACACTAATCATCTTGCGTGATGGCTTTCCACGGCCAACAGACTTCTCAGACGGGGGTGGAGCATAGTTGGTTTGAGAGCAGTCACGTGCATAGTGTCCTGGCTCTCCGCATGCGAAACAAGTCCCTAAAGTAGGACGTGGACCCGCTTTGACAAGCGGTCTACCAGTAGGCCTGGGTGGAGCATGTAACTGAACTGGGTGAGGCGCCACATAAGAGGGCCTCGGTGAATAACCGGGTGGAAGAGAGGAGTTCGGAATCCAAATCCGGCGCTTCTGTGAAGTAGAACCGGAGGAAGAACCCAAACCACGGGTGTGCTTACGAGACTGCTCGTAAGTGAGTTGAGTTGTCTCTGCATGAATGGCCTTGTTCACAAGAGCCTGGAATGTATTGCAATGATGCAAGTGGAGATCACGACGCAACTTGGGGTTGAGACCCTTCCGGAACCTAGCCTGCAATTGGCGTCCGTGGACACCTCTTCTGTAGCATAGCGGGCAAGGTTCTCAAACTCTCTACTGTAAGCATCAACATCCATCTTATCTTGGGTGAAACTACAGAACTCTTCTCTCTTGCGGTCAATGAGAGCCTGAGGAATGTGATGCTCGCGAAAAGCCTCAGTGAAATCTCTCCAGGTGATTATCTGGCTAGCTGGAAGCATAGCCTCATAGTTCTGCCACCAAATACTAGCAGGACCTTCCAGGTGATAAGCAGCATAGGTGACCTTGTCACTTTCAGCTACGTTCGCAGAATGCAGCTTGTGAGTGATACTACGAAGCTAGTCATCTGCATCGAGTGGTTCAATGGAATGATGGAAGGTAGGTGATTTCAGGCCAATGAAATCATAGATGGTCGCTGACTCTTTGTGCTGATGGGAGGTGTTCTCCTCAATACGTGCTAACAAGCGGTTAGACTCTCGCTTGTTCTTCTCCATCTCTAACATGAACTTTGCCAACAAAGGCTGGTTGGGAGGATCCTCATCCCTACCATCTCCGTGGTTCCGACTACGAGCAATAGAACTTCGGTTAACTGATGACATCCTGAAGAACCAACCAAGGAAACAAGGATGGATTCAGCATCATCAGAAGGATGTAGAATATAGTACAGGGAAAATACTATCTCTTGAACTCCTAGGACAATTCCGGCAGCATAACGGCAGTAAAATGCTCAAAATGAGACATCTTGCAAACGATGGGGTAGTACCATACTTAACATCATCACTCAAGGTTTTGAGATATTACTAAACAGACTACACCGGAAGTACTTGAAAACTAGAATATGACTCTAATCAACCAATCCTAAGAGACTACGGAGTAGTAACACGTGATCCTGATAGACGGAAGAGAAAGCCTAGTTCCTTAACCCCGTAGGAAAGATAGGATGACTCAGATCAGAAAACATGAGGTATAAGGAGTAAAAAGAGCCTTACGTTCCCTTCCACAATCAATTCCCGTATACAGCTAAAGAATTTCTAGACCCAACTTCGACCAGGTTGGCTTGGTAATCCTACAGGCAGTCAGGCTCTGATACCAAAGTTGTCGGGACCCCGGTTCCAAGTCACATCGATCTAGCCGGTAACACCTCATATCACTTTGCGGCCTCACGCACGGTATTCCCACGGGTGACGCCTTACCCTGGCCGGGGACCGTTTGTGCCTTTTGGCTCACATATATGATTGTGTCGCTCGCATCCATATGACAGAGAACCCGGGCCGACATGGCTAGTCGTGAACCCAAAGAGGCACTAACCTATGGGGACAGGCATACATGATTCACATCGAGCATGTCGGTCAGCAGCGTGTGAATCCGGGCTGTAGCACTGGGCTAACAGGACTCCGCGGAACCCGGGCTGTAGCAGGCTAGGCAGGACTCCGGATGTCACCGCATGACATTTCCCCGAGGGGACAGACACAGGAACGAAGCGAAACACATGCCAGCCAGTCAAGTGTCCTAAGCAGTAGTGCTGGGCTATCAGGACTCCGGTGAACCGAGCTGTAGCGGACTACTATGGCTCAAGGAAGCACTAGACTACATTTCCCCATAAGAGAGGCTGCCAAGGATAAACAGCTAGATTCTCGGAACCCATACATAGCAATACATGTCACACGTACGCATAACATGCAAGTATGTGTTGTACAACATGGCATCACAACATAACGGAAACTCATATAGATAAAGGCCCAGAAGAGCCACATAGAATTAATACAAGCAGAGGTCTCATGACCCATCATTCAGAGCATACAAGCAACGGAAGCATTACATGTCTATGTATAGACAACTACAAAAGAAAAAGGCTGAGAAGCCTGACTATCTACAAGTCCCTCCCAAGGGTACAAGATTGTAGCTGAGGTAACAAGATACTCGTCAAAGTACAAGTGGTACTACTAGTGAGACAGATGTCTCACCTGCAAAGCATAAATAAAGCAAACGTGAGTACAAGGTACTCAGCAAGACTTACATCAGATCCTATCATACCTGCATTTGTATCAAGAAGGTAATGTGGGGTTTAGTTGCAGCAAGCCAGCTTTGACTCAGTGGCTATCCTATTCTACGACAACGAGAAACTTCTTTGAGGTGAGGCAGCGCACACGAGTCCACTAATCACCACATCAATACACTACTATGGATTCATCCCCGTCTCTCTACGCGAAGGCCATCCATAGCACTCACACTTGTCTTGAGCATTTTAGAGTATCCACTTTAAGTTGTCTATGTACCACGTAAGCATCCAAGAAGTCCATAACCAAGGACATGGCTATTCGAATAGATCATGATAACCCTGCAGGGGTGTACTTCTTCACACACGCTCTCACCACTTATCACCATATACACGTCATGTATCTCGGCAACCTTCAAGCGAAATCCTGGCGAGGGTGTCGGCCACGACCTGACTAACGACACAAGACTCTAGTCCAGGTTTATCGCCAATTTGGGTTCCATCCGCAAGGAGATCCGGCCGGGGTTTCGCTCACGGCCCCAAACGACGTGTACAGGGTTCCCGAGCACACCATCCGGGTGCCACTCGGTACACCGGGCCACGTGTGCCTAGTCTGTCCAGAGTCCACCCTGCCGGGTGCCACTCGGTAGAAAAATAGCACTACCTACAAACACCAGAAACTATTTGCAACTCCTGGACAGAGATCAAGGCGGTTAATAAGTCGAGAGAGCTTGGAGCGCCCGGAGCCCAATGTGTGGTAGTAGCTAGTCATTGACAACTTACATAGAACTCAGTTCTTAAGGATGGTCCCAATGAGACAACCCACCATGTACTCCTACATGGCCTCTCACCGCTACTTTTACGAAATCATGTCCACTCGCTTAACTCTCAGTACCAGAACATATCGTAACACTCTAATTCATTCCCAATGAATCAGACCTGACATACTCTAAGCAATAGCAGGCAATGCATGGTAGGAGCACAACATGGCTCAATCAACTCCTACACATGCTAGTGGGTTTTAACTATTTACTGTGGCAATGACAGGTCATGCAGAGGAATGGGTTCAACTACCGCAGCATAAAGTAGCAGTTGAATCGTATAAATGAGAGCAGGAGCGAGAGAGTAGGATTGTATCGGAATGAACAAGGGGGTTTGCTTGCCTGGTAGATCAATAGGGGGGCACTGCTCCACTGACAGGTACTCTGGATCGGTCTCCGGAGCAGGACCTATCGAGAAGGAACGGTGTCGAAAGTGAAACACAAGCATATGCAACAATATGATGCATGAACATGGCATGAGTATGTGATGTTGTTTGAGTTAATGCATCTAGCATTTATTTGGTTGAAGTCGATTTGAACCAAGGGTTCAAATGCAACTCCAAATTAAGCTCTTAAATATGCCATTTATATGTTTTCATATATACAGCATGTACAGGTTTGTCTGTCATGCATGAAAATGTTACAGATGGATAGATTGAATTCTTCTGATCATTTTTCATATATAAATTATTTCAATCTGAGCTACGTTTGAATTTCTATGAATTTTCGAAGTTTATAACATTTTCTGGATTTTCCTGATTTGTTTTAAATCCAGAAAACCATTACTGCGTCAGCATGACTGCATCATTGCGTCAGGAAGTCAAAGGCGGCTGACCAGGTGTCGGAGTAAATAGCCATGGGTAGCCTAGCCGGCTTCCCCTGGCCCTTCTGAAAAAATTACGAGCCCGCCCGGCTCTCAAGAATCCAAGACATGGGGCCGCCTTCCCCTTGCTGGCTGCCACCCAGGCCGGCTTTCGGAAGGCAGTCCGACTTTAGCCCTCATGAGAAGGCCGACTCCAAGAAGCCGACCATGAGAAGGCCGACTCCAAGAAGCCGGCCATGAGAAGGCCGACTCCCATAAAGCGGTCGAGATCGTACCCTCAAAGTTTGCACCCACCTAACGGCGGTGCGATGGGGCGTGGCTACAGTGAAGCCTGCCACCCCCGAATCCCGGAGCACGCCTGGCACAGTGCGCTGTACGGAGTAGGCATGACCCGTCCGGCACAGCACTGTTGCCACGATGACTTTGGTGTCACCCATGATGGGCCGCCAACGTGGCCCACAGATGGTGGGCCCCTTTGAGCAGAGAGATGCCCGAAGGCGGCCATGCCTCCAATCAGTCGGCCCAAGACAGAGCCGGATCCCCGCAGCCGGCTTGCCGCCTCCCTCGAAGAAGACGCCCCATTAAGGAGACAAGACGCGGTGAGGCTACAGCGATCGCCTGACAGGCGGCGGTACTGTAGCCGCGCTTACCACGACGAAGCCCACGTCAACAAGATGGAGCCACAGTAACCAACTGCCGACAAGGCCCTGGACAGTGGGGCCTGCCTGTCGACCAAGGGGCCGGCAGCCAGCGGGACCCACCAGTCGGCGGGCCCCAGCAGCCGGCGCAGAAGCCGGCGAGCGCAGTCACAGATGGCTAGGCCCCGCGCCCAGTCGGATTACCATTGTACCCCCGGGGGGTAGGCCTATATAAACCCCCCGAGGCACCCATGCAAAGGGTTCGACCCCCTGCTAGTCTTAGACACCACACGAGGAGAGGAAACAGGCTAGCCGTGCCCTTCTTCCTCCTCCCACCAAACAGCTCAAGGAGCATTGTGTAGCACTTGTTCATCTAGTGATCATGCGGAGACCCCGCAGAGCAGCAGTAGGGACGTTATCTCCACGGAGAGCCCCGAAGCTGGGTAAGATCCACCGGCGTGCATGTCTTCGCCTTATCTCGTTTCCAGGCACCGGCGATGTCTTACTGGCTCCCACAATGATAAGCCACCCGTTGGCATATGTCGCACCTACCACCCGACATTTGGCGCCCACCATGGGGCCAGGTGCACCGTCGTCCGGAGACCTGTTCTGGACGGGAACCCTCTTCCTCCTCAGCGAGCGTAGCCAGCCCGGCACGCCCGATGGCGCTTGCCACGACGCGCTGCAAGGCGTCACCAGCATCTGCGCGGCGAGCAGCCTCGCCGATCTCCTCAACGAAACCCTCATTTCCGACGAGCTCGCCTCCGATGCGGGCACCGACCACCTCGCCAACCTTCTCGGCCAGTTCCATGTCTCCAGCGAGCCCGCTGTGGACCTGGAGTCGGTTGGCTCCACCGACCCGATGCATGTCGACTCCGACACGGCCTCGTTCGACGCCTTCCCCATCAATGTCGCGATCTACGATGACCCGCTTCCCCGAGCCGGTGGCTGTGACGTTGTCACCACCGAAGTGATGGTTGTTGGCCACGGAGGCCCGACCGGCGAGAGCGCCCACGACGCCCCGCATGCGGCGGCCCATGACTTGTCCACCCCCCCTCCCGGCTGATGCCGACGACGAAGCACTGGAGGCATGCCGCCTCGCCCTCCTCGCAGAGGGCCAGAGCCTGGCTTCCGTAAGACGCCTCACTGAGGCCTACCAGCGCGAAGCTGACCGCGCCGCCTTCGGCATGCCGGCCCCAGGCGGGCCAAGCCGGGCCGGCCTTGTCAAGCAACGCGGCACCGTCATCGCCGACACGCTGGGAGTTGACCGCCCGGTCTATGCCACTCCGCTCGAGAACTTGCGTGCCGCCCAGGCGGCCGTAGACGAGTTGGACGGCTTGGAGGCCGAAGACCTCCCCCACATGACCCGGCGCATCCAGCAGCTGATCGACGCAGCCGCGCAGCGGCGCGAAGCAGACGCCCGCGCAGGAAGCCCTCCCCCGCGCCGAGATCACGGCGCGACGTCCCAGACGCCGGCTACGAGCGACACCCGCGCGCGGCGCGAGAAAGAGCCGGCTGCCAGCCGTTGCCGGACCTGAATCTCCATCGAGCGAGATGCGGACGGCCATCCCCGAGCCATGGAATGGCGGGGCAACCCGCCGCCGCCTCGACCCCGTGGAGAGAGATATCCCGCCCCGCCGCCAGTGGCGCACCCGACTCTCAGCGGCCGGCTAGGTCGCCGCGAAGGAGTCGGCGAGAACGACGCCCGCCATCGGATCGTCTGCCTGGCGCGATCCCTGGTGTTGGAAGAAGAAGACGATGTCGGCCCGCCTTGTTTCGGCCCCCGCATCCGCGACGAGCCCTTCCCCAAAGGGTTCTCGCTCCCAAGAGACACGCCCAAGTACAATGGCTCCGTGAAGCCGGAAGATTTACTGATCGACTACTCCATGGCGGTCAGCATAGCCAACGGCAACCGGCGCGTTGCCGTGAAGTACGTGCCCCTCATGCTGCAAGGCACATCGCGAACCTGGCTCAACAGCCTCAAGCCTCTCAGCATCACCAGCTGGCTAGATTTCACCGAAGCTTTCATCCGCAACTTCACCAGCACCTACAAGCGGGCTCCCAAGCCCAGACAGCTCTCCTTGTGCATACAAGGCCCCGCCGAGTCCACTCGCGATTACCTCATGCGTTGGGCCGAGCCCCGCAATTCTTGCAAGAGGGTGCACGAGGTGCAAGCCATCGAGTACTTCACAGCCGGATGCCGAGAGGGCACCCTCCTCAAGCACAAGCTCCTCTGCGACGAGCCGTCTACCCTCGACGAGCTTCTGGACATAGCGGACAAGTACGCCACCGCCGACTCCTCGATGAAGACCGAGCTTCGGGTAGACGCGTCCGGGAAAGTACTTAACCCGACGCCCAAGACGCCGGCTGGGGATTCCGGCCGACACCCCCACTCGAACGACCACAAGCGCAAGGGCCCCGCGCCGACTCCCGCCAGTCGGCAGGTGGCCACAGTTGAAGACGCGCCGCCTGAAGAGCGTCCGGCGCCCAAGAAACCCAAGGGCGGCAGGCCGGCTTGGCAGCCGGCTTTCTCCTACGAACAAACTCTCGACGCCCCGTGCAAATTCCACAGCGGCGCGAAGCCGTCCAACCACACAACCCGGAAGTGCCATTGGCTCACCCGAATCTCTAAGGGCGAGGGGCTCATGCCACCTCCGCCTGCCGGCCCGCCGCCTCCGGCCGCTCGGCCCGCAGTCGGAGCCGTGCACGACGAGTTCCCCGACGAGCAAGCAACCTACATCGTCTTCACCAGCCAGCACGAAGACCGGCACCGTAGGCGCCGAGAGCACCAGGAAGTCAGCATGGTCGCTGCCAACCCCGCCGGACACATGCATTGGTCAGAAAAGCCCATCAGCTGGAGCCGGGCCGACCATCCAGAGGTGATGCCGTCTCCCGGCTCTTATGCTTTGGTCCTGGAAGCCACCCTTGCAACGGATAGACACGCCGCCCGCTTCTCCCGTGTGTTGATAGACGGCGGGAGCAGCATCAACATCCTGTACCGTGATAGCCTGGAGAAGCTAAACGACAAGACGAAGCAGCTCGTGCCTACTCGGACAGTGTTTCATGGCATCGTACCCGGCTTATCCTGCGCCCCCATTGGCAAGATCAAGATCGATGTACTTTTTGGGGACAAGGAGCATTTCCGCCGGGAAGCGATCTGGTTTGAAGTGGTGGACCTGGAGAGCCCTTACCATGCATTGCTTGGCCGACCTGCCTTGGCCAAATTCGTGGCAGTTCCCCACTATGCATACCTCAAGATGAAGATACCAAGCACCAAAGGCGTCATCACCGTAGCCGGCGATTACAAGAAGTCCTCTAAGTGCGCGGCAGCTGGCAGCAGGCTGGCCGAGTCCCTTGTGATTGCCGAGGAAAAGAAGATGTTGGACCGAGTCGTGGCCATAGCCGGCAAGCAGTCGGCCGTGTCCCCCGACCCCAAGGAGCACGATGCTCAAGGATCCTTCCAGCCGGCCAAGGAGACGAAGAAGATACCCCTTGACCCCGAGCACCCAGAGAGGATTGCCGTCATCGGGGCAAACCTGAACAGCAAATACGAAGGCGAGCTCGCCGATTTCCTCCGTGAGAATCGGGACATCTTCGCATGGTCCCCTAAGGACATGCCGGGTGTTCCGAGGAAATTCGCCGAGCACAAACTACACGTTCGAGAAGATGCAAAGCCAGTCAGACAACCCCTTCGCCGACTGTCGGAGGAGAAACGCAGGATTGTAGGGGAGGAGATAGCCCGGCTTTTGGCAGCCGGCTTCATTATGGAAGTTTTCTTTCCAGAGTGGCTCGCCAACCCGGTCCTCGTGCTGAAGAAGAACAACAAGTGGCGCATGTGCATAGACTACACAAGTCTCAACAAGGCCTGCCCCAAAGATCCCTTTGCCCTGCCAAGGATTGACCAAGTGATAGACTCCACAGCCGGATGCGAGCTGTTGAGTTTCTTGGATGCTTACTCCGGATATCACCAGATAAAGCTGGATCCGGACGACCGCCTGAAGACCGCCTTCATCATGCCATTTGGAGCCTTCTGCTACCTGACTATGACATTCGGCTTGAGAAATGCCGGTGCTACTTTTCAGCGTTGCATGCAGAAGTGCCTCCTCAAGCAACTCGGCAGAAACGCTCACGTTTATGTGGACGACATCATGGTGAAGACGGAGAAGCGCGGCACCTTGTTGGGAGACCTCAAGGAAATGTGTGAGAACTTGCGCCGATTTCAAATCAAGCTCAACCCCGAGAAATGCGTGTTCGGAGTGCCAGCCAGCCAGCTCCTAGGCTTCCTGGTCTCCGAACGCGGCATCGAATGCAACCCAGTGAAGATCAAGGCCATCGAGAGAATGGCGATCCCCACCAAGCTTCGAGACATTCAGAAGTTCACCGGGTGCTTGGCTTCCTTGAACCGCTTCATCAGCCGGCTCGGAGAGAAAGCTCTCCCCCTCTACCGCCTCATGAAGAAGAGCACTCACTTCGAGTGGAACGACCAGGCCGACCAAGCTTTTCACGAGCTGAAGAAGATGCTGGCCATGCCGCCCGTTCTGGCGGCGCCGACTGAGAAAGAGCCCATGCTTCTCTACATCGCCGCAACCAGCCGGGTGGTCAGCACCGTCATCGTAGTCCAACGCCCAGAAGAAGGCCGAGCCCAGCCGGTCCAGAGGCCGGTGTATTATCTGAGTGAGGTGCTGTCCGCCTCAAAGCAGAGCTACCCGCACTACCAGAAGATGTGTTACGGCGTGTACTTCACCGCCAAGAGGCTGAAGCCCTACTTTCAAGAGCACCCCGTCACGGTCGTATGCACCGCCCCGCTGGCCGAGATCATAGGCAGCCGGGATGCATCCGGCCGGGTGGCGAAATGGGCCATCGAGCTGGCCCCTTACACGATCTTCTACCAGCCCCGCACCGCCATCAAGTCCCAAGCACTGGCCGACTTCCTCGTCAACTGGGCCGAGACCCAGTACCTACCGCCGGCTCCCGACTCCACCCATTGGCGCATGCACTTCGACGGGTCCAAGATGCGCACCGGCTTGGGAGCCGGCGTCGTCCTTACCTCTCCCAAAGGCGACAAGCTCAGATACACGCTACAGATCCACTTTGCTGCCTCCAACAACGTGGCCGAGTACGAGGCGCTCATACACGGGCTCCGGCTTGCCAAAGAACTTGGCATTCGCCGGATCCTATGTTATGGCGACTCGGACTTGGTGGTCCAGCAATCATCCAGCGACTAGGACGCCAAGGACGCAAATATGGTGAGCTACCGCTTCCTGGTCCAACAACTCAGCGGATACTTTGAAGGGTGCGAGTTACTCCACGTACCGCGAGCCGACAACGAGCCAGCCGATGCTCTGGCTCGAATAGGCTCTACTCGGCAAGCAATACCAACCGGTGTCGCTCTACAACGCCTCCTCAAGCCATCTATCAAGCCGTCTCCAGAGTCCGACTCCATCTTCGTGCCGCCTAACCCCGATGCGACCGGGTCCGGCTCGAAGAACCAAGCAGGCGACCGAAGACTCCCGCAGCCGGCCCGGGGACTTCGGCAACCGGCTCGGGGACTGCCACACCCGGCTCGGGGACTACAGTAGCCGGCCCGGGGACTGCACCAGCACAACAGCCGGCCGCCGACTCCAGCATTTCACCACCCAGCCCGCCCACCCTGGTAGCAGTAGCCACATTGGCAGTAGGAGAAGTCGCGGCTCCGTCATGGGCTCAGTCCATCCTCAACTTCCTAGTAAACCAAGACCTGCCGGCTGACGAAACAGAAGCACGACAAGTCCAACGTCGAGCCGGAGCATACACAATCGTCAACAGAGAACTAGTCAAGCGCAGTGTCACTGGAATCCTCCAATGGTGCGTCGAGCAAGAGAAGGGCATTGCAATCCTCAGAGACATTCACCAAGGAGAATGCGGCCACCATGCGGCCTCAAGATCACTTGTCGCCAAAGCCTTCCGCCATGGTTTCTTCTGGCCGACTGCTTTGGATGACGCCAAAGAATTAGTCAAACATTGCAAGGGATGCCAACTCTTCAGCTTCAAGCAACACGTGCCGGCTTCGGCACTCAAGACCATTCCCCTCACTTGGGCCTTCGCCGTTTGGGGACTGGACATGGTGGGCCCATTCAAGACAGCGCGCGGCGGCATGACGCATTTGCTCGTCGCCGTGGACAAATTCACCAAGTGGATTGAGGCAAAGACGATCAAGAAGCTGAATGGGCCGACTGCCGTGACATTCATAGCAGACATAACAACTCGGTATGGCGTGCTGCACAGCATCATCACCGACAATGGCACGAATTTTGCCAAAGGAGCCTTGTCACGTTTCTGCACAGCCCAAGGTATCCGGCTGGACTTAGCATCCGTCGCCCACCCGCAGTCAAACGGCCAGGTCGAGCGAGCCAACGGCCTCATCCTCTCCAGTATCAAGCCTCGACTGGTCGTACCTCTGGAGCGCTCAGCCGGATGTTGGCTCGATGAGCTGCCGGCTGTCCTCTGGAGTCTGCGCACTACACCAAACAAGTCAACCGGCTTCACCCCTTTCTTCCTTGTATATGGTGCCGAGGCGGTCATCCCAACTGACATCGAGTTCGACTCGCCTTGAGTAACCATGTACATGGAAGCGGAGGCCAAGGAAGCACGAGAAGACGGCGTCGACCTGCTAGAAGAAAGCCGACTGTTAGCCCTCAGCCGGTCTGCCATCTACCAGCAGGGTTTGCGCCGCTACCACAGCCGGAAGGTCAGGCCAAGATCTTTCCAAGAGGGCGATCTTGTGCTCCGGCTGATCCAGCGAACAGCCGGCTAGCACAAGCTCTCAGCCCCTTGGGAAGGCCCCTTCGTCATCAGCCGAGCTCTAGGCAATGACTCCTACTACCTGATCGATGCACAGAAGCCGAAGGCACGCAAGAGAGACGACTCCGGCAAGGAGTCGGAACGACCATGGAACGCCAACCTCCTTCGAAGATTTTACAGTTGATGAAATGTAGTATGTATCACGCTAACTTTTGTATTAAGTACGAGACAATAGGCCCCCCGAGGAGGGCTCGGGGACTGCCATCTCTTATTTGTGAATGAAAAATATCATGCTTATGACCTTGTCATGTCATTTACTTATTCCGTCCGGCACCGAGTTCGACTAGTCGGCTCGGGGACTGGCCGACTGGAGTTACGTTAGAAGTCCTACCCGCAGTCAGACAAGTAGTGTGCCGGCTCCCAAGCCTTCTCTTGCCAAAAGTCGCAGTTCGAAGAACCGGCTGTCCGGCTGGCAAGAGTTAATGGCAGGAACGGGCGCCCACACGAAAAACGGCTAGGGACTAACGGACTAATATAAAAAAGCCGGTTTTTCTCCCACCGCCGAATGGCTACCAGAGTAGCCGGCCGGCCGGTTTCCATTCACTTCACTTCAATCCAAGAAAGCTCAAGTACTTGCCTCCCCAAAGAGGGAAGGCGGCAAAGGAAAAAAGCCTAAGGAGAAAACGCATACGCGAATGGAAACCAAACATGCACATAATAATATTTACATAAAAGACCTTCGAGAGGCCAACATTTAACATAGTTTGGATACACCCCCAGTGGGTGGAACTGCGAAAAATTAACAAAGATTGTTCAAAAGACAACAACCAGGAAAGATAAAGACAACAGGTCAAGCTGGTGGAGCGGCCGATGAGCTGGACTGGTTGGCGGAGACGGTCGTGCCGGCTGAAGGAGCGTCCGGCTGGCGAACTTCGGCTTGGTCGCCGCCTCCCGCAGAGGGCGCGCTTCCACGCGCCTCGTTGCTGGAGGCACGGTCGGCCTGAGGTCGGCCGGTTGTTCCACCAGCCGGCTCGACGTCTTCGCCGTCCTCCTCTTCGTCATCCTCGCCTTCGTCGCTGGAGGCAATCTCCTCCGCCGAGTCCTCGCCCACCGCCGGGTTCAGCCCGAACCACTCCTCCAGCTGAGCAACACCGTCATCATCGATTTCGGGTGCGAAAATGCTGATATCGGTGTACTCGGCGATCGTCGAAGCTCGCTGGGCGATAGCCGGCCTCACCTCCTCCAGCTCCGCGTCGGCCTTCATCCGCCAAGTGCGCAGCTGGTTCAGGCTCAGCCCTGGGTACCAAGCCCGAACGAACTCCAACGCCCGCCCGGCTCCGAGGCGGGCCGCCGACGCCTTCCAAGCCTCAAAGCGACCAACTGCGACCTCCAGCCAGTCGGCAGTTCGGCTTGGGGTGCGGGGGATCATCTCGCCGGGCCAGAGGGCGGCCAACACTTGCGCCCCGGCACGTTGGAGCCGGCGAAGCATCCGATGAGCCGGCTGCAACCGCGCCTGGACAGCCAGGAGCTGCTCCTCAAGTGTGCGGTTCGCATCCGGCGCGATGTTGGCCCCCGCCTGACGATGCGCCTTGCGATGGGCCTCAATGCTTTGGGCGGCGAAGGCGGAGTAGCCGGGGAAGTAGTCTGCACCAAAAAACAAGCAGCAGCTCAAGATAAGCCAAAAACCCAGGCGGCAAGGGGCAGGGGAGGGTCGAGGAAGGCGGCTTACCATCGATCAAATCCTCGATCCGGCCGAAGCCTTCATCCAGGGCTCGCCGGGTCTCAGACCAGCTCGCCGCCTCGGTCTCATACTCCGCCTTCAAGGCGGCTTCGCTATCCTGCACCGCCTGCAGGGCCGCCTTGTGGCTCTCCTCTTGGTCGGCCAGCTTCTTGCCTAGGCGATCCCGTTCCTGGACCAAGGCGGCGTACTCGGCCTCCTTGGTATGAAGGGCGGCCTTCGCTTCGCCGAGCTCCTTCCTCAAGTCGGCGTTGGCCCCTGAAGACAAAGAAAAAGAGAAACCAATAAGGAAAGAGTCGTCAAGAAAGATCCGACCCGACTGCGCAGCAGTCGGCCCGAATCTCGGGGACTACACCCAGTGGGTGCGCTGACACGCCCCCACAGGAGACAGACAATTTCGAGTACTTACTTCGGCTGTCGGCCAGGTCGTCGGTCCTCCGGCTCAACTCCCGAGCCTGGGAGTTGAAGGCGGCAGCACGAAGGTTGTGATATTCCTGAAAGTTCAGAAAAAAGAAAAGTAAGGTAGCCATCGAGAAAGATCCGACCCGACTGCGCAACAGTCGGCCCGAATCTCGGGGACTACACCCAGTGGGTGCGCTGACGCGCCCCCACGGAAGAAATTAAGAAAGCAAAGCAGCCAAGAACGAACGACTCACCCGGATGGTGGCTCGCGTCGACAAGAACTCCTGGGTGAACTGTTGCACCAGGGCGGCCTGAGCTTGCAGCCGGCTCCGGACCCCTTGAGCCGCCACATTCAGCTCGCCAGTCCCCCCGCTGGGAGTCCACTCGGACGTGGCAGTGCTGGCCGCCTCCAGATCTTCCGCCGATTGGCCTGCGCCCACGACTCGGCGCAACTCCGGCGGAGCGGCGCCTCCCCCTGCGCGCCGGCTGCACCTCGAGGCCGGCTCTGTTCTCCAGCTCACCTCCGGTCGGCCCCTCTAGCGCCGCTGACGATTGGCCGCCTTGGCCCGCTCCGGTTGGCGCTGCTGGCGGCGCTCTCCTCGTGAAGGCCACGGGGTCCTCCCCCCTCTCCATCAGCCGCGGGTCTTGGACGATCTCCTCCGCCAAGGGCAATGGGGTGTCGGGGGCTACGGCTCAGAGAGGAATGGCGAGCAGCGGAGGCTAGTTGCGCGAGCTTTCCGCCTCCGTCTCCGCGGTAGCCGCCTCCGTCTGGGCCTTGGCTGCCGCGTCGGTCTGCTCCCTCGCCGCCTGGGCGGCCGCCTTCTCCACCGCCTCGCGCTCCTCCCGCGCTTCGCGGGCGTTCCGCTTTGTGGCCTCCCTGAGATCGGCGCGGGGGTCCACGCGGCGGGAGCTCGAAGACCCTCTAGCCGGCCCCACGACGGAGCCGCCCGGACCCCGCTCAAGGGAAAGCGGCGCCCTGTCCAGCAAGCGAGAAAAAGTTAAGAAGAATATTCGAAGAGAAAGAGAATGGTGAAGGGCATGCGACCAGGCAATCGGTGACTTACGCTGAAACCGCCTGAGGCTGCTTCACCGCCTTGCGGAAGCGGGCCGCCTTCGCGGCCGCCTCGTCTCGTTTTGTCGCCGCGGTGGAGGGCATGGGCTTCTTCGGCCGACTGCCGAAGAGGCCTGAAGCGGCTCGGCGCTTCTGCGCACCGCCGGCGGCCGGTGCGATGGACGAGCCCGCGCCCTGATAGTCGGCCGCCGGCTGGCGACGCGGGGCGACTTCGGCTTCAGCATTGTCCGGCCAGTCCTCGAAGCTCGTGGTGAACCTTGAGCCTCCGGGCTCGGCATTGTCCCCCATGACGGCGTCTTCCATGGAGGCCGCCCCCAAGTCCGGGTCGTCAACGTCGTCCACCGTGCGGTCGGGGGCATACTGGCGTTCAATCCCTGCCGCCCTGGCCGGCGGCGGAAGAAGAGGGTTCTGCTCAAAAGAACCGACTGGTCAGAAGCCGGCCGTCATGAAGCCGGCTGATGACAAAAAGAAGATAGAGAAAGAAGCTTACCACGGGCGGAGGATTGGCGCGAGAATATGGCGCCTTGCCGTATTGCCAGTCCCCAACGAGCTTGCAGTTGGCGATGTAATTAACCATGAGCGCCACCTCCGCGTGGGGCATTTCCCATGTGCTCAGCCAGCTTGGGTCGAAGTGGCCGCTCATCTGACACATCATATGGTGCCGGCTTTGGAGAGGAAGAATCCGGCGCTCCACGAAGGCGGCCACCAAGTCGGCCCCGCGCAGGCCTTCCGACTGGATCATCACCCGAAGCCGGGAGACGGCGGTGTTCCCTGCCGGAGACAGTGACCGGGACCGGAAACCCCACGAGGGCTGCCTCCCAGCCGGCGGGCCAGCTATGTAAGCCGGCAGGTTGATGTAGTCTCCTTGCTCGGCGACGTTCCTCACATAGAAGTATGATTTTTGCCAGACCTTCACCGACTGGATTAGGGGGATGGACGGGAATGGATTGTTCTCGCTCGCCCTCCTCATGGCGATGAAGGCCCCGCAGGGTGCGGGCACGCCGGCGACGACGGTGCCGAGTTTGCTCTGGAAGAACTCTCCCCAGAGCTCCAGCGTGGGGAGCAGCCCCAAGAAGCCTTCGCAGAGGGAGACGAAGGCCGACAGCAGCATCACCGCATTGGGCGTGAGGTGATGCGGCTGGAGGTTGTAGAACTCGAGGAAGGAGCGCAGAAATCCGCTTGCCGGAAGGCCGAAACCGCGCAGGCAGTGCGAGCGGAAGACGACCCGCTCGCCCTCCTCCGGCGCCGGCGAGATCTCCGTCGCCGGCGCCAGGCGGACCTGCACGAGGTTGGCGCCGGGCAGGCGCCGAGTCTGGCGGAGGAACTCCACATGGTCTTCATGGACGTTGGAGCCGTCCCACGAGCTTGACAACGCCATGGGAGCGAGGCGATGTAGAGACGCGGCGGCGCTGAGACGGGAGGCTGCGGCGGCAACAAGAGGAAGAAACAAGGATTAGGAGGGGCGGAGCGAGAGAGAGCGTGCGAACCTCTGTCGCCCTCCCTCCTCCCCCTACTTATAGGCTCGCGTGGCGGAGCCGAGGAGGCGTGGCATGGGGAAGCGTGGGGATCGATCGTGCCCACTCCCCACGTCCCGGGATTATTGAGCCTTAACAGCGAAACAAAACTGCCTCGAGAAGGCGAGCGGCCCCTGTGGGCCACGGAAGATCCGCGCCCGGACCAAGGCTCGCGGGTGGCGGGCCCAGGACTACGGCGGCGTCCCATCGCGCGCGTGCGCTCGCAGGATCCCGCTGCCACGTGGCCGCGGGAGGGCCCGTGGTCAGCACGCAGGTCCCCCCCTCCTCCCGCCTACAAGACGCGGGGCTCTCTGAAGTCGGCATACGCCCGCAAAGCCGGCTCTTCAGGATGGGAAGCTGACCAAGCTTCTCGTCCCCCTGCTCGCCTCGAAGCTCGATCAGCTTGGGGGCTACTGTCGAAGTAAATAGCCATGGGTAGCCTAGCCGGCTTCCCCTAACTCTTCTGAAAAAATTACGAGCCCGCCCAACTCTCAAGAATCCAAGACATGGGGCCGCCTTCCCCTTGCTGACTGCCACCTAGGCCGGCTTTCGGAAGGCGGTCCGACTTTAGCCCTCATGAGAAGGCCGACTCCAAGAAGCCGGCCATGAGAAGGCCGACTCCAAGAAGCCGGCCATGAGAAGGCCGACTCCCATAAAGCGGTCGAGACCGTACCCTCAAAGTTTGCACCCACCTAACGGCGGTGCGATGGGGCGTGGCTACAGTGAAGCCTGCCACCCCCGAATCCCAGAGCATGCCTGGCACAGTGCGCCGTACGAAGTAGGCATGACCCGTCCGGCGCAGCACTGTTGCCATGATGACTTTGGTGTCACCCACGACGGGCCGCCAGCGTGGCCCACAGATGGTGGGCCCCTTTGAGCAGAGAGATGCCCGAAGGCGGCCACGCCTCCAACCAGTCGGCCCAAGACAGAGCCGGCTCCCCGCAGCCGGCTTGCCGGCTCCCTCAAAGAAGACGCCCCATTAAGGAGACAAGACACGGTGAGGCTACAGCGATCGCCTGACAGGCGGCGGTACTGTCGCCGCGCTTACCACGATGAAGCCCACGTCAACAAGATGGAGCCACAGTAACCAGCCGCCGACCAGGCCCTGGACAGTGGGGCCTGCCTGTCGACCAAGGGGCCGGCAGCCGGCGGGACCCACCAGTCGGCGGGCCCCAGCAGCCGGCGCAGAAGCCGGTGAGCGCAGTCACAGACGGCTGGGGCCCGCGCCCAGTCGGATTACCATTGTACCCCCGGGGGGTAGGCCTATATAAACCCCCCGTGGCACCCATGCAAAAGGGTTCGACCCCCTGCTAGTCTTAGACACCACACGAGGAGAGGAAACAGGCTAGCCGTGCCCTTCTTCCTCCTCCCACCAAACAGCTCAAGGAGTATTGTGTAGCACTTGTTCATCTAGTGATCATGCGGAGACCCCGCAGAGCAGCAGTAGGGATGTTATCTCCACGGAGAGCCCCGAAGCTGGGTAAGATCTGCCGGCGTGCATGTCTTCGCCTTATCCCGTTTCCAGGCACCAGCGATGTCTTACTGGCTCCCACAATGATAAGCCACCCGTTGGCATATGTCGCACCTACCACCCGACACCAGGCTAGCACAAACACGAATTAAACATAAAAACACAACAAAAACAGAGGCTAGATAAATTATCTATTACTAAACAGGAACAAAAAGCAACGAACAAAAAATAAACTTGGGTTGCCTCCCAACAAGCACTATCGTTTAACGCCCCTAGCTGGGCATGATGATTTCAATGATTTCAATGATGCTCACATAAAAGATAAGAATTGAAATATAAAGAGAGCATCATGAAGAATATGACTAGCACATTTAAGTCTAACCCACTTCCTATGCATAGGGATTTTGTGAGCAAACAACATATGAGAACAATAATCAACTAGCATAGGAAGGCAAAACAAGCATAACTTCAAAAACTTTAAGCACATAGAGAGGAAACTTGATATTATTGCAATTCCTACAAGCATATGGTCCTCCCTCATAATAATTTTCAGTAGCATCATGAATAAATTCAATGATATAACCATCACATAAAGCATCCTTTTCATGATCTACCAGCATAGAAATATTATTACTCTCCACATAAGCAAAATTCTTCTCATTCAGAATAGTGAGAGTATCATAAGAAACTCGAATACTATAAACTGTTTCCACATTAAAAGAGTAATGTTCAGAAAAAGGGTAATCATAATCATGACACATTTTATAAATATATTCATCACTACTTTTTATAGCATATGTATCATCACAATAATTATCATAAGTAGCAACTTTGTTCTCATCATAATCGATTGAAACCTCTTCCAAGATAGTGGAATCATCACTAAATAAAGTCATGACCTCTCAGAATACACTTTCATAATTATCATAATAAGATTTAACATCCACCAAAATAGTGGGATCATTACTTCCTAAAGTTGACATTCTTCAAAACCCACTTTCACCATTATAATCATCATAAGTAGGAGGCATGCTATCATCATTATAAATTTGCATATCAAAACTTGGGAGACCAAAAATATCATCTTCATTAAACGTAGCATCCCCAAGCTTGGGACAAACATTAACTGCAGCAAATATATTCTCAAAAACATCATCTTCATCAAACATATCATCCCCAAGCTTGGGCCTTTTCATATCATAAGCATAATCACTCTCATCATTAATAGTATGGACAACACCAATAGTATAGCAATTATCATCATCACAATGAGTAATAGGAGCAACATCATTTGGGAGGGATACCGTTTTACCTTTACTTCTTTGTTTCTTCTTTTTCTTCTTCACATCATGTGTGGGTTCAATCCTCTTTTTAGAGCTCCTTATTAATGAGATTTGTTGAATAGAAGGCTCCTCCTCGTTACCTGATTCATCATAAGAAATAATAGGAGGATATTGGGAGGTCTCTTCCCTTTCATTAGTATTCTATTTATCTTCTATTTCTTTTCTTTTCTTTATGTAATTGGCAATATAAGGATTTTAAATACAATTCACCGCACAATACATATAAATTTCCTCTAGATCAAAATCAAGAAGTTTATCACAGGAAAATACTGGAAGATAGTTAGTTATACGTTTCATTTCTTCATAACCCATAAGAAAACTAAGTTCATTATGATGTGCAAGGGAAATCAAATCATCACAATTTTTGGAAACGATTAGATCATGAAACAATTTGCATCGGATGGTTAAATGACCATGTTCATTGCAGAGTTCACAAGTAAGGCTAAGAAAATTTAAATTTTCAGCTCAAACATCTTGCCTTTCTTGGAACCATTTAGTTTCTAAGTACTTATGCCTCTTGAAAAATCTATCTTCCCTAATTGGTGTGTACTTGCAAACTCATGCACTCCACAAAAATCGACATGCTTATGAGAGACATTCTCATCATGACTAGTGCAATCATCATTAGTACTATGGATATTCAAAGAGTTCACACTAATAACATTGCAATCATGCTCATCATTCAAAGATTTAGTGCCAAACATTTTAATGCATTCTTCTTCTAACACCTTGGCACAATTTCCCTTTGCATCACACTCACGAAAGATATTAAAAAGATGAAGTGTATGAGGCAAACTCAATTCCATATTTTTTTGTAGTTTTCTTTTATAAACTAAACTAGTGCTAAAACAAGAAACAAAAAGATTCAATTGCAAGATCTAAAGATATACCTTCAAGCACTAACTCCCGACAACGGCGCCAGAAAAGAGCTTGATGTCTACTACACAACCTTTTTCTTGTAGACGTTGTTGGGCCTCCAAGTGTAGCGGTTTGTAGGACCGTAGCAAATTTCCCTCAAGTGGATGACCTAAGGTTTATCAATCCGTGGGAGGCGTAGGATGAAGATGGTCTCTCTCAAACAACCCTGCAACCAAATAACAAAGAGTCTCTTGTGTACCCAACACACCGAATACAATGGTAAATTGTATAGGTGCACTAGTTCGGCGAAGAGATGGTGATACAAGTGCAATATGGATGGTAGATATAGGTATTTGTAATCTGAAAATGTAAAAACAGCAAGGTAACAAGTAATAAAAGTGAGCATAAACGGTATTGCAATTCTTGGAAACAAGGCCTAGGGTTCATACTTTCACTAGTGCAAGTTCTCTCAACAATAATAACATAATTGGATCATATAAATACCCCTCAACATGCAACAAAGAGTCACTCCAAAGTCACTAATAGCAGAGAACAAACCAAGAGATTATGGTAGGGTACGAAACCACCTCAAAGTTATCCTTTCTGATCGATCTATTCAAGAGTCCGTAGTAAAATAACATGAAGCTATTCTTTCCGTTCGATCTATCATAGAGTTCGTACTAGAATAACACCTTAAGACACAAATCAACCAAAACCCTAATGTCACATAGATACTCCAATGTCACCTCAATTATCCGTGGGTATGATTATATGATATACATCACACAATCTCAGATTCATCTATTCAACCAACACAAAAGTACTTCAAAGAGTGCCCCAAAGTTTCTATCGGAGAGTCAAGACGAAAACGTGTGCCAACCCCTATGCATAAGTTCACAAGGTCATGGAACCCGCTAGTTAATCACCAAAACATACATCAAGTGGATCAATAGAATACCCCATTGTCACCACGAGTATCCCACGCAAGACATACATCAAGTGTTCTCAAATCCTTAAAGACTCAATCTGATAAGATAACTTGAAAGGGAAAACTCAATTCATCACAAGAGAGTAGAGGGGGAGAAACATATTAAGATCCAACTATAATAGCAAAGCTCGTGATACATCAAGATCGTATCACCTCAAGAACACGAGAGAGAGAGAGATCAAACACATAGCTACTGGTACATACCCTCAGCCCCGAGGGAGAACTACTCCCTCCTCGTCATGGAGAGCGCTGGGATGATGAAGATGGCCACCGGAGAGGGATTCCCCCCTCCGGCAGGGTGCCGGAACGGGTATAGATTGGTTCTCGGTGGCTATGGAGGCTTCTGGCGGCAGAACTCCCTATCTATTCTGCTCCCCGAAGTTTTTAGGGTATATGGGTATATATAGGAGGAAGAAGTACGTCGCTGGATCTCCGGGCTGTCCACGAGGCAGGGGGCGCGCCCAGGGGGGTGGGCGCGCTCCCCACCCTCGTGGGCAGCCCGGGACACTTCTGGTCCATCTCTGATACTCCGTGGGCTTCTTCTAGTCCAAAAATAAGTTCCGTGAAGTTTCAGGTCAATTGGACTCCGTTTGGTTTTCCTTTTCTGCGATACTCAAAAACAAGGAAAAACAGAAATAGGCACTGGGCTCTAGGTTAATAGGTTAGTCCTAAAAATCATATAAAATAGCATATAAATGCATATAAAACATCCAAGGTTGCTAATATAATATCATGGAACAATCAAAAATTATAGATACATTGGAGACGTATCACCCCACAGCACATGCTGCAGTTCCAAATCCAAGAATTGGTTTTCAATTTTGCGAACATCCGCAAGGTATGCCTCCATGTGCTCGTCCTTTGGCTCATATACTTTGTTTGAGAAGTTGAGGAGGAGGTGAGATTCGCCCTTGATGGTGAGGCGCTTCACTCCCTAGGCTACCGCAGCCTTGAGGCCAGCGATCAAGACCTCGTACTCCACGATGTTGTTGGAGACCTTCTCGCCCTGCTGGAAGCAGAGCTGCACAGCGTAGCAGAGATTGTCCTAGGTGGGTGAGATGAGGACGTCTCCAACCCCCGTGCCCTGACGCGCGAAAGCGCCATTGTCGGTGTCAAAACCGGCAGATCTCGGGTAGGGGGTCCCGAACTGTGCGTCTAAGGCGGATGGTAATAGGAGGCAGGGGACACGATGTTTTACCCAGGTTCAGGCCCTCTTGATGGAGGTAAAACCCTACGTCCTGCTTGATTTATTCTTGATGATATGGGTATTACAAGAGTTGATCTACCACGAGATCAGAGAGGCTAAACCCTAGAAGCTAGCCTATGGTATGATTGTATGTTGTCGTACGGACTAAACCCTCCAGTTTATATAGACACCG
Organism: Triticum aestivum; assembly: GCF_018294505.1. Lineage (NCBI taxonomy): Eukaryota > Viridiplantae > Streptophyta > Magnoliopsida > Poales > Poaceae > Triticum > Triticum aestivum. The sequence goes on from NC_057809.1 coordinate 398,007,991, forward strand.
GAGGGGGCTAGGGTTACACAAGGTCGGTTACAAAGGAGGAGATATACATATCCGTATTGCCTAGCTTTCCTTCCACGCCAAGTAGAGTCCCATCCGGACATAGGACAAAGTCTTCAATCTTGTATCTTCATAGTCCAACAGTCCGGCTGCCCAGAGACCCCCTAATCCAGGACTCCCTCAGTAGCCCCTGAACTTGGCTTCAATGACAACGAGTCCGGCGCGCAGTGTTGTCTTCGGCATTGCAAGGCAGGTTCCTCCTCCGGATATACCACAGAAGAGTTCTAATAAAGGATAGTGTCTGACCCTGCATAATAAGTTCCACATACCACCGTAGAGAGAATAATATTTCCACAAATCTAATCTGCTGACACGTTTAGGCAACATAACATCATGCCCTGGCTCGGTGATTATTCGAACCGTTTTTCTTTAACTAGCCCCACACATAACGCGAGGCGGTTTCTTGACACGTCTTGTCAAAGCAGAGATCGTGTTCCCCTAATTACGGGATTCTCATCAATACGGTCGTGGGTAACCCAACCGTGCCTAGGACTCCTAGATTTTAGGCAAGTCCCAAACGGCCACTAGGAGGACGCTTGATATTCACCCTCTTTATAAAGGGACAAGGCTTTTACTTTTTTCCCTCCCGTGCTCAATCGAATCCTTCCCCCGCCTCGAGTTCTAACACCCAAAGCCCAGGTCAGGTGCTTCGGACCTTCAACCATATCCGGATCTAGCCTTCAAGGCCGGTGGATGCCCTCCTCCATTACGGAAGAGGATATCAAGACGTTGAGGGAGGCCAGATACCTGACCGCCGAGGTTTTGCATCGGTTGCCTGCCCGAGGGCAGGTCGTCCCTACTCCCGAACCCAACGAGAATGTTGTGTTTGTCTCCCACTTCCTCCGAGGTCTAGGCCTCACTCTGGATCCCTTCGTTAGGGGTTTCATGTTCTATTACGGGCTAGATTTCCACGATCTAGCCCCGGACTCCTTTCTCCACATCTCGGCATTTATTGTCCTATGTGAGGCCTTTCTCCGCATTACCCCTCACTTCGGCCTGTGGCTCAAGACCTTTGACGTGAAGCCGAAGATGGTCAAGGGGCAGCATGTAGCGTGCGGAGGCGCATTAATAAGCAAGATCGCTGGAGCTCCATGGCCAAAGGGTTCCTTTCCAGAGGTGTCCGGATTATGGCAACGGGAGTGGTTTTGCATCACAGCTCCCAGAAGTGCCAAGTGGGTGGCTGCCCCTGCTTTCCGCTCGGGCCGTCCACCACAACTGATGTCATTGATTAGCAGAGGGATGAGCTGGGGTCCAGCCAAGGATGTGCCTATACTGCAGAGCCGCATTCAAGATCTCTTCGAAGGAGATTTCAGTCTGGTTACAGTGGTGCAAGTCATGTTGGTTCGTCGAGTCCAGCCTTGCAAACGCCGGCCCCTCCGCATGTGGGAGTTCAACCCAGAAGGACCGTGCACTATTCAGAATTTCCTCAGCCTGACGCACAAGGAGATGTATAAATCATTCTTCGGACCCCAAATAGAGTGTCCGGATACAACCGAGGATGTGGGCCTGAGCAGGAACCGCACCACCGACCAAGTAAGTAATCCTCTAGCCGAACACACCGTCTTTCATTTATCATGACGTCATTCTGATAAATTGCTCTTTGACCAGGACTGGCTAACAAAGGCGAAGATGATTCGGTGTTCGGCCCGCCTTCCTGAGGGTTTGGACAATCCGGTACTGGAAAAGATGCTCGAGCTAGCACCTTGCCCGGAGCCCTCAAAGGAAGATAAAGGGGGGAATAATGATGGCGAAGGCGGGCCCCCATCGCTACCAATTCCAACCAAGGGAATAAGTTCCTCCGTGAAGGAGGATAACCAAGGGGAAGAATCTGACATTCTCTCACTCCGGTGAAGGAAGAGGACTGCCACTGAAGAGCCGGAAACCAAGGCTTCCAAATGGGACAAGAAGTCTCCACCAGAGGGTCCTGCCTTGGAGGGTGCTCTTGCCGCACAAAGTCCGCGCGGGGATCAGCCCTCTAACGATCCGTAAGTGATAAAAAATGCTTAATAGTAAAGATATTATACCTTACTTTCGAGGAAAATTACCGAAGCGTTTAGCCCTTCTCAACGGAGCTCGTCTTCAGGGGATCTTCTTCCGGAGATGATGGAGAGCGAAACGCCTCCCCTGGACTCCCCCGCTCAAGAAACGGGCGACCTTGAGGTGTCGTCATAGAGGCCCTCCCTGGGTCCAGTGAGGCCAGAAGATAATCCTATGGTCACCTGAAGTCCCCAGTATCCGGCCCTTGAAGAGGGCAAACAAAAGAGTCCGGCGCCGTCTGGTATGCGGTCGGACGCACTGAGGGATCTGCTGAAGCGAGCGACCATCTCGGAAGAACACCATATGTTGATGGGCACGGTGATGGAAAGGATTTCGTCCACCGAAAGCGGGTTCCATGACGCCTTTATGAGTCTACTAACGGGCTATGAGGTACGTAAAATGATATACATTTGTGATAGTACCGCACATTTTTAGGTGTGCCCTGTGTAGGTAGTAGCCCCTGAGACTCTGGTTGTCACCGAGAACGGCGGCAAATAGAGGATCGTAGTCCCAGGTAATAACCATACCGCTTTTATGTGCAGGTGGTGGAAGCTCCGGTGGCTAGCCGGACTAATGAGTTTGCCGAACTAAAGCGGCAACTAGATGCGGCGGATGCCGACATCGAGCTTGTTAACAAGCGGCTCGACGAGGCACATGGTAGGTGATTTTTCTGGTGAATGTCACATAGTAAGAGCAGCGTGATGCCAATATCTTTAATATGTTGTGACTGCAGATGGAGCTGCCACCGTGGAGACCCTTCGGGCGGAGCTTGCCCGAGCCAAGGAGCAAGCAAGGAGTAATAATGCGGCCGCTTTGAAGGTGGCCGAAGATTTGAGAGCCGAGAAGGCCGCGCACGGTGAGAGCAAAGAGAAAATGACCAAGATGGCTGTAAAGTTAAAAGACACTGCCGACCGTTGCTAGTTCCTTGAAGAAGAAAACCGAGCAAAGGCGATGGACCATGAAAAGGCCACGATGGCGACCAAAGACACCCGCTCTGCTATGAGAGCGAAGAAGGAGGAGCTGCGTGAAGCCGGGGATATTGTGGCTGGGAAGCCCTTTATGCTGTGGAGGAAGTTCGGAGATCCACGGTATGCCCCTCTGGATCGGCTATGGAGTTCGGCAGACGCATATCTGGACTTGGCGGCGAGCGCGGTCGATGCGGCTTAATACTTCTGAGATCAAACGGATCATGAAGTGGACAAGCTGTTCTGGTCACAATTTAACGTTCCAGAGCGTCCGCTTCCATTGACTGATCAGCTAGCCGAATGGGCTGAACTCAATAGGTTGTCCGGACTCGCCATGAGGTCTGTCGTGGATCAGCTGTGGCCGGAAAGGCCAAAGCCGAACATCTATTTTAGCCTGATGTAGCAGTTCCTTGGTGCGGTGCCACGCATCAATGCGATGAAGAGGTCGGCGTGAATAGAAGGCTCATGGATGGCCCTTGCCCGTGTCGAAGCATACTGGGCGGAGATGGATGCTACCATTGTTGCGGCGCAGGGTTCGGCCATAGGCCGAGTTGCTGCGGAGCACTATTTTGAAGAAGTTCTTGAGGGTGCTCGTTTGATAGAGGCCCCGTGCTCGAAGAATATTATGTTTGAGTGACATGTATTGCCATTGTAAAAACAATGTTTTAGTAAATTTATCAAGGTTGTATTTATACTTTTGCCCGAAAGTAATATGATGCCTCCTGTGCAGCCATCTACGTATGTATATCCTGAAAGATTGCAGTCGTCGGCTTCAGCCCCCATGCATATAATACGGGGGTGCTTGCAGAAGATGCGTGTTCACAATTAATCCAACATCCTAGTCCTATTAAGGAGGTGATAGCGCAGCGAACTAGGCAACCGAACTATAATGCTTTAACACTTTCACTTAGCCAGAGGAGTTTGATAGTGGGGCTACTATATAGCCCCTGGTGGCTCCGCACTCTCCCGAATTCCGGGTGCGTACATGCCTAGCCGGGAAACGGCCCTTCGTTAAGGCAGAGGAATTCTAAGATTCCAATAGGTCATCGAGTGGTTGACCAGTCTCACGGTATATCATGACAGTCAATTTTCGGCTTTCCCTACTGAGGTGCTCGTCCGGATGAACCAGGGCACAATTGTAGTAGTTCTCCTGGTGCCGCCTTAGCCGATAGAGCGGAACGTAAGGCAGCAAAACACAGGAGCCGGGCAAACCCAACATTTGACCAAAGACATGATTCGGAGCTGATGCATATAAGGCTAAACTCGCGACGCCGAACACTCCCTAAGGTATTCGGTCTTTATGGTGTAAACCGGGCCTAAACAGTGCCCTTTGTAAGAAGCCCCTGCTGTCCAGGTACGTGCATTGTTCTGGCGTGGACACATGCCAAGATGTTTGAATCCTTCTCAATTGTACTGAGAATTCGAGGGATGTGTATCAACAAGAGACAGTAAAAAAGGTTGACGCAGGGTCTTAATCTAAAGAGAATCCTTTGAACGGGTCCCTGCTGCACGTCTGCGCCTGTGTCTCCGTTGTGCCGTATCCTGGATGGGTGTAGCACGATGGTCATCTATAAAAGAGAGGAACTTAGGTGAAAAGTTGTTGTGCAAAAAGGTAGGTTTAAAGAACCATGTGCAATTCAAGATGAGTACAAATTGCCACTTGTCTGCGCGCGTTGAGCCCCTTGTATTTGTAATAGGGGTGTGGCCATCAAACCTATGTGAATTACATATAGCTGCGTCGGACTCTTCTAACCGTGTCCGTAGTCTTGACGACCTATTGAATGCTTTAGTTGGTGAGGCCATTTTAGTGTGCGGCTGCCAAGGCAGCTGCACTCTCTTCGGCGCGCAGGGATCGCTCAATATTTCCATTTACTGTAATGATGCCACGTGGACCGGGCATCTTAAGCGTGAGGGAAGCGTAATGCGGTATTGCATTAAAGCGAGCGAAAGCTTCGCGTCCAAGTAGTGCTTGATAGCCACTTTGGAACGGAGCAATGTGGAAGGTTAAATTTTCACTATGGAAGTTATCGGGGAAGCCGAATATAACCTCTAGTAGCAGGGAGCCCGTGCAATGAGCCACTGGGCCTGGCGTTACTCCTTTAAAGGGAGTATTGCTGTGGAAAATTTTCGTTGGGTCTATCCCCATTTTGCGGATTGTGTCCTGATATATCAGGTTTAGACTACTGCCACCGTCCATCAGGACTCGTGTGAAGTGGTATCCGTCAATTATTGGATCTAATACCAAGGCAGCCCATCCTGCGCGCCGAATACTTGCCGAGTAATCTTGATGGTCGAAGGTGATCGATTGAGACGGCCAGTGGCAGAACTCCGCGGTGATAGGCCCATGGGCATATTTATCTGGGAGTGCCGCTTTCTTTCTCCCCTTTATCACGTGTAACACATTTACTGTTTTGACTTTTGGTTGAAATTTCTTCTGTTCCCTAGTGCATTGCTTGCGAGGCTCATCCTCGTCTTCGCTTGGTGTATCCTGCCCCTTATGTTCGGCGTTGAGCTTGCCGGACTGCTTGAAGACCCAACATTCTCTATGGGTATGATTTGCAGGTTTATCGGGGGTGCTATGGATCTGACATATTTGGTCCAGAATTTTGTTTAGGCCGGACAGTTCATCTCTGGCGCCTTTAGAGGGCGACTTTTGCTGACCTGGCCAAGAGCTTCTGAATCCGGCATTTACCGTCGTGCTCTTCGGGCTGTCTTCTTTATTCCGGCGCTTATTATTTTTGCTGCGTCGTGATTTCCCGTTTCCATCTCTAACTTCGGATGTACTTGGGGCGCTGGTGCTGCATCGGGCTAGCCAGCTGTCCTCGCCCACGCAAAAGTGGGTCATGAGGCTTGTTAATGCTTCCATTGTTCTCGGCTTTTCTTGGTCGAGGTGTCTGGCAAGCCATTCATCTCGGACGCTATGTTTAAAAGCTGCCAAGGCTTCGGCGTCCGGACAGTCGACTATTTTGTTCTTTGTAGTAAGAAACATGTTCCAAAGCTTTCGGGCTGACTCTCTCGGCTGTTGAGTTATATGAATTAAATCATCCGCATCCGGAGGTCAGACATAAGTCCCTTGAAAATTTGCCCGAAAAGCGTCTTAGAGCTCATCCCAGCTTCCAATGGAGCTTTCGTGGAGGCTTTTAAGCCAGTGCCGAGCTGGCCCTTTGAGTTTGAGGGGTAAATACTTAATGGCGTGGAGATCATCTCCTCGAGCCATATGGATATGGAGGATATAGTCCTCAATCCAGACCCCAGGGTCTGTTGTTCCGTCGTATGCCTCTATGTTTACGGCTTTGAAGCCCTCTGTAAATTCATGGTCCAGCACCTCGTCGGTGAAACATAGGGGGTGTGCGGCACCCCTGTATCTGGGTGTACCACGTTGTTTGGATGTTTGTTGTGTTGCATCGTATGCTGGAGCGCGCTTGCGTGGTCCATAGATGGATCGGGTTGCGCCATCCTTTTGATGCGAACCCTCGCGTGGATCGCGTATTGGCTTAGGTGCGGCGTTGTTTGCCGCTCTATGTTGACCGTGAGGTCGTCTATCCGGCCAGATGGCCATTTTGATTTTTGGTTGCGGGGGATCTAAGGCCTCCTCATCGAATTCAGGTAGCAACTTCCGCTTCGGGTAGCTCTTGGTGGGGCGATTACCTCCGTACTTCGCTGCTGTGTTTAGTACTTTGATCCATGTGATCCTGAGTGTGTCTTGCGCAGCCTTGAGCCTTTGCTTCTGCTTTTTAAGACTCCTCGCAGTGGCAACAAGCCTTTGACAGGCATTCTATTGCTCCGGATGTCTGTCCGGTGCGATGTCGTTGGGTCTATATGATCGTTGTTTCTGCCGAGGCGGGATTTGGAGCGGCGCTTACGCCACCGCTTTGACTGCTTCTCGAGGGGACAACCCTTCGTTGCATGCTTCCGTTCCTCGTCGTTGTTTTCTTTTGGTGTGTCCACCATGTATATGTCATGTGATGAAGTGGGCGTCCAGTGCCCTGTGGGCAGTGGTTCCTGTTTGTCTCCTGCATCGTCGTCCATACCATTGATGTCTTCGAAGTCGAAGTCGAGCATGTCGGTTAACTCATCGACAGTGGCTACTAAGTGGGTGGTGGGTGGGCGGCGAAGTTCTTCGTCATCCGCATCCCGATCCTGCCGGACATAGTTCGGCCAGGATCCTCCTGACAAGGAGAGAGACCTTATTGAGTTCAGTATGTCGCCGAAGGGCGAGTGCTGAAAAATATCCGTGGAGGGAAACTCCATGGTCGGCACCCAATCGGATTCGATAGGAACGGGCGCAGGCTGTTCGAAGTTCGTGGCCGGAGAACGATCCGGAAGTTTAGCAACACGGCTCTTGTGAAAGGTAGCGTCGATCCTCAGCTCGATCGCCGCTGAGAGTGCGGCCTCCATGGCAGTGTCTATCCCTCCGTCCTCGGATGGCGCGATAGGCTCCGAATTGAGGGTCGGAGCAGTTGTCGGTGCGATCTCCTGAACATTGTCCGATGGCAGAGCTAAATCATGCTCATCAAGAACGTGCGGCGCACTCGGCAGGCGCTCGAATCCGTCGAAGATCAAGTCTCCGTGGATATTGGCCGTGTAGTTTAAGCTTCCAAACATGACCTGGTGCCTAGGGGCATAACTTTAGATCTGCTCCAGATGGCCAAGCGAGTTGGCCCACAGTGCGAAGCCGCTGAACACAAAGATCTACCGGGGGAGAAAAGTCTCACCCAGGACTGCATCACTATCGATGATTATAGGAGCCATCAATCCTTACGGCGACAACACAGAGGAACTCTCAATGAAAGCACCAATGTCAGTGTCAAAACCGGCGGATCTCGGGTAGGGGGTCCTGAACTATGCGTCTAAGGTAGATGGTAACAGGAGGCAGGGGACACGATGTTTTACCCAGGTTCGGGCCCTCTTGATGGAGGTAAAACCCTACGTCCTGCTTGATTTATTCTTGATGATATGGGTATTAAAAGAGTTGATCTACCACGAGATCGGAGAGGCTAAACCCTAGAAGCTAGCCTATGGTCTGATTGTATGTTGTCCTATGGACTAAACCCTCCGATTTATATAAACACCGAAGGGGGCTAGGGTTACACAAGGTCGGTTACAAAGGAGGAGGTATACATATCCATTTTGCCTAGCTTGCCTTCCACGCCAAGTAGAGTCCCATCCGGACACGGGACGAAGTCTTGAATCTTGTATCTTTATAGTCCAACAGTCCGACCAAAGGATATAGTCCAGCTGTCCGGAGACCCCCTAATCCAGGACTCCCCCAGCCATCGAAGTACATGACCCAACCATCTGGCGCTTCGCTTCCTGGTGGGAGTGGGCGGTCCAAGCCTACCTCGGGGCTAGGAATGTCGGTCCATTCTGCCATGAAATCAACGAGTGTCGCCCCCTTGATGACCCTGGTGGTGCTGAACTCCAATTGGAATGTCTACAATTCGATGTTCCACTCGGCGACTCTCCCTGCAGCATTGGAGCTCCGAAACACCCTTTCCAGGGGGTAAGATGAGACAACCTTGATTGGATGGCCTTGGAAGTAGTGGCGCAGCTTGTGGGGGGCGACAAGGAGCACGAGAAAGAGCTTCTGCGGCATGATGTAGCATGCCCGTTCATCACACAGTACCGTGCTGACAATGTACATCGGGTGCTCGACGAGGGCGGAAGTGTTGGTGGAGTCTTGCACCTCCTGAGGCTGGGTGACCTCAGGAGTTTGGTTGCTTCTTGGGGGCAGCCGTGGCCTCGGGAGCATCATTCTATGGGGCCTGGTCGTCTATTGGCCCCGTCGAGGCCTCGACGGTGCCGTCCTGGAGCTGCGTCGTCTTGGTCAGGTGCGCGGTGTCGCTCGGCGGGCCCCCGTCCTTGCACCCCTCTTGGACAGCCACCAGTGCCGCGCTGGATGAGTGAGGTGTGGTGTCCAGGTATAGCACCAGGGGCTCCAGAGGACGCGGTGCTACCATCACCGGTGGGCTGGTGAGGTATCTCTTGAGATCTTGGAATGCTGCGTCAGCCTTCGGAGTCCACTTGAACGGGCCCTTCTTTTTCATCAGCTTGAAGAACGGGAGGGCGCGCTCCCCCAGGTTGGAGATTAAACGCCCCTGCGAGGTTACACAAACCACTAGTTTTTGCATCTCCTTGAGAGTATGTGGTGGGCTCTTCTCTTCTATCGCCTTGACCTTCTCTGGATTTGCCTCAATTCCCTTGTCTGACACCAGAAAACCTAGCAACTTGCCGGAGGGAATGTCAAACATGCATTTCTCTGGGTTGAGCCGCAGGTCCATCGTGCGCAGACTGGCAAATGTTTCCTCTAGGTCCTTGACAAGGGTCCTTACCTCCCGAGACTTCACTACTACGTCATCGGCGTATGACTCAGCGTTCCTTCCGAGTTGCTGCCCCAGGGCGATGTGCATCAGCCGCTGGAATGTCGCCTCGGCATTCGCAATCCAAACAGCGTGCAGGTGTAGCAGTACATCCCGCATGGGGTCAGGAAGGCTGTCTTCTCAACATCTTGTACCACTTTGATGATAGCCCGAGAAGGCGTCCAGGAAGCACAGCAGGTCACACTCGACAGTGGAGTCGATGATCTGATTGATGCGCGGGAGTGGGAAAGGGTCTCGAGGGCAAGATTTATTGAGGTTGGTGAAGTCGACGCACATGCATTCCTTCCCACCTTTCTTGGGGACGACGACCAGGTTTGCCAGCCATTCCGGGTACCGCACCTCCCCAATGACACTAGCTTCTTGTAGTTTGTGGGTTTCCTGGATGATGAAAGACTGCTTCTCCATGTATTTCCGCCACGCCTTTTGCTTCACGGGGCGCACGTTGGCGCACACCCTTAGGTGGTGCTCGATTATCCCCCTCAGGATCCTGACCAGATCCTTGGGTTCCCAGGCGAACCCCTCCTTGTTTGCGCGCAAGAATTCGACCAACGCCCTTTCCTTATATGGAGGAAGGTTGGCGCCTGTCGGTGTCAAAACCGGCGGATCTCGGGTAGGGGGTCCTGAACTGTGCGTCTAAGGCGGATGGTAACAGGATGCAGGGGACACAATGTTTTACCCAGGTTCGGGCCCTCCTGATGGATGTAAAACCCTATGTCCTCCTTGATTAATATTGATGATATGGGTAGTACAAGAGTAGATCTACCAAGAGATTAGAGAGGCTAAACCCTAGAAGCTAGCCTATGGTATGATTGTATGTTGTCCTACAGACTAAAACCCTCCGGTTTATATAGATAACGGAGAGGTTAGGGTTACACAAGGTCGGTTACAAAGGAGGAGATACACATATCCGTATTGCCTACCTTGCCTTCCACGCCAAGTAGAGTCCCATCCGGACACGAGACGAAGTCTTCAATCCTGTTTCTTCATAGTCTAACAGTCCGGCCAATGGAGATAGTCCGACTATCCGAAGACCCCCTAATCCAGGACTCCCACAGTAGGCCCTGAACCAGGCTTTCAATGACGATGAGTCCGGTGTGTTGTATTGTCTTCGGCATTGCAAGGCGGGTTCCTCCTCCGAATATACCACGGAAGAATTTGAATATAAGGATAGTGTCCGACCCTGCAAAATAAGTCCCACATACCACCGTAGAGAGAATAATATTTCCAAAAATCCAATTTGCTGACTTGTTTTGGCAACACAATATTACGTCATGGCCCGGCGATTATTCGAACCGTTTCCTTTAACTATCCCCGCACATAACGCGAGGCAGTTTTTTGACACGTCTTGTCAAAGTAGAGATCGTGTCCCCTTATCACGGGATTCTCATCAATATGGGTGTGGGTAACCCAACCGTGCCATCAATTACGACGATTGGGGGAGAAGCGAGTTTTACCAGGCTAGTGGGGACGCATAGTTTCGTCCGCCCATATAAAGGGATAAGGATTTACCTTTTCATCCACGCCTTCTTCCTCCTTTGCTCATCCACCTTCGCACACTCGAGCTCCAGCGCCCAAGTTCACATTTCCCACCTCGACCTTCTCCAACCATGTCCGGAGCGGGAGGCAGGTGGATGGTCTCCTCCGTCACGGAGGGACATGTCAAGAAGCTGAGGAGAGCCGGATACTTGCCCGACGACATCGCGCACCGGCTCCCAGAGGAGGGGCAGCTCATCCCCACCCCCAGGCCCCATGAGAGGGTAGTGTTCCTCACCCATTTCCTCCGCGGACCGGGATTTCCTCTCCACCCATTTGTCCGGGGGCTCATGTTCTACTACGGCCTGGATTTCCATGATCTGGCCCCAAACTTTATCCTCAACATCTCGTCGTTTATCGTCGTGTGCGAGGCTTTCCTCCGCATCAAGCCCCACTTCGGCTTATTTCTGAAGATTTTCAATGTCAAGCCGAAGGTAGTGAGTGGCCGCCAGGCGGAGTGCAGAGGCGCCATGGTGGGCAAGATGCCCAACGTCACATGGCTCGAGGGCTCCTTCGTGGAGACCATAAAGGGGTGGCAATCGGGGTGGTTCTACATCACCGAGCCGCATGACCCTACATGGGCAGCGGCCCCTGAGTTCCGATCTGGCTTCCCCACAGTGCTTACCTCCTCGCAAGAGAAGGGCCTGTCCTGGGGTAGTTCGGGAGAGCTGATCGGACTCCAAACATGTATTCAAAACATGGTGAACAAGAAGCTCAAACTTGTCAACGTAGTCCAGGTCATGCTCCACCGCCGGAACCTCCTGTGCCAGCAACGGGCCTTAAACTTGTGGGAGTTCGACCTGTTGCAGCACCGAACTCTGAACAGGCTCTTCGACACAACTCACGAAGATGCCTGGAGGGTGCTATTCAAGAACGCCGAGGTCCCCCCTCCCATTACTGAGGATCGCGGATTCAGCTCGAAGCGCCAAGCCAGTGCGGTAAGCTGCTTTACCTCTTACAGGATACTTATTTTTTCATAGATTGACTCCATGCGGGATCTAAACTCCCGTACCTTTGACAGGACTGGCAGGAGACGGCCAGAAAGATCGACTGTCTGGCTCCTTTGCCCGAAGGCCCAGCAGACGCTCTTCTGACGAAGATGCTGACTCCGGCTCCTTATACGGTGCCGGAGAAGACCAAGAAGGCCAAGGGAACCCAAAAGAGTTCCCGACGCCATGCGTAATCGGACTCACCGTCCGAGCACTCTATGGCGTAATCCTCCCCCAAAGACGAGGTGGCAGAAGAAGATGCCCCCCCTCCAGACGGGGGAGACAAGAAAAGGAAGGCCGCCCCAACTGGGGAGGCCGAAGGGTACAAGAAGGGGAGGACTCTCCTTCCGGACAGCTCTACCACCGCCGCCGACTACGAAGACGAGAGGCTGCCTAGGGCCAAGCCCCTGGGGAAGTCGTATGTATTCGGATACTAGAGTAACTCATAGTATTCCTTTGTCGCACTACTTCACCTAACACCGAAGTATGATTATGCAGGCCGCCCCGAGCCCGTATTTATGTATCATCCGACGGCTCCCTGGGCTCGTCGGATATGGATAGCGATCCAGTCTCGACCGCCACCTCCCCTCATCCTGTGGACGACGCTGAGGTGCTGTCTCATGAGGCACCGGGTCGAGGGGAGACAGTCTCGAAGGCGCCTCAAGGCGGCCTCCCGGACTCCGGGAGCCGAGGGGACAAGGCCCCTGAGAGCTCCGAGTTTGGCCCTCAGTCGAACATCGCACCGGAACCTCCAGTGGTTCCGGACTCGGGCAGGCGGCCTCCTTCTAAGAGGGGAGAGACAGCTGTACCGGTGACCTCTGTCCATCCAGAGGCGCCAGACAATCTGCTGGAAGCGCTTCGCAGTGCTTCCATCGACGAGGAGCATCGTACTATCATGAGTGCGGTGATCTAGAAGGTTCAGTCCGCCAAGAGCGGATTGACTGAAGGCTGTGCCAGCCTTCTAACAGGCTTTGAGGTAAGTGTTTAAAATATAGGAAAATATTACCGCATAGACAGTAGCCCCTGATGCTCCGTTCGTTGTTCACGAAGAAAAGCCGAACAGAGGATCAAACACTATCGCAGGAGTCTAATACGAGTATGTCAATATGCATATGCAGGCTTCGCTGCTCGCGTCCCCGCACTGACTGCGGAGGTCGCCGTACTGAAGCAGGACCTTAAAGGGTCCCAGGACGAGCTCGGCCTTGCCAAGAGGCAGCTCGAGGAGAACAAAGGTAAGTAGTACCTAGTCTGTGGATATGTATAAAAAGAGTGCGATTGCAAAATGACAGGATCATCGTGAATTTGCCAGGGGCCATGACCGAAGTGGCGACCCTAAAGCAAGCATTGTCCGAGGCCGAAGATAAAGTGGCCAAGGAGCGCACCGAGCGAGAAAAGCAAGAGGCTCGGGTGGGTGAGGTGCAGCAAGAGCTCCAGGCTCTCGTGACGAAGCAAGAGGCGTTGGAGCTTGACTCGAAGACGCGAGAGTCTGAGCTTGCCGCGGACCTCGAGAGCGCAAAAAAGTGCCAAGGCCGAAGCCCAAAAGGCCCTCCAGGAGATCGACGCAATGAAGAAGATAGCGGTAGGTAAGGCATTCTATATGTAGAGCAAGCATGTAAAAGTAAATTACCGATTACTTACCCGAATTCGAAGCTCTCCAGGAGCATTCGCAGATTTGCCCCGCAGCGTGTCGGATGCCACATAGTTTTACCAGGACGAGGAGGGAAGCACAACGGAGAAGCTGTTTTGGTCTCAGTATACTGGGACCGAACACCCGATGCCTCTGAGCGACCAACTAAAGCAGTTGCTCGAGCTGCACAAGGCGACCGAACAGGCCATGAAGGGCCTTATAGTCCGGTTGTGGCCTGGCGACGCCCTTCCGAACAGCTACTTTGGCCTGGTGAGGCGGCTTATGGATGCCTGCCCATGGCTGGAGGTCGTCAAGCGGTCCGTCTGCATCGAAGGTGCACGCCGGGCTTTCGCCTGTGCGAAGGTGCAGTGGGCCTAGCTAGACGCCGTGAAGCTGATCAAGGAAGGGCCGACGCAGGGCAAGGAGCATCGCACCCCCGAAATTTATTATGAGGGTGTCCTAAAGGGTGCCCGTCTTGTAGAAGACGAATGTTCAAAGGATGTAATATTTGAGTAAACTTGCTCGTGTGATCCTGTATCATGAAAACTTGTTTCATATGCGCTATGCAATGCTTGTGTGAATTTAAAATACTACCTTTTGTTTGGATGTTTATCTAATCTGAGAGATGGCTAGTCCTCGGCTTCTGCCCCCATGCCACGAGTGCTGGGGTGTTCGGGATAGACCTAAGCACTCTTCTTCCCATGTTTGGGTCCTTCGAGGGAGGTGCTCAGCACAACAAACAAGGCAACCGGACTAATAATGCTTTATCACTCTCAGTTAACCATAGAGTTCTATAATTTTAAATTTCGGCGAAGCCCCTAGTATTCGGAAGGCCGAATTCAGGGCGCGATACATGCCTTTAAGCCAGACAGGGCCGGCTCCTCGCTCTAAGCGGCATAAGTCTTTAGGGACTCGAAAACCTCGCCGAACAGCGACCAGTCTCTCGTCTTATCATGACAGTCAGTTTTAGCTTTCTCTACTGAGGTGCTTAGCCCAGCAGAACCGGGGCACAATCGCAGTAGTTCTCCTAACGCTACCTTAGCCGATAGAGCGGAACATAAGGCACCAAAACATAGGAGCCGGGCAAACCCAACATTTGACCAAAGACATGATTCGGAGCTGATGCATATAATGCTATAAGTTCGGGGTGCCGCACTTGTGAAAGTGTTCGGACTTTTCACACCATATTGTGGGTTACATAAGCCCCTGGTGTATTGGCCGTACCAAAGTGTACGGTTGCAAAACGTCATTAATGAACACATATATGTATAACAAGAATGCAATAATAGTCGTAATGTTATGCATTGTTTATTCAAAAAGGTGCGTTTAAAGCAGAATGATACAGATGGTGCGATAAGCAAAGAGTAGGACTATGTCCCTTCCAAGGGCAAGCTGAGGAATAGTATTAAATCAAATATTTGGCTTTTTATTGTAATCCACCTGGGTATTCCGTGGTGTGATGTAGCTTTTTGCCTCCTTGGTTGCTGCATCATGTGTTCGGCAATAGTGCTGCTGGGCAGGGTTTCCAGAGATTAATGTCCTGAGAAAGAGAAAAATAACCAAACAGGAAGCCCCTAGTGCGGTTTAAGCCGCGTCTTGGGGCGTGCCGCAGTTGTGCCCCCCTCCCCACCTGTGCCCATGGTATTTTTAATGCGTAATTTTGTACGCGTGGCACGAGTTTCACCATTTGGCTGGAACTGGGGTGGGGGCGGCATTGCTACGCGAGCTCAGATCGCGCCAGGCGGTCTAGTTGCCGATTGCTCCGAGCGTGCTTGAAGGTGTCCGGGTCTTGAAACGCCGAACTGGTGGACTGCCTTGAGAGTCTGCTTTGCGCTTCTGCTGTGAGGGCCATAGTGTGCTCCTCCGTTTGGAGAGGGTGCTCTGTGTTTCCATTGACTGTAATAACCCCGCGAGGTCCTGGCATCTTGAGCTTGAGGTATGCATAATGCGGTACCACATTGAATCTCGCAAATGCGGTTCGCCCGAGCAGTGCATGATGACCACTGTGGAACGGGACTATATCGAAGATTAACTCTTCGCTTCGGAAGTTATCCGGGGATCCGAAGACCACTTCCAGTGTAATTGAGCTTGTGCAATGGGCCTCTACGCCTGGAATGACGCCCTTAAAGGTCGTTTTTGTGGGTTTGATCCTTGAGCGGTCTATACCCATTTTGCGCACTGTGTCCTGATAAAGCAGGTTCAGGCTGCTGCCGCCATCCATAAGGACTCGAGTGAGGTGAAATCCGTCAATGATTGGGTCCAGAACCAGTGCGGCGAATCCGCCATGACAGATACTAGTGGGATGGTCCCTGCGATCGAAAGTGATCGGATAGGAGGACCATGGATTGAACTTTGGGGCGACTAGCTCCAACGCATATACGTCCCTGAGCGCACGCTTCCGCTCCCTCTTGGGGATGTGGGTTGCGTATATCATGTTCACCGCCCGCACTTGTGGGGAAAACCTCTTCTGTCCTCCGGTGTGTGGCTGCCGGGGCTCCTCCTTGTCATCGCTATGTGGCCCGTTGTCCTTGTTTTTGGCAATTAACTTGTCGGCCTGCATGAACACCCAAAAATCCTTGTTGTGTCATTGGCTGGCTTGTTTGGGTTGCCGTGTATTTGACACAAGCGATCAAGTATAAGGTCCAAGCTGGACGGGCCCGACGTACTTTGTTTGAATGGCTTTTTCCGCTGACCGGGTTTAGAGCCTTTGAATCCGGCATTGACTGTCATATCCTCGGTATTATCACTGTTAATGCGTCACTTATGTTTGTTGCGACGTGACCTGCTATTGCCATCCTTGGTATCCGAAGTACCATGGTTCTTTGATATATTATTACTGCGAGCTAGCCAGCTGTCTTCTCCTGCACAAAAGCGGGTCATGAGTGTCGTGAGGGCTGCCATAGATTTCGGCTTTTCCTGACCAACGTGCCGGGCTAGCCATTCGTCGTGGTTGTTGTGTTTGAAAGCCGCTAGGGCCTCTGCATCCGGACAATCAACGATTTGATTTTTCTTTGTTAGGAACCGACTCTAGAATTGCCTGGCCGATTCTTCTGGCTGCTGAATTATGTGGCTCAAGTCATCGGCATCTGGTGGCCGCACATAAGTGCCCTGAAAGTTGTCGAGGAATGCAGCTTCCAGATCTTCCCAACAGCTAATGGACTCTGCTGGCAAGCTGTTAAGCCAATGCCGCGCTGGTCCCTTGAGCTTTAGTGGGAGGTATTTGATGGCGTGTAAGTCATCACTACGGGCCATGTGGATGTGGAGGAAATCCTCGATCCATACCGCGGGATCTGTTGTGCCATCGTATGATTCAATATTTATAGGTTTGAAACCTTCTGGGATTTGATGATCCATTACTTCATCTGTGAAGCATAAGGGGTGTGCGGCGGCTCTGTATTGGGCTATATCGCGACGCAGCTCGAATGGGTCTTGCCCGCTATGTTCGGCCCGACCGGATTTACTTTTACTGTATCCGGCATGATGTTTATCGTCTCGCATAGTGGCGCGCCCTCATAATCCGTAGATCGATCTTGCATGCTTTTCTTTGTCCTCCAATATGTCTTGCAGGTCTGGCGTATCTCCCCATGCCTTTTTATTTGAATGGCGTCGGGGTGCAGGCTGAGTTTTTGGCTGGAATGCCTCTCTATCGCGGCCATGAGGTGGCCGATCAGCCCCGTCATACGCTTCTTCCTCCAGTCGGGGTAGCAACCTGCATTTTGGATAACTCTTGGAGGGGCGCTTGAGTTTATATTCCTCGGCCGCGAGGTCTTCAGTCCATCTGTCAGCTAGCAGATCTTGCTCAGCTTGAAGCTGCTGTTGCTTTTTCTTAAGGCTATTTGCCGTGGCTATAAGCCGGCGTTTGAAGCGCTCTTGTTCGTCGGGATCCTCTGGCACGACTAATTCGTCGTCGCCGAGGCTTGCCTCATCTTCGGAGGGGGGCATGTAATTATCATCCTCCGCCTCTCCATCTGCCGCTCTCTCAGGAGGGCTGGCTCCTCCATCCTCCTGCTCTAAATCTTGCTGGAGGGGATTATTGTTGTCTTAGGCACTATCCAGAGTGTTATTATCTCCTGTGCCAGTATCACCACTTATGCTTTGGCGGGACTTAGAGCGGTGCCGCTGACGTCGGCGCTTGGGTTGCTTCTTGGAGGGGTCATCCTCCGCTATCTCGTCGCCATTGCCTTCTTTGGGTGTATCCACCATGTATATATCGTATGATAAGGTGACTGTGCAGTGCCCTGTGGGCAGTGGTTCCTCTTCATCTCCCGCATCGTCGTCCATACTGTCGATGTCTTCGGAGTCGAGGTTGAGCATGTCGGTAAAGTCATCGATAGTGGCTACTAAGTGGGTGGTGGGTGGGCCGCGAATTTCTTCGTCGTCCGCATCCCAGTCCTGCCGGACATAGTTCGGCTAGGATCCTCCTGACAGGAGAGAGACCTTAATGAGTTCAGTTTGTCACCAAAGGGCGAGTGCTGAAAAATATCGGCGGAGCTAAACTCCATGATTGGCGCCCAATTGGATTCGATAGGAACGGGCGCAGGCGACTCGGAGTCTGTGGCCGAAGAAGGATCCGGCAGCTTAACAACACGGCTCTCGTGCAAGGTAAGGTCGATGTTTGGCTCGATTGTCGCTGAGGGTAAGGCCTCCATGGCAGGGCACCCGTCCATGGACGGCACAACTGGCTCCGAATTGAGGGTCGGAGCGGCTGTCTGTGCGATCTCCTGAACACTGTTCGATGGTAGAGCTAAATCGTACTTATCATGCCCGCATGACACACAAGGAAGAGGCTCAAATCCGTTAAAGATCAAGTCTCCACGGATATCGGCCGTGTAGTTTAAGCATCCAAACTTGACCTAGTGGCCAGGGGTGTAACTTTCAATCTGCTCCAGATGGCCAAGCGAATTGGCCCGCAGTGAAAAGCCACCGAACATGAAGATCTGTCTGGGGAGAAAAGTCTCACCCTGGACTGCATCGCTATCGATGATAGTAGGAGCCATCAAGCCTAACAGCGACGACACAGAGGAACTCTCAATGAAAGCACCAATGTCGGTGTCAAAACCGGCGGATCTCAGGTAGGGGGTCCCGAACTATATGTCTAAGGCGGATGGTAATAGGAGGTAGGGGACACAATGGTTTACCCAGGTTTAGGCCCTCTTGATGGAGGTAAAACCCTACGTCCTTCTTGATTAATATTGATGATATGGGTAGTACAAGAGTAGATCTACCACGAGACCAGAGAGGCTAAACCCTAGAAGCTAGCCTTTGATATGATTGTATGTCGTCCTACGGACTAAAACCCTCCGGTTTATATACACGCTGGAGAGGTTAGTGTCGGTTTCAAAACCGGCGGATCTCGGGTAGGGGGTCCCAAACTGTGCGTCTAGGACGGATGGTAATAGGAGGCAGGGGACACGATGTTTTACCCAGGTTCGGGCCCTCTTGATGGAGGTAAAACCCTACGTCCTGCTTGATTAATATTGATGATATGGATAGTACAAGAGTTGATCTACCACGAGATCAGAGAGGGTAAACCCTAGAAGCTAGCCTATGGTATGATTGTATGTTGTGATTGTTGTCCTACGGACTAAAACCCTTCAGTTTATATAGACACCGAAGAGGGTTAGGGTTACACAAGGTCGGTTACAAAGGAGGAGATATCCATATTCGTATTGCCTAGCTTGTTTTCCACGCCAAGGAGAGTCCCATCCAGACACGAGACAAAGTCTTCAATCTTGTATCTTCATAGTCCAATAGTCCGGCCAATCGAGATAGTCCGGCTGTCCGGAGACCCCCTAATCCAGGACTCCCTCAGTAGCCCCTGAACTAGGCTTCAATGACGATGAGTCCGGTGCGCAGTATTGTCTTCGGCATTGCAAGGCGGGTTCCTTCTCCGAATACATCACAGAAGAATTTGAATACGAGGATAGTGTCCGACCCTGCAAAATAAGTTCCACATTCCACCATAGAGAGAATAATATTTTCGCAGATCTAATTTGCTGGCTTGTTTTGGCAGCATGACGTTATGTCATGGCCCGGTGATTATTCGAACCGTTTCTTTTAACCAGCCCCGCACATAACGCGAGGCAGTTTTTCGACACGTATTGTCAAAGCAGATATCGTGTCCCCTTATTACAGGATTCTCATTAATGCGGTCGTGGGTAACCCAACCATGTCTAGGACTCCTAGATTATAGGCAAGTCCTAAACAACCACGGAGAGTATGCTTGATATTCACCCTCTTTATAAAGGGACAAGGTTTTCGCTTTTTCCCTCTCGTGCTCAATCGAACCCTTCCCCCGCCTCGAGCTCTAACACCCAAATCCCTGGTTAGGTGCTCCAGATCTTCAGTCATGTCCGGATCCAGCCTTCAAGGCCGATGGATGCCCTCCTCCGTCATGGAAGAGGACATTAAGAAGTTGAGGGAGGCCAGATACCTGACCGCCGAGGTTTCGTATCGGCTGCCTGCTCAAGGGAAGATCGTCCCTACTCCTGAACCCAACGAGAATGTCGTGTTCATCTCCCACTTCCTCCGAGGTCTAGGCCTCACTCTGCATCCTTTTGTCAGGGGTTTGATGTTCTATTACAGGATAGATTTCCACGATCTAGCACCGGACTCCTTTCTCCACATCTCGACATTTATTGTCGTGTGTGAGGCCTTCCTCCGCGTTACCCCTCACTTCGGCCTGTGGCTCAAGACCTTTGAAGTAAAGCCGAAGACGATCGAAGGGCAACATGAAGCATGCGGAGGTGCATCAATAGGCAAGATGGCAGGAGCTCCATGGCCGAAAGGTTCCTTTGCAGAGGTATCCGAATTATGGCAACGGGAGTGGTTTTATGTCACGGCTCCCAGAAGTACCAAGTGGGCAGCTGCCCCTGCTTTCCGCTTGGGCCCCCCACCACAACTGATGTCATGGATTAACAGAGGTCTGAGCTGGGGTCCAGCCAAGGACGTGCCCATACTACAAAGCCGCATCCGAGATCTCTTCGAGGGAGATTTTAATTTGGATGTGGTAATACAAGTTATGCTGGTTCGTCAAGTCCAGCCTTGCGGACGCCGGCCCCTTCGCTTGTGGGAGTTCAACCCAGAGGGACCGCGTGCCATTCGAAGTTTCCTCGGCCTGACACACGAGGAGATGTACAAGTCATTCTTTGGACCTCAAGTAGAGTGTCCGGGTATTACCGAGGACGTGGGCCTGAGCAGTAACCGCGCCGCCGAACATGTAAGAAATCCTCTGGCCGAACACACTGTCTTTTATTCGTCACGAAGTTATTTCTGAGAGTTTGCTTTTTAACCAGGACTGGCTAACAAAGGCGAAGATGATTCGGTGTTTGGCCCCCCTCCCTGAGGATTTGGAAAATCCGATATTTGGAAAAGATGCTCGAGGTCGCACCTTGCCCGGAGCCCTCGAAGGAAGATATCGGGGGGATAATACGGGCGGACGCGGGCCCCCATCGCTACGCGTTCCAACCGAGGCAATGGGCGTCTCCACGAAGGAGGACAACCGGGGGAGGAAAATGTCACATCCCTGGTCCTGTTATGCACTAGGCTAGACCTCATGTGAGCATCATGTTTTAATCCAAATGAAATTTGAATTGAGGAATTTTCAAAGCCTCAGAAACCTTCTAAAAATGATCAACATTAAAATCTCCTCAAAGAAGTCCAAGAAAATGTTTCTCTTAGTCTCTGAAAATATGGCAAAGAGGTAAAACTCAAAACAATATTTTTGGTATCTCAGAGTTAATTATTTTGGGCCTTTGAATTAAATAAATAGCTATTTGCATTGGATATATATTTGATATATAAATAATATATGTCCAATAATTACTGGAACATTTTATGTGGTTTGGTATATTTTAACTCTAGCCACATAACTATTTTCAGGATTTTATAAAATGGTTTAGTATTTTACTAAACTAAAACAACACAGAACAAAATAGATAAATAAAAACAGAAATAGAAAGCAGAGAGAGAGAACTTACCTCAGCTTACCTGGCAGCCCACCCGCAGCCCAACACCATGCAGCCCAGTAGCGGCCCAGCCCACCGCCGCTTCTCCCCCTGTCGTCTTCCTCCCCCTCGCCCCGAAGCTGCTCGGTGGCGCGCGCGGCCACGCGCCCCGGCCACCTCCTCCCTCCCAGCCTGCCTGGCTCCTCCCCGACGCCCGGTGACGCCACACACCCCCCTGGAACCCCCTCGACCTCTCCCATCGCCCCTCCCCTTCTCCGTCCCTCTCGCACACAACCGGCCAAGCGCCACCGTCGCTGACCCTCGCTGCCCTCGCGGCCACCGCCACCCCCTCTCCTCCCCGACGCGCTCCCGAGCTCCGCAGTGCCTCCCTCGACCTCCTCGATGTCTCACGCGACCAGAAGGGCCCCGAGCAGCCGCCATCATCATCATCTCCAAGCTTCGGCCCCGGCGCCCTTCTCCGTCGATTCGGCCCCTCCGGCGCGCTCCCGAGCCCCCTAACCCTCCCTGCAGCTCCGCGGTGAGCCTCTGACCCAATTCCCCCTCTCCCCGTGCCCTACCTCCCTCTCTAGCCGCAGTTCACAACGAGCCGAGAACTCCATGCCGCCGGCGATGTCGCCGCCGTAACTGCAGCCAGTAAGGCTCGAAACCGAGCACGGCACCGTGCTCCTAGCATCTTCAGGAGCTCGGTGAGCCCCTTAGCCATCCCTCCCGTCCTCTGTGGCCTCGCCCCGCTCGAACCCGAAGCTCCGGCCGCCGCACTTGCCATCGCCGTCGTCGGCTCCGGCCACCCCAGCCGCGGCCACAGCCACCGCTGGACGCGCCGCGTCGCGGACGTTCTAATGAGCCAAACCGCGCGCCAAACCATCGCCCCTAGCTCAAATCCGAGCCGCGCCGCCGTGCGGAATGGTCGCCGCCGGTGATACTCCGGCGACTGCCGACGTGGCACGCTTAATTAGTGTTAATGACCCAACTAATTAAACCCACAGCCTCTGACAGTGGGCCCCACCCCTGGTCAAACCCCAGTCAGCGCTGGGTTTGACCGGGATTAGCTCCTGTGTCACTGACGTGTGGCCCCCACACGTCAGGTTTGACCTGGGGCGCCCAGTTGACCTGCTGACGTCATCATGACGTCAGGATGACGCCGTAATGCTTTCTGGATTTATTTATATTCAGGAAATTCCAGAAAATGCCTAAAACTTCTAAAATTCATAGAAATTCAACTGTAGCTCCAAATTAAATAATTCATATATGAAAATTTATCAAAAAAATTCAAGGAATCCATCTGTACCATTTTCATGCATGTTAGAACAACTTATAGATGCTGTTTAGCACAAATCATATAAAGGGCATTTAAATAATCACATATGGAGTTTGAATTTGAATCTTGTATTCAAACCAACTTCATTTAATCTGTTGCTAGTTGCATTAGCTCAAAACACATTCATATGGCCATGTCATGAGCATGCATCATATTGTGCATTGCATTGATTGTATTTCTTCTTTGTTGCCGGTATCTGTTCCCTCCCGGTAGACGATGTTCCGACGTTGTGATCGTTGACACTGATGAAGACTCAATGTTATCTTCAGAAGTGCCAGGCAAGCAAAACCCCCTTGTTCATTCCGATACAATCCTACTCTCTCGCTCCTGCTCTCTTTTACTGCATTAGGACAACATCGATTCATCTGTTACTTGCTGCGGTAGCTGAACCCCTTTATCCTTTGCATGACCTGTCATTGCCACAGTAAATAGATGAAACCCACTAGCATGAGTAGGAGTTGTTTGAGCCCTATTGTGCCTACTCATTCATGCTTGCTTGTCATGCCTGCTACTTCTTAGAGTTGAGTCAGGTTTGATTCATCGGGGATGAATCAGAGGCGTGTGAACATGTCCTACTGTGTGTGAGCTAAGTGTGTGAACACGTTTTGGTAAAGGTAGCGGTGAGAGGCCATGTAGGAGTACATGGTGGGTTGTCTCATTGCAGCCGTCCTCAGGAACTGAGTTCTGTGTTTGTGATCCATGATTCAGCTACTACCATACATTGGGCCCTGAAATATGACCCCGCTCGACTTCTTATTCACCCTAGTCCTCTGTCCGGGAGTTGCAAGTAGTTTCTGGTGTTTGTAGCTAACTGGAGGCCGTGGACAGCGTTGAGCGTAGGGGTGGGCCGTGATGCGGTAGGTACGTGGCACGGTGTACCGGATGCCCGTTTGGTATCTCGGGAACCCTGTTCACATCGTTTGGGGCTGTGAGCGAAACTCCGGCCGGATCTCCTCATGGATGGAACCCGAATAGGCGATAAACCTGGACCAGAGACTTAGGTGTTTAGGTAGGTCGTGGTCTACACCCACGTCGGCTTTCGCTTGAAGTCTGCCGAGCACATGTCGTGTGCAGACGCTAAGTGGTGGAAACATGTATGAAGAAGTACACCCCTGCAGGGTTAACATCATCTATTCGAATAGCCGTGTCCACGGTAAAGGACTTATGGGTTGCTTATATCAGTTAATAGACAAGTGAAAGTGGATACTCTAAAATACGCAAGATAAGCGTGAGTGCTATGGATGGCGCTCTCGTAGGGAGACGGGAGTGGATCCATAGTGGTGTATTGATATGGTGAATATGTGGACTCGTGTGCGCCACCTCAAAAGAGTTACATTGCAGTCGTAGTTCAGGATAGCCACCGAGTCAAAGCTGGCTTGCTGCAGTTAAACCCCACCATCCCCTTTGTTGATAATGATGCATATGTAGTTAGTTCTGATGTAAGTCTTGCTGGGTACATTTGTACTCACGTTTGCCTATTTTATGTTTTTGCGGAGAGACTTCGGTCTCACTAGTAGTTTCGCGTGGACTTCGACGTTTAGCTTGTTACCTCAGCTACGATCTTGTGCCCCGGCAGGATCTGGTAGATAGTCAGGCTTCTTAGCCTTTTTCAGTTATAGATGTCTGTACCCAGACATGATAGCTTCCGCTTGTGCTTTGATTTGTATGCTCTGATTGTTGGGTCATGAGAGCCATGTTTGTAATATCTCGCTCCTCGGAGCCTATTGAATAAATACTTGAGTCGTAGAGTCATGTTGTGATGCCATGTTGTGTTTGCACATATCGAGCATATTGTGTGTATGTTATTGAAATGCTTGGTATGTGTGGGATCTGACTATCTAGTTGTTTATTCTTAGTAGCCTCTCTTACCGGGAAATGTCTCCTAGTGCTTCCACCGATGCCATGGTAGCTTGCTACTGCTCCGGAACACTTAGGCTGGCCGGCATGTGTCCTTCTTCGTTCCTGTGTCTGTCCCTTCGGGGAAATGTCACGCGATGAATACCAGAGTCCTGTTAGCCCGCTACAGCCCGGTTCACCGGAGTCCTGCTAGCCCAGTGCTACAGCCTGGATTCACTCGCTGATGACCGACACGTTCGATGCTGGGTCATGGATGCCTGTCCCTGTAAGTTAGTGCCACTTTGGGTTCACGACTAGCCATGTCAGCCCGGGTTCTTTGTCATATGGATGCTAGCGACACTATCATATACGTGAGCCAAAAAGCGCAAACGGTCCCGGGCCAGGTAAGGTGGCACCCGTGGGAATACCGTGCGTGAGGCCGCAAAGTGATATGATGTGTTACATGCTAGATCGGTGTGACTTAGGATCGGGGTCCTGACAGCGTTGGTATCAGAGCTTGACTGCCTGTAGGATTACCAAGCCAAACTGGTCGAAGTTGAGTCTAGAAATTCTTTAGTTATATAAGGGAATTGATTGTGGGATGGAACGTAAGGCTCTTTTACTCCTTATACCTCATGCCCTTCTGATCTGAGTCATCTTATCTTTCCTACGGGGATTAAGAGCTAGGCTATCTCTTCTTTCTATCAGGATCACGCGTTACTAATCCTTAGACTTATAAGATTGTTGGATTTAAGCTTGAGTTCAGTTTCTACTACTGCCGTATGTTAATTGTTGATCTCGAAACCTTGATATTGTGCTTCTGAGTGGTTATGCCACCATTTTTTGTGAATGTCTCAAATCTCTTCTGAGCATTTACAGCCGTTATGCTGTCCGAGTCATTCCAGGTTTCTAAATAGTCTGATGCATTTGCAAAATCCTTTCCCTCTGGTTTCGATGCTCCTTTATGCCAGCTCAATCACACTAATTGTTGAGTTGAGGTATTCTACTGCCTCGACCTTTATATTGGAATAATTATTATGACCCTAGGTGTCTCAGGGGATCATCTAGTGGTCTAGCCATGATTTGTGTCCTAGTGTGACGATTCTGGCCTTTATTCCCGAAAGCATTCCGTGATGCTACTTAGGAGTAGGTATTCTATTCCTGGGTTTTGAACCCGAGATTCATCCTACTTACATCATGTTGATAGTGTTGCTAGTTCCTTTAGGATAATAGTAACCTTTGCGATAGTCCTCGAGGTTCATGGTACATCCTTCTTCCAATTACCATGAATCATTCTTGGCAGGAGTTCTTCTGAACCAAAAGATGACAACAAGAGTGCTCTCGATGAGTTCTCCATGCTATATTGTGACTCTGCCAGCTCAACCTTTCTACATGGGTTATCCGGAAGAATTATGTTGAACCTGGTTCGACATACTAATCTATGCATCCACAACTCAGAAAGTTATATGTTCCTTTGAGTTGTCCCTCTTTAGTTGTCTACTGACCTTCGTCTATCAATTGATAGTCAAGAGTATGCGTGCGTTCGTTTATCGATGCCTATTACTCTTATGGTCCGTCAAGCCATTCTATCGTAGAATGACCAGAAGAAACAAACTCCAGTACCTCTTCCATATCCAGGATTGGGTTAAAGCAATTGTGCTCCGCAGATCAAAATGCCAGCCTAGCTTTTGATTCTGTTCTACCTTGGGGTATTACCATCTTTTATATCGGGATTATCGTAGGAATTGCACACCATCCTATGAACTCTTGGTACAGTGATACTTCTTGCCATCATTGTTCATTTCTCGGATCCTGTGTTATTGTAACCGGAATGCCGACAAATGAATTATGGTGTATGAAGTCAATACTGCTAGCAACTCTATTGCTTGGTAGTTAAATGGACGATAACCTCATTCTTAGCGTGTTGATTGTTGAATCATCACCCTAAGACTGATTGTGCTACCTAGTCCCTAATTCTGGTGCACTCCTCGACCAATGAGATAGGAATTATTTCAAATCTTCGCTCTATTGATCATATCATCTTGCCTCAAAAAGCAAGATTGTTCTCGAGCTTAGTAACATATCGGTGGTTCGTGATTTTCCGAAGATCTTCTCGGAAGTATTACCAGGTTGTCACCTAACCGCTGTGTTGAGCTCGTGATCAAGTTGGTTTCTTGTGAACCATCCTTCTCCAAGAATCTGTGTTAGATATCCCTGAGCTAGTTGGTTAAGCTAGACAACAACTTGGAGAGTTGGAAGATAAAAGCTTGCCTGACTTAGTTCGTTCCAAAGGGATATTCTTGTGTAGGGTGTGCTGAAGAAAGATGATATCTTCATTGATTGGTCCCTGTGATCAGTTGCTGGACCTATTGTCTTATCAATCCTTTGATTTGAGTGTGGGCTATCGTCAAATCAAATCAGTACCGACGATGCTCGTAATGTTTTCTTACTCGTGGTTGATCCCTCGAGCATACACCATTACATCTTTGGTCTGACCAATGCTATCACCGTGTTCACATGATGGTGGAAGTTCAGTGATATGGAAATTCCGATGAGTTGCTGTTGAGCCCATCAGTAGCATTTTGTCTCCCCCCATGAATCATGTTGAACATCAACCTAGTGTTGAAAACTTGTGTAAGCATTTCTTCGTGTATCGTTCATGAAGCATATGTTTGGATGAGAGTAGTGACTTCCCCTAATTCATGTGCATCTGATGCAAGTTGCCGCCATGAATTCGAGGAAGATTGTTTTGTTTCCTTGGAATCATCCCAAATCAGTCATGCTCACGTGCGAAGTATTCTGTGGTCTGGAGACTTGCAACCTTCATTCCATATGTGTCCCGAGCACACCAAGCCACTGATTGATTTGTTCAAGGAGAAGAAGTTCCTTCATAAGAGCTAATCATATGACTTATGCAAGGACTTCGTTATCCACGGTGATGGTTCCTAACCAGAACTCGGTAGTGTTTTATTGTAAGACTACCACGTGGTCATGCTTGTCTGGGACAACATGTTCACATGTTTGTAGCAGAACCAGCTCATGTTTTGGAGCTTACTATCGTAGTTCATTCCCCGAGAATCTCGCAACGTCATCTCGTCGATTTGTGTTGCAAACTTTCGTTTTTCTTCCTAGACTCGATGAGTCTGGAATATCCTGACACCAACCAGATCTGATTCTCAGGCAGATATGATGGTTTGGAACATTTCCCAAAAACTATAATATCGGTCTCTCGGAAACCGGTAAAGTGGATGTCGTGGCCAACACACCCAGCCGGAAGACCTGTTATTATAATATCCTGATTGAGGAAGTTGGCCACCTCCCCATAAGGATCTCCTAGAACTTATTCTAGTAGTTGTTCCTTATGGATTTTTGTGCTCCCAAAGCCCGACCTTTTACTTGATGTCCTAGATATCAAACCATATCTATGGGTGGATTACGCTAGCACATCAAGGAGAACATTAGAAGCGGAGTGCTAAATGTCTCCCGGTCGATCATCCAGATTTCGTCCCCTTGGCCTCGCTAAGGTGAAATCTGAGAAAGTGTTATCTTCCTTTGCATCTGCATCGTCCATCGCTATTCATCGTGGTAGTATGTTGTGTTGTCAGCACCCTTGACGCGGTTGTTGATAAAACCTTGATGATTGTGGAAATGCTCAAGTTCTTGAGAGCACGCACAAGTGCTACGTGTTATCATCGGCACTACCTGGATTGCTCTCAGTTTCCTCGGCAATGCTATGATCTTTTCAAACAGTGAATTCACTTTCTATTGTTGGGTTCTTCCCCAGTTACCAGAATCATTCCCAGCATTTGCATTTTGTTCCCAGCTTGCACCGCCAATGTGCCATTCTACCATGGGTCTCTTCCATTTCCGGTGATAAGCAAAAATCATACATTGCGTTGTCTTCAACAAGGTAATCCACATCATCCATTCTAGTCCGAGTATGCCATTCTACCGAACCCCTCTAAATGATCGATTATGATTTGCCTTAAGCTGGTATAAAGAGTTTCAATGATCTTTGAATCAAAGGTAATTCTTTTTGCCACTTAAGGGGATATATCTTTGAGTCACCTTCCCTAAGGTGCATCATTATGGTGTCATGTCAACTTAACTCCTCGCTACGTTGACAACCGTTCACACCCTCTTAGGTGTGGAATTGTTGCCTACCTAGTAAACCTTCGTCATCCGTTTCACTCCATCCCTCTAGATGTATGCTTCGTGTCTCAGCTCAAGAGTTGTTGCTATGACTCACTTTGTGAGCTGAACCTAAGTTGATTGATCTTCGAGAAGATCGATTCTTCCGGAGTTGTCCTTTTCCTCTTGCTGTCATGCTAGTTGGAGTTCTCAGAACAAGACTTCGAGTCAAAGATGGTGATTGAATTAACGTTCAATTGAAGTGCAACCTGGATCGTGAAGATTGTGCTAGTTGCGTTCTCCCTTCACCTTACCCTACGCTTGAATCTCGGGACGAGATTTTTGTTTAGTGGGGGTGAGTTGTCACATCCCTGGTCCTGTTATGCACTAGGCTAGACCTCATGTGAGCATCATGTTTTAATCCAAATGAAATTTGAATTGAGGAATTTTCAAAGCCTCAGAAACCTTCTAAAAATGATCAACATTAAAATCTCCTCAAAGAAGTCCAAGAAAATGTTCCTCTTAGTCTCTAAAAATATTGCAAAGAGGTAAAACTCAAAACAATATTTTTGGTATCTCAGAGTTAATTATTTTGGGCCTTTGAATTAAATAAATAGCTATTTGCATTGGATATATATTTGATATATAAATAATATATGTCCAATAATTACTGGAACATTTTATGTGGTTTGGTATATTTTAACTCTAGCCACATAACTATTTTCAGGATTTTATAAAATGGTTTAGTATTTTACTAAACTAAAACAACACAGAACAAAATAGATAAATAAAAACAGAAATAGAAAGCAGAGAGAGAGAACTTACCTCAGCTTACCTGGCAGCCCACCCGCAGCCCAACACCGTGCAGCCCAGCAGCGGCCCAGCCCACCGCCGCTTCTCCCCCTGTCGTCTTCCTCCCCCTCGCCCCGAAGCTGCTCGGTGGCGCGCGCGGCCACGCGCCCCGGCCACCTCCTCCCTCCCAGCCTGCCTGGCTCCTCCCCGACGCCCGGTGACGCCACGCACCCCCTTGGAACCCCCTCGACCTCTCCCATCGCCCCTCCCCTTCTCCGTCCCTCTCGCACACAACCGGCCAAGCGCCACCGTCGCTGACCCTCGCTGCCCTCGCGGCCACCGCCACCCCCTCTCCTCCCCGACGCGCTCCCGAGCTCCGCAGTGCCTCCCTCGACCTCCTCGACGTCTCACGCGACCAGAAGGGCCCCGAGCAGCCGCCATCGTCATCATCTCCAAGCTTCGGCCCCGGCGCCCTTCTCCGTTGATTTGGCCACTCCGGCGCGCTCCCGACCCTCCCTGCAGCTCCGCGGTGAGCCTCTGACCCGATTCCCCCTCTCCCCGTGCCCTACCTCCCTCTCTAGCCGCCGTTCACAACGAGCCGAGAACTCCACGCCGCCGGCGATGTCGCCGCCGTCACTGCAGCCAGTAAGGCTCGAAACCGAGCACGGCACCGTGCTCCTAGCATCTTCAGGAGCTCGGTGAGCCCCTTAGCCATCCGTCCCGTCCTCTGTGGCCTCTCCCCGCTCGAACCCGAAACTCCGGCCGCCGCACTTGCCATCGCCGTCGTCGGCTCCGGCCACCCCAGCCGCGGCCACAGCCACCGCTGGACGCGCCGCGTCGCGGACGTTCTAATGAGCCAAACCGCGCGCCAAACCATCGCCCCTAGCTCAAATCCGAGCCGCGCCGCCGTGCGGAATGGTCGCCGCCGGCGATACTCCGGCGACTGCCGACGTGGCACGCTTAATTAGTGTTAATGACCCAACTAATTAAACCCACAGCCTCTGACAGTGGGCCCCACCCCTGGTCAAACCCCAGTCAGCGCTGGGTTTGACCGGGATTAGCTCCCGTGTCACTGACGTGTGGCCCCCACACGTCAGGTTTGACCTGGGGCGCCCAGTTGACCTGCTGACGTCATCATGACGTCAGGATGACGCAGTAATGCTTTCTGGATTTATTTATATTCAGGAAATTCCAGAAAATGCCTAAAACTTCTAAAATTCATAGAAATTCAACCGTAGCTCCAAATTAAATAATTTATATATGAAAATTTATCAGAAAAATTCAAGGAATCCATCTGTACCATTTTCATCAATGTTAGAACAACTTATAGATGCTGTTTAGCACAAATCATATAAAGGGCATTTAAATAATCACATATGGAGTTTGAATTTGAATCTTGTATTCAAACCAACTTCATTTAATCTGTTGCTAGTTGCATTAGCTCAAAACACATTCATATGGCCATGTCATGAGCATGCATCATATTGTGCATTGCATTGATTGTATTTCTTCTTTGTTGCTGGTATCTGTTCCCTCCCGGTAGACGATGTTCCGACGTTGTGATCATTGACACTGATGAAGACTCAATGTTATCTTCAGAAGTGCCAGGCAAGCAAAACCCCCTTGTTCATTCCGATACAATCCTACTCTCTCGCTCCTGCTCTCTTTTACTGCATTAGGACAACATCGATTCATCTGTTACTTGCTGCGGTAGCTGAACCCCTTTATCCTTTGCATGACCTGTCATTGCCATAGTAAATAGATGAAACCCACTAGCATGAGTAGGAGTTGTTTGAGCCCTATTGTGCCTACTCATTCATGCTTGCTTGTCATGCCTGCTACTGCTTAGAGTTGAGTCAGGTCTGATTCATTGGGGATGAATCAGAGGCGTGTGAACATGTCCTACTGTGTGTGAGCTAAGTGTGTGAACACGTTTTGGTAAAGGTAGCGGTGAGAGGCCATGTAGGAGTACATGGTGGGTTGTCTCATTGCAGCCGTCCTCAGGAACTGAGTTTTGTGTTTGTGATCCATGATTCAGCTACTACCATACATTGGGCCCTGAAATATGACCCCGCTCCACATATTCGCCGTAGTGCTATGGATGGCGCTCTCGTAGGGAGACGGGAGTGGATCCATAGTGGTGTATTGATATGGTAAATATGTGGACTCGTGTGCGCCACCTCAAAAGAGTTACATTGCAGTCGTAGTTCAGGATAGCCACCGAGTCAAAGCTGGCTTGCTGCAGTTAAACCCCACCATCCCCTTTGTTGATAATGATGCATATGTAGTTAGTTCTGATGTAAGTCTTGCTGGGTACATTTGTACTCACGTTTGCCTATTTTATGTTTTTGCAGAGAGACTTCGGTCTCACTAGTAGTTTCGCGTGGACTTCGGCGTTTAGCTTGTTACCTCAGCTACGATCTTGTGCCCCGGCAGGATCTGGTAGATAGTCAGGCTTCTCAGCCTTTTTGAGTTATAGATGTCTGTACCCAGACATGATAGCTTCCGCTTGTGCTTTGATTTGTATGCTCTGATTGTTGGGTCATGAGACCCATGTTTGTAATATCTCGCTCCTCGGAGCCTATTGAATAAATACTTGAGTCGTAGAGTCATGTTGTGATGCCATGTTGTGTTTGCACATATCGAGCATATTGTGTGTATGTTATTGAAATGCTTGGTATGTGTGGGATCTGACTATCTAGTTGTTTATTCTTAGTAGCCTCTCTTACCGGGAAATGTCTCCTAGTGCTTCCACCGATGCCATGGTAGCTTGCTACTGCTCCGGAACACTTAGGCTGGCCGGCATGTGTCCTTCTTCGTTCCTGTGTCTGTCCCTTCGGGGAAATGTCACGCGATGAATACCAGAGTCCTGTTAGCCCGCTACAGCCCGGTTCACCGGAGTCCTGCTAGCCCAGTGCTACAGCCTGGATTCACTCGCTGATGACCGACACGTTCGATGCTGGGTCATGGATGCCTGTCCCTGTAAGTTAGTGCCACTTTGGGTTCACGACTAGCCATGTCAGCCCGGGTTCTTTGTCATATGGATGCTAGCGACACTATCATATACGTGAGCCAAAAAGCGCAAACGGTCCTGGGCCAGGTAAGGTGGCACCCGTGGGAATACCGTGCGTGAGGCCGCAAAGTGATATGATGTGTTACATGCTAGATCGGTGTGACTTAGGATCGGGGTCCTGACAGAAAAGGACTGCTTCCGAGGATTCAGAAGCCGAAGCCTCCAAACGGGAGAAGAAGTCTCCCACGGAGGGTCCTGCCTCGGGGGGTGCTTTTGCCGCACAAAGTCCATGGGGGGATCAGCCCTCCAACAAGTTGTAAGTGATCCAAAATACTTTAATAGTAAAGGTATGCTATCTTTTTTCTGAGAAAATAACCACCGCATATATCTTGCAGTTCGGGCCTTAGCCCCTCTCAGATGAGCTCGTCTTCAGGGGATCTTCTTCCAGAGATGATGGAGAGCAAAACACCTCCCTCGGACTCCTCCGCTCAAGAAGCGGGCGACCGTGGAGTGTCGTCACGCAGGCCCTCTCCAGATCCGGTGAGGCTAGAAGATAATCCCATAGACCCCCGAAGTCCCCAGCGTCTGGCTCCCGAAGAGAGCAGACAAAAGAGTCCATCACCGCCTGGTGTGTGGTCGGACGTTCTAAGGGAGTTGGTGGGGCGAGTGGCCATCTCAGAAGAACACCGTATGCTGATGGGTACGGTGATGGAGAGAATCTCGTCCGCCGAAAGCGGATTACAGAAGCCTTAATGAGTCTACTGATAGGCTTTGAGGTACGTGAGATAATATGTGATAGTACTGCACATGTTAGGTGTGCCCTGTGTAGATAGTAGCCCCTGAGACTCTGGTTGTTGTCGAGAATGGCGGCGAACAGAGGATCATATTCCCAGTCAATAACCAGACTTCCCCTATGTGCAGGTGGTGGAAGCTCCGGTGGCTAGCCGGACTAGTGAGTTTGCCAAATTAAAACGGCAACTGGATGCGGCAGACGCCGACATCGAGCTTGTTAACAAGAGGCTTGACGAGGCACAGGGTAAGTGTTATTATCTGGTGAACACCACATAGTAAGATCAGCATGATGCCAGTATCTTTAATATGTTGTCACTGCAGATGGAGTTGCCACCGTGGAAACCTTGTGGGCAGAACTTACCCGAGCTAAGGAATAAGCGAGGATTAGTAATGGCGCTTCTTTGAAGGCGGCCAAAGAGTTGAAAGCCGAGAAGGCCGCACATTGCGAGAGCCAAGAGAAGATGGCCAAGATGGCTGTAGAATTAAAAGACACTGCCGACCGTTGCCGGGTCCTTGAAAAAGAAAACTGAGCGAAGGCAACGGACCTTGAGAAGGCTACGGCGGTGGACAAAGACACCCGTTCTGCTATGAGAGCGAAGAAGGAGGAGCTGCGGGAAGCCGGGGATATTGCGGCTGGGAAACCCTTCATGTTACGGAGGAAGTTCGGAGATCCACGGTATGCTCCTCTGGATCGGCTATGGAGTTCGGCAGATGCGTATATGAATTTGGCGGCGAGCGCTGCCGATGCGGCGAAGTACTTGCAAGGTCAGACAGATCGTGAAGTGGACAAGCTGTTCTGGTCGCAATTCCACGTTCCAGAGCGTCCTCTTTCATTGACTGGCCAGCTAGCTGAATGGGCCGAACTGAATAGGTTGTCCGGACTCGCCATGAGGTCTGTTGTGGATCAGCTATGGCCGGAAAAGCCAAAGCCGAACAGCTATTTCAGCTTAGTGCAGCAGTTCCTTGGTGCGGTGTCGTGCATTGATGCGATGAAGAGGTCGGCGTGCATAGAAGGCTCGCGGATGGCCCTGGCCCGTGTTAAAGCATACTGGGTGAAGATGGACACTACCACTATTGCGGCGCAGGGTTCGGCCATTGGCCGAGTTTCTGCCGAGCATTATTTCGAGGAGGTTCTTGAGGGTGCTCGTTTGATAGAGACCCAGTGCTCGAAGAATATTGTGTGTGAGTGATATGTATTCTCATTGTAAACACAATGCTTTTATAAAGTTTTTATAAGGCTATGTTTATACTTATGCTGTTTATGTATACATGTGTATAACCTGAAAGATTGCAGCCGTCGTCTTCAACCCCCACGCATATAATGCGGGGGTGCTCGCAAAAAACGCATGTTCACACTTAACCCAACATCTTGGTACTATTAAGGACGTGATAGCGTAGCGAGCGAGGCAACCGGACTATAATGCTTTAACACTTTCACTTAGCCATAGGAGTTTGACAGTGGGGCTACTAGATAGCCCCTGGTGGCTCCGCACTCTCCCGATCGCGGGGTGCGTACATGCCTGGCCGGAAAACGGCCCTTCATTAAGGCGGAGGAATTCTAACATTCCGATAGGTCATCGAGTGGTTGACCAGTCTCACGCTATATCATGACAGTCTGTTTTCGGCTTTCTCTACTGAGGTGCTTGTCCGGATGAACCAGGGCACAATCGCAGTAGTTCTCCTAGTGCTACCTTAGCTGATAAAGCGGAACGTAAGGCACCAAAACACAGGAGCCGGGAAAACCCAACATTTGACCAAAGACAATGATTCGAGCTGATGCATATAGGGCCAAACTCGCGACGGCGAACACTCCCTAAGGTATTCGGTCTTTATGGTATAAATCGGGCCTAAATTGTGCCCTTTGTAAGAAGCCCCTTGTGTCCAGGTACATGCATTATTCTGACGTGGCCACATGCCAAGACATCAGCATCCTTCTCAACTGTGCTAAGAATTCGGTGGATATGTATCAACAAGAGATAGTAAAAAAGGTTTACGCAGGGTCTTAATCTAAAAAGAACCCCTTGGAGCGGGTCCCTGCTGCACGTCTATGCCTGTGTCTCCATTGTGCCGTATCCTGGATGGGTGTAGCACGATGATCATCTGTAAAAGAGAGGAACTTAGGTGAAAAAGTTGTCGTGCAAAAAGATAGTTTTTAAAGAAACCATGTATAATTCAATATGAGTAAAAATTGCCACTTGTGTGCGCGCGTTGAGCCCCTTGTATTTGTAATAGGGGTGTGACCATTGATCCGGTATGAATTACATATAGCTGCGCCGGACTCGTCTAACCGTGTCCGAGGTCTTGAAGACCTGTTAAATGCTTTATTTGGTGAGGCCGTTTTCAGTGTGCGGCTGCCAAGGCAGCCGCACGCTCTTCAGCGCGCAAAGATCGCTTAATACTTCCGTTCACTGTAATGATGCCACGTGGGCCGGGCATCTTGAGTGTGAGGGAAGCGTAGTGCGGTATTGCATTAAAGCGAGCGAAAGCTTCGCGTCCAAGTAGTGCTTGATAGCCACTTTGGAATGGAGCGATGTGGAAGGTTAAATGTTCGCTACAGAAGTTATCGGGGAAGCCAAATAGAACCCTTAGTAGCAGGGAGCCCGTACAATGAGCCCCTGGGCCTGGCGTTACTCCTTTAAAGGTAGTGTTGCTATGCCAAATTTTTGTTGGGTATATCCCCATTTCGTGGATTGTATCCTGGTATATCAGGTTTAGACTGCTGCCTCCGTCCATCAGGACTCATGTGAAGTGGTATCCATCAATTATTGGGTCTGATACTAGGGCAGCCCATCCCGCACGCCGGATACTTGCTGAGTAATCACGATGGTCGAAAGTGATCGGTTGAGACGACCAGTGGCAGGACTCCGCGGTGATAGGCCCTTGGGCATATTTTTCTGGGAGTGCCGTTTTGTTTCTTCCCTTGATCACATGTAACACGTTTACTGTTTTGACTTCTGGTGGAAATTTCTTTTGTTCCCCAGTGTCTTGCTTGAGAGGCTCATCCTCATCTTCACTTTGTGCATCCTCCACCTTGTGTACGGAGTTGAGCTTGCTGGACTACTTGAAAACCCAACATTCTCTACGAGTATGATTAGCGGGTTTACCAGGGGTGCTATGGATCTGACATATTTGGTCCAGAATTTTGTTTAGGCTGGACAATTCGTCTCTGGCGCCTTTAGAGGGCGGCTTTTGCTGACCTGGCCGAGAGCTTTTGAATCCGGCGTTTACTGTCGTGCTCTTTGTGCTGTCTTCTTTATTCCGGCATTTGTTATTGCTGTTGCGCCGTGATTTCCTGTTTCCATCTCTAACTTCAGATGTACTGGGGTCGCTGGTGCTGCATTTGGCTAGCCAGCTGTCCTCACCCGCGCAAAAGCGGGTCATGAGGCTTGTTAATGCTGCCATTGTTCTCGGCTTTTCTTGGCCGAGGTGTCTGGCAAGCCATTCGTCACGGACGCTATGCTTAAAAGCTGCCAAGGCTTCGGCGTCCGGACAGTCGACAATTTGGTTCTTTTTAGTAAGAAACATGTTCCAAAGCTTTCGGGCTGACTCTCTGGGCTGTTGAGTTATATGACTCAAATCTTCGGGCTGACTCTCCAGGCTGTTGAGTTAAGTCCCTTGAAAATTTGCCCGAAAAGCGTCTTCGAGCTCTTCCCAGCTTCCAATGGAGTTTTCGGGGAGAACTTTAAGCCAGTGATGAGCTGGCCCTTTGAGCTTGTGGGGTAAGTACTTGATGGCGTGGAGATCATCTCCTCGCGCCATATGGATGTGGAGGATATAGTCCTCGATCCAGACCCCAGGATCTGTTGTTCCGTCGTATGCCTCTATGTTTACGGGTTTGAATCCCTCTGGAAATTCATGGTCCAGCACCTCATCGGTGAAACATAGGGGATGTGCGGCACCCCTGTATCTGGGTGTACCATGTTGTTCGGATGTTTGTTGTGTTACATCGTATGCTGGGGCGCGCTTGCGTGGTCCATAGATGAATCTGGTTGCGCCGTCCTTTTGGTGCGAGCCCTCGCGTGGATCGCGTATTGTCTTGTGAGTGGCATTGTTTGCCGCTCTATGTTGGCCGTGAGGTCGTCTATCCGGCCAGGTGGCCATTTTGATTTTTGGTTGTGGGGGGTCTGAGTCCTCCTCATCGAATTCAGGTAGCAACTTCCGCTTTGGGTAGCTCTTGATGGGGCGATTGTCGCCGTACTTCGCTGCTGTGTTGACTACTTTACTCCATCTGATTTGGAGTGTGTCATGCGCAGCCTTGAGCCTTTGCTTCTGCTTTTTTAGACTCCTCGCGATGGCAACAAGCCTTTGACGGGCATTCTGCTGCTCCGGGTGCCTGTCTGGCGTTATGTCGTCCGGACTATTATCTTTGACATAATTGGTTTGTTCGGTTTGATTCTCTGTATTGCCGTGGTTCGGTAGTGGTTCGCCCTGCTCCAATGCCGGGTATGTATGATCGTTATTTCTGCCGAGGCGGGATTTGGGGCGGCCGCTTTGACTGCTTCTCGAGGGAACAAGCCTTCGGTGCATCCTTCCGTTCCTCCTCGTCGTCTTCTTTTGGTGTGTCCACCATGTATACATCATATGATGAAGTGGACGTCCAGCGCCCTGCGGGCGGTGGTTCCTCTTCGCCTCCTGCATCGTCGTCCATACCGTCGATGTTTTTGAAGTCGAAATCGAGCATGTCGGTTGAGTCATCGATAGTGACTATTAAGTTGGTGGTGGGTGGGCGTCGAATTTCTTCGTCGTCCGCATCCCAATCCTATTGGCCATAATCCGGCCAGGGCTCTCCTGACAAAGAGAGAGACCTTAGTGAATTCAGAATGTCGCCAAAGGGCGAGTGCTGAAAGATATCTGCGGCGGTGAATTCCATGACCGGCGCCCAATCGCATTCGATTGGCAGGGGCGCGGATGGTTCGAAGTCAGAAAAAGAGTCCGACACCTTGGAGTCACGGGCTGCGGAAAGGATTATGCGGGTGTTTGGCTCGATCTCCGTTCACACTGCAGCCCCTGAGGCGGTGTCTAACCAACCGTCCTCGATTGGCGCAGTTGGCTCCGAGCTAAGGGTCGGAGCTGATGCGGGCGCGGCCTCTAGGGTACTGTTCGGCGGCAGAGCTAGGTCATACCCATCGCGACAGTGCGGCGTGCCCGGCTGTGGCTTGAATCCGTCGAAGATCAAGTCTCCATGGATGTCGGCCGTGTAGTTCAAACTTCCAAATCTGACCTGATGGCCAGGGGCATAGCTTTCAATCTACTCCAGATGGCCAAGCGAATTAGCCCGCAGTGCAAAGCCACTGAATACGAAGATCTATCCAGGGAGAAAAGTCTCACCCTGGACCGCATCGCTATCGATGATATTAGGAGCCATCAAGCCTAACGGCGACGACACAGAGGAACTCTCAATGAAAGCACCAATGTCGGTGTCAAAACCGGCGGATCTCGGGTAGGGGGTCCCGAACTGTGCGTCTAGGCCGGATGGTAACAGGAGGCAGGGGACACGATGTTTTACCCAGGTTCGGGCCCTCTTGATGGAGGTAAAACCCTATGTCCTGCTTGATTAATATTGATGATATGGGTAGTACAAGAGTAGATCTACCATGAGATCAGAGAGGCTAAACCCTAGAAGCTAGCCTATGGTATGATTGTATGTTATGATTGTTGTCCTACGGACTAAAACCCTTCGGTTTATATAGACACCGAAGAGGGTTAGGGTTACACAAGGTCGGTTACAAAGGAGGAGATATCCATATTATTATTGCCTAGCTTGCCTTCCACGCCAAGTAGAGTCCCATACGGACACGAGACGAAGTCAGTATCTTCATAGTCCAACAGTCCGGCCAATGGAGATAGTCTGGCTGTACGGAGACTCCCTAATCCAGGACTCCCTCAGTTAGGGTTACACAAGGTCGGTTACAAAGGAGGAGATACACATATCCGTATTGCCTAGCTTGCCTTCCACGCCAAGTAGAGTCCCATCCGGACACAAGACGAAGTCTTCAATCCTGTATCTTCATAGTCTAACAGTCTGGCCAATGGAGATAGTCCAGCTGTACGGAGACCCCCACAGCGCCTATGGTGAAGGTGGCGCCGGATGCCCTGTCTTCATCAACCAGCACCTGCTTTGTCTCTGCACAATCTTGAGAGAACAGCTGCTTCTTCTTTGTCAGCGCAGCTCCTGGGGCCTCTAGGACCCCTTCCTCGGCCGGGCGCGCTGCTGCTGCGGCCCTGAAGGCGAGCTTGAGGGCCGTCAGGGCTTCATTGGTGTCACCGGCCACGGTGAGGACACCGTTGCTCCCCGACATCTTCATGACGTTGTAGGCGGGGTGAATTGCCGCCATGAACTTGGCCAGGGCTGGGTACCCGAGGATGGCATTGTACGGGAGGCCAATGCGGCCGAAGTCGAAGTTGATGAGTTTGGTGCGGTTGTTGTCACAGGTGCCGAAGGTGGTGGGGAGGCGGATCTACCCTAGGGGGCAGGTGGAGCTGTCGACGACTCCGAAGAAGGGCTTGGTGGAGCGGAGCCGGCCGTGCGGCACATGAAGCAAGCTAAAAGCTTACACGGAGAGTACGTTGAGGCCAGCCCCGCCATCGATGAGGGTCTTGGTAACCGCCACGTTGCAGATGGTGGGGGTGCAGAGCATCGGGAGCATGCTGGCGCCCGTGGTGGTCACTGGATGGTCTCTTGAGTCGAAGGTGAGGTCAGCCTTGGGTGTCGTCCATCCCGAAGGAGTTCCTTGATGCACGTGGGCGACACCCACCTGACGGAGGAACTGCTTGACATGGCGGTCCAACGGCGTGGGGTGCTGGTGCCGCGAAGCACGTGACGAGGAGGCCGCGCAACTCCTCCCAGGAAGCCACAAAAGATACCGGTAGGCTGAGCAGCTAGGCACGCGGTGCGCCTGTGAGGGCCATGGAAACCAGTTGGCCATGACCATGTCATCGCCACCAGCCTCCCAAACGGCTCCCTCGTATGCCTGAAGAAAGGTTGTCGGGTCCGCCGCACCGTCATACTTGTGCGGCATCTCCGGCATGAACCGGAGGGCGGGACTGAAGGTTTGGAGGCCCTCGGCTCCTGCGAGGGCACGCGTCAGTCCAGTCGATGGAGAAGCGTCTGCCATGAGAGCCGAACAGCAGAGCGTGGCGGATGGAGCGGCGGATCTCTGACGCACCCGACCTAGCACGCCAAATGTCGGATTTAGTGTTCCACAGACCCTTGAGCGGTTCAAACACTAGTATGCATGCGAAGAACTCGTCTTCCCCAACCTTCCCGCTCGCTAATCTCACGGCCTAGCTCGACGAACCCAACGGACAAGAGATGCAGTAGTTTACCTAGGTTCGGGCCACCTTGTGGTGTAAAACCCCACTCCTGCTTTGTGGAGGATTTGCCTCGAGGGGCTGAGGATGAACTAGTACAGTGGAGAACAACCTTCGGAGGAGAGGTGTTCTTGAGCTCGATGAGCTGGTGGGTGTGATGATGATCTGAATGATCCGTCCACGTCTATGGTGGTGGCTAAGTCCTATTTATAGTGGCCTTGGTCCTCTTCCCAAATGTGCTGCGGGAAGGGATCCCACAATGGCCAAATTCAAAGGGAGACAACTAGTACATGCTATCCTGACAAAAGTAGTCTTCGCCTGCAAAAGCTCCTGGTTGTGATGACACAGTGGGCTCCGCGATGACCTCCGTCCTGGAGGTCTTGGTCTTGTTGCACCAGAACGGAAACCTTTAGCTGATCCATTGGGACTTCGCGCTTGTGCTTGCCTCCTTAGCACCAAAGAGGAAACTGATATACTACGCCCGCTGGCGCCCGCCTGGCCTCGGTCGTCATGGCTCATGTCATATGAACCTCGGGAGGTGCACCTTGCATTGATATCTCCGCTCCTCGGGAGCCACCCTGGGGAAGCCCCCCCAGGGAGGTCTTGGTGTCGTCCACCTCACGAGGCTTGGCCCCTCGCAAGGGTCTTGAGTTGTCGATGCTGAAGCCGGGCCGTATCGGGCTGTTGATAGAGCCACATCATGGGCCGTAGGCATGCAAGTCTGGGTACCCCCATTCCCAGAACACCGACATACATGATGTGATATACGTTATCGTATGAGATGATCATGTTTTGTAAAAATTACTGGCAACTGGCAGGAGCCTTATGGTTGTCTCTTTACTGTATGAAATGCAAACACCATGTAATTGCTTTACTTTATCACTATGCGTTAGCGATAGCTGTAGAAGCAATAGTTGGCGAGACGACCACGATGCTATGATGGGGAACAAGGTGTCAAGGCGGTGACGATGGCGATCATGACGATGCTTTGGACATGGAGATCAAAAGCACAAGATGATGATGACCATATCATGTCACATATTTTTATTGCATGTGATGTTTATCTTTTATGCATCTTATTTTTCTTTTTACGATGGTAGAATTATAATATGATCCCTTCACTAAATTTCAAGGTATAAGTGTTCTCCCTGAGTAATGCACTGTTGCGACAGTTCCTCGTGTGATAGACTCTACATTCACATACAATGGGTGCAAGACAATTTTGCACATGAGGAATACTCGGGTTAAACTTGAAGAGCCTGGCATGTACAAACATGGCCTCAGAACACTAGAGACCAAAAGGTCGAACATGGATCATATAATAGATATGATCAACATAGAAATGTTCACCATTGATGTCTACTCCATCTCACGTGATGATCAGACATGGTTTTGTTGATTTGGATCACGTATCATTTAGATGACTTGAGGGATGTCTATCTAAGTGGGAGTTCTTAAGTAATTTGATTAATTGAACTTAATTTATCATGAACTTAGTCCAGATAGTATTTGAAAATCTATGTTGTAGATCAATAGCTCATGATATAGCTCCCTTATTTTTGATATATTCCTAGAGAAAAACTAAGTTGAAAGATGATAGTAGCAATGATGCGGACTGGGTCCATGATCTGAGGATTATCCTCATTGCTGCACAGAAGAATTATGTCCTTGATGCACCTCTAGGTGATAGACCTACTGCAGGAGTAGATGCAGACGTTATGTATGATGACTACTTGATAGTTTAGTGCACCATGCTTTACGGCTTAGAACGGGGACTTCAACAATGTTTTGAACGCCATGGAGCATATGAGATCTTCCAAGAGCTGAAAATGATATTTCAGACTCATGCCCATGTTAAGAGGTATGAGACCTCTGACAAGTACTTTGCCTACAAGATGGAGCAGAATAGCTCAGCTACTGAGAATGTGCTCAGAATGTCTGGGTACTACAACCGCTTGAATCAAGTGGGAGTTAATCTTCCAAATAAGATAGTGATTGACAGATTTCTCTAGTCACTACCACCAAGTTACTACAACTTCGCAATGAACTATAATATGCAAGGGATGGCGAAAATGATTCCCAAGCTCTTCGTGATACTGAAATCGACGAAGGTAGAAATCAAGAAATAGCATCAAATGTTGATGGTTGACAAGACCACTAGTTTCAACAAAAAGGGCAAGGGAAAGAAACAGAACTTCAAGTAAAATGGCAAGCAAGTTGCCACTCCCATGAAGAAGCCCAAAGCTAGACCCAAAACTGAAACTGAGTGCTTCTACTACAAAGGAAATGGTCACTGGAAGTGGAACTGCCCCAAAAACTTGGTGGATAAGAAGGATAACAAATAGAACAATGGTATATTTGATATACATGTTATTGATGTGTACTTAACTAGTGTTTTTAGCAATCCCTGGGTATTTGATACCGGTTCAATTGCTAAGATTAGTAACGCGAAACAGGAGTTGAAGAATGAAAATAGACTAGTTAAGAATGAGGTGATGATGTGTGTTGGAACTGATTCCAAGGTTGATAAGATCACCGCATACTCCCTCTACCTTCATGATTAGTGTTGAACCTAAATAAATGTCATTTGGTGTTTGTGTTGAGCATGAATATGATTGGATCATGTTTATTGCAATACAGTTATTCATTTAAGTCAGAGAATAATTATTGTTCTTTTTACATGAATAGGACCTTCTATGGTCATACACCCAATGTAAATGGTTTATTGAATCTCAGTCATAGTGATACACATATTCATAATATTGATCTCAAAAGATGCAAAGTTCGATAATGATAGTGCATCATATTTGTGGCACTGTCGTTTAGGTCATATTGGTGTAAAGCGCATGAATAAACTCCATGTAGATGGGATTTTGGAATCACCTGATTATGAATCATTTGATACTTGTGAACCATGCCTCATGGGCAAGATGACTAAAACTCTATTATCCGGAACAATGGAGCAAGCTAATGACTTATTGGAAATAATACATACCGATGTATGCGGTCCGATGAGTGTTGAAAGCTCGCGACGGGTATCGTTATTTTCTGACCTTCATAGATTATTTGAGAAGATATGGGTATATCTACTTGATGAAATGCAAGTCTGAAACATTTGAAAAGTTCAAAGAATTTCAAAGTGAAGTGGAGAATCATCATAACAAGAAATTAAAGTTTCTACGATATGATCGCGGAGGCGAATATTTGAGTTAGGAGTTAGGCCTTCATTTAAAACAATGTAGAGTTGTTTCACAACTCACGCCACCTGGAACACCACAGCGTAATGGTGTGTCCGAACATCGTAACCGTACTTTATTAGATATGGTGCGATCTATGATGTCTCTTACAGATTTACCACTACCGTTTTGGGGTTATGCATTAGAGACAGCTGCATTCACATCAAATAGGCACCGTCTAAATCTGTTGAGATGACACCATATGAACTATGGTTTGGTAAGAAACCTAAGCTATCGTTTCTTAATGTTTGGTGTTGAGAAACTTATGTCAAAAGGATTCAGCCTGATAAGCTTGAACCCAAATCAGAGAAGTGCATGTTCATAGGATACCCTAAGGAAACAATTGGGTACACCTTCTACCACAGATCCGAAGGCAAGATATTTGTTGCCTAGAATGGAACCTTTATAGAAAAGGAGTTTCTCTCAAAAGAAGTGAGTGGGAGGAAAGTAGAACTTGATGAGGTAATTGTACCTTTTCTCGAATTGGAAAGTAGCACACCAGTGAAATCCGTTCCCGTGATGCCTACACCAACTAGAGAGGAAGCTAATGATGATGATCATGAAATTTCGGATCAAGTTACTACTGGACCTCATAGGTCAAACAGAGCACGTTTTGCACCAGAGTGGTATGGTAATCATGTCCTGGAAGTCATGTTATTAGACCATGGCGAACCTACAAACTATGAAGAAGCTATGATGAGCCCGGATTCCGACAGATGGCTTGAGGCCATGAAATCTGAGATAGGATCCAAGTATGAGAACAAAGTGTGGACTTTGGTAGACTTGCCAGATGATCAGCAAGCCATTGAGAATGGATGGATCTTCAAGAGGAAGACGGGCACTAATGGTAGTGTTACTATCTATAAAACCTGACTTTTCGTGAAAGGTTTTCGACAAGTTCAAGGTGTTGACTGTGATGAAATTTTCT
Organism: Triticum aestivum; assembly: GCF_018294505.1. Taxonomy (NCBI): domain Eukaryota; kingdom Viridiplantae; phylum Streptophyta; class Magnoliopsida; order Poales; family Poaceae; genus Triticum; species Triticum aestivum. Next base: position 398,052,903 of record NC_057809.1, read on the forward strand.
CACTCATAGCGATGCTTAAGTGCCCGAATCATGTTAGCAATTGCTGCATTTTTATGAAATCTGGCAAAAAGATGTCAAAACTGCATTCCTTAATGATTTTTTAAAGAAGAGTTGTATATGATGCAACCAAAAGGTTTTTGTCGATCCTAAAGCTACTAAAAAAGTGTGCAAACTCCAGTGATCCATCTATGGACTGTTGCAAGCATCTCGGAGTTGCAATGTATGCTTTGATAAGGTGATCAAAGCATATGGTTTTATACAGACTTATGGCGAAGCCTGTATTTACAAGAAAGTGAGTGGGAGCTCTGTAGCATTTCTGATATTATATGTGGATGACATATTGTTGATTGGAAATGATGTAGAATTTCTAGATAGCATAAAAGGATATTTGAATAAGAATTTTTCAAGGTGAAGCTGCTCACATATTGGGCATCAAGATCTATAGAGATAGATCAAGACGCTTGATAAGACTTTCAATGAGTACATACCTTGACAAGATTTTGAAGGAGTTCAAAATGGATTAGTCAAAGAAGGAGTTCTTGCATGTATTGTAAGGTGTGAAGTTGAGTAAAGACTCAAAGCCCGACCACAACAGTGAAGGAAATATGACCTAGAGGCAATAATAAAGTTGTTATTTATATTTCCTTATATCATGATAAATGTTTATTATTCATGCTAGAATTGTATTAACCAAAACTTAGTACAAGTGTGGATACATAGACAAAAAGAGTGTCCCTAGTATGCCTCTACTTGACTAGCTCGTCAATCAAAGCTGGTTAAGTTTCCTAGCCATAGACATGTGTTGTCATTTGATGAACAGGGTCACATCATTAGGGAATGATGTGATGGACAAGACCCATCCGTTAGCTTAGCATAATGATTGTTTAGTTTTTCTACTATTGCTTTCTTCATGACTTATACATGTTCCTCGGACTATGAAATTATGCAACTCCAAAATACCAGAGGAACACCTTGTGTGCTATCAAATGTCACAATATAATTGGGTGATTATAAAGATGCTCTATAGGTGTCTCCGATGGTGTTTGTTGAGTTGGCATAGATCGAGATTAGGATTTGTCACTCTGTGTATCGGAGAGGTTTTTCTGGGCCCTCTTGGTAATGCACATCACCATGAGCCTTGCAAGCAATGTGACTAATGAGTTAGTCACGGGATGGTGCATTACGGAACGAGTAAAGATACTTGCTAGTGACGAGAATGAACTAGGTATGATGATACCGATGATCAAATCTCGGGCAAGTAACATACCGGTGACAAAGGGAACAATGTATGTTGTTATGTAGTTTGACCGATAAAGATCTTCCTAGAATATGTAGGAGCCAATATGAGCATCTAGGTTCTGCTATTGGTTATCGACCAGAGATGTGTCTCAGTCATGTCTACATAGTTCTTTGATTCACGGGCCTCCCCCCCGGGGTTAATGGGCCTTCATGGGCCCTAGTGGAAGAGAGGAGGCGGCGGCCAGGTGGAGGCGCCCCCCCAAGCCTAATCCGAATTGTACTAGGTTTGGGAGGCGGGCCCCCTTTCCTTCTTCTCCTCCCTCTCTTTCCCCCTTCTCCTTCTTGGAATAGGAGAGGGGGGGGCGAATCCTACTTGGACCGGGAGTCCAAGTAGGACTCCCCCCATGGCACGCCACACCTTTGCCGGCCTCCTCCTCCCCCCTCCTTTATATACGTGGGAGGGGGCACCCCAATGGCACACAAAAGTTTCTCTTAGCCGTGTGTGGTGCCCCCCTCCACGATTACACACCTCGGTCACATCGTCGTAGTGCTTAGGCGAAGCCCTGCGCCGGTAAACTTCGTCATCACCGTCACCACGCTGTCATGCTGACGAAACTCTCCCTCGACCTCAACTGGATCAAGAGTTTGAGGGACGTCACTGAGCTGAACGTGTGCTGATCACAGAGGTGTCGTACGTTTGGTACTTGGATCGGTTGGATCGCGAAGACGTTCGTCTATATCAGCCGCGTTACTAAACGCTTCCGCTTTCATTCTACGAGGGTACATAGACACACTCTCCCCGCTCTTTGCTATGCATCTCCTAGATTGATCTTGCATGATCGTAGGTAAATTTTAGAAATGCTACGTTCCCCAACACTGGATCCGAGCCAGGTCTATGCGTAGATGTTATATGCATGAGCAGAACACAATGAGTTGTGGGCTGTAATAGTCATACTGCTTACGTCTTACTTTGATTCGGCGGTATTATTGGATGAAGCGGCCTAGACCAACATTACATGACCGCGTTCATGAGACTGGTTCTACCAACGTGCTTCGGACACAGGTGGCAAGCGGGTGTCTGTTTCTCCACCTTTATTTGAATCGAGTTTGACTACGCCCGGTCCTTGTTGAAGGTTAAAACAGCACACTTGACGAAAAATCGTTGTGGTTCTGATGCGTAGGTAAGAACGGTTCTTGCTAGAAGCCCGTAGCAGCCACGTAGAACTTGCAACAACAAAGTAGAGGACATCTAACTTGTTTTTATAGGGCTTGTTTTGATGTGATATGGTCAAGACGTGATGATATATAAATTGTTGTATGAGATGATCATGTTTTGTAATAGTTATCGGCAACAGGCAGGAGCCATGTGGTTGTCACTTTATTGTATGAAATGCAATCGCCATGTAATTGCTTTAATTATCACTAAGCGGTAGCGATAGTCGTAGAAGCAATAGTTGGCGAGACGACAATGATGCTACGATGGAGATCAAGGTGTCAAGTCGGTGATGATGGTGATCATGGCGGTGCTTTGGAGATGATGAAGGCCATATCATATCACTTATATTGATTGCATGTGATGTTTATCCTTTATGCATATTATTTTGCTAAGTACAACAGTAGCATTATAAGATGATCTCTCACTAAATTTCAAGGTATAAGTGTTCTCCCTGAGTATGCACCGTTGTTACAGTTCATTGTGCTGAGACACCATGTGATGATCGGGTGTGATAAGCTCTACGTTCACATACAACAGGTGCAAGCCAGTTTTGCACACGCAGAATACTCATTTTAAACTTGATGAGCCTAGCATATGCAGATATGGCCTCAGAACACTGAGACTGAAAGGTCGAGCGTGAATCATATAGTAGATATGATCAACATAGTTATGTTCACCATTGAAAGCGACTCCATCTCACGTGATGATCGGACATGGTTTAGTTGATATGGATCATGTGATCATTTATATGACTAGAGGGATGTCTATCTAAGTGGGAGTTCTTAAGTATGATTAATTGAACTTTAATTTATCATGAACTAATTACCTGATAGTATTTCGCATGTCTATGTTGTTGTAGATAAATGGCCCGTGCTACTGTTCCTTTGAATTTTAATGCGTTCCTAGAGAAAGCTAAGTTGAAAGATGATGGTAGGAACTACACGGACTGGTTCCGTAACTTGAGGATTATCCTCATTGCTGTATAGAAGAATTACATCCTGGAAGCATTGCAAAGTGCAAAGCCCGCTGCAGGAGAAACACCAGATGTTATGAACGTGTGGAAGAGCAAAGCTGATGAGTACTCGATAGTTCAGTGTGCCATCATGCTTTACGTCTTAGAATTGGGACTTCAACAATGTTTTGAACATCATGGAGCATATGAGATGTTCCAGGAGTTGAAGTTAATATTTCAAGAAAATGCCCGGATCGTGAGATATGAAGTCTCCAATAAGTTCTCTAGCTGCAAGATGGAGGAGAATAGTTCTGTCAATGAACATATACTAAGAATGTCTGGGTACCACAACCACTTGAGTCAACTGGGAGTTAATCTTCCTGGTGATAGTGTCCTTGACAGAGTTCTTCCATCACTGCCACCAAGCTACAAAAGCTTCGTGATGAACTATTATATGCAAGGGATGGATAAGACAATTCCCGAGCTCTTTGCGATGCTAAAGGCTACGGAGGTAGAAATCAAGAAGGAGCATCAAGTGTTGATGGTTAACAAGACCACTAGTTTCAAGAAGAAGGGCAAAGGGAAGAAGGGGAACTTCAAGAAGAACGGCAAGCAAGTTGCTGCTCAAGTGAAGAAGCCCGAGTTTGGACCGAAGCCTGATACTGAGTGCTTCTACTGCAAAGGGACTGGTCACTGGAAGTAGAACTGCCCCAAGTATTTGGCGGATAAGAAGGATGGCAAAGTGAAAGGTATATTTGATATACATGTTATTGATGTGTACCTTACTAATGCTAGTAGTAGCGCCTGGGTATTTGATACTGGTTCTGTTGCTCATATTTGCACCTCGAAATAGGGGCTACAGATTAAGTGAAGATTTGCTAGGGACGAGGTGACGATGCGCGTGGGAAATGGTTCCAAAGTCGATGTGGTCGTGGTCGACACGCTACCTCTACATCTACCTTCGGTATTAGTTTTAGACTTGAATAATTGTTATTTGGTGCTGTTGGTGTACTAGAATAGGGGTACCCTAGTACCCCGAACTTGTGCACGGGCAGTTGCAGCACCCCGCGGCAAGGCTTGCCGGGCGAACGCCAAGACCCTCCAAGGTTCCCTTGGAGCCATCCAAGAGGAAAGTATTTAAGCTAAGGAGACAAGACCCCAGCAAGAGGAGCTTGCCAGGAAGGCCAACCAAGGCGCACCAAGGAACTTGCCGCGACGTGCCACGCGCTCCGGCAAGGCGACAAGGCCCCGGCAAGAGGAGCTTGCCGGGAAGACTGGCCGAGGTACTTCGAAGCCCGGTGAGCGACAAGCCTCCGGGCCCGACAAGATAGCAGCAGCGGCAAGGCGCTTGCCGCGGCAGGCGGCCACTCTGCGCCCATGCTCCAGCGCATCCACCAACATGTCGCTCTGGGGGCCTCTCCGGGCGCGCGTGGCGGGAGGCTGTGCAGCCAGCGGTGCGCAGTGGCATGCGAAGCTGACAAGATCGCCATCGTGGCGAACGATGGCGCCCCTAACGGTCCTTTTCTGCACTGTTCGGGCGACTCAGACGGGCATTTAATGCCCTTGTCCCCTGCCGTCAGGGTTAGGTAGGGTGCACTGTACAAGCAACTGTACCAACTACCTCGCTTTTTACGTTTTTACCCTCCTCTGCGTTGCCACCTGTCGGTGACCCCTTTAGCCTATAAAAGGAGGCCCATGCGCAACGTAGGGGGGGTTCGGTTCAGCCCGAGGTTCGATCACTTCGACTCGGTTGTAAACCAGAAAGAGACCACGCTCTCTCGAGAGCAAGAACACAAGATAACATAGCCAGACAAGCAGCAGTAGGAGTATTATCTCTCCGGAGAGCTCCGAAGCTGGGTAAACCGCTCGTGTGCTTCGCCTCGATCTGCTCTTCGTGCAACCACCGCCCCCACCGAACCGAAAGGGGGCTGGTCAGCCGGCCCAATAGGTGTTCGTGGGTCAGTTTCCCCCGACATCTTTGGCGTGCCAGGTAGGGGGCGTCGAGATTGTGTGAACCTGATTCAGTGTTCACACGAGCTAGATCTTCATTCCCTTCATCAACATGCCACTGAAGAAGAAGACTTCGGCGGCAGCCGCTCCCTCCACGTCATTTCTGCCACCGTTGGAGCAAACGGGTGGTGGAGTGGATGCCGGCGGAAGAACAGCCGTCGATGAGGGTGTTCACAGTGCTGCCAAGTCCAAGGACAAGGCACCACAGACCTCGGCGTCCGTACGCGCACCGCGCCCGTCTCAGGAGGCGCAGGACCAACAGCATCATGGTGTTCGCAGCACCATACGTCCGATAGACCAAGGCCAAGCTGGTGGATCTTGGGGCGCCCAAGACCAGCATGCACGCCAGCATGCTGGCACGAGCGGGGCACGGTCGCCTGGACGGGATACTGCTCCTTCTAACATAGTTAGAAGTTCGAGCACGTCCCGCTCCTCGCGCCGTCCGCCACTGCCACCCACCACTCCAGCAGAAGCTTTGGCGCGAGCTCAACTTCTCCTAGATTACCCTCCAACGTCGAACAAGATCGACGAATGGAGGGCTACCATTCAGAGTCTCATCGGCTACGCCAACGGCGACACTCCACGGCGGCCGAGCGCGTCGCCGCCGCGGCAGGGTTGCCAGGCGCGAGCCAGTGGCAACGAAATGGGTGGAGGTGCAACTACCATGCAATCACCGCCCCAAAGGCCAAGATCGCCGACTCGTCGGATCTACCTCGACAGCGACTCCACTGCATCGTCGGATCCACGAGCTCGTCGCGATCAGCGCCAAGTTCTTCATGATCGACAACAAGAAGACGCTCGAACCCGCATCGAGCGCCGAAGAGAAGCGCGACGTCAATCCGACAAGCGCGCTGGGCCCTCTGTTGACATGCATGCGCCAGGGGAACCAGGTGATCTGCCGTACGCGGTAGGTTGCCCTGCGTTCACTCGTGAGCTGCGGCAAGTCCAGTGGCCCAGCACAAAGAACTTCAAGCCAGACGTACCGGAGAAGTACGACGGCAAGACGCATCCGTCAGAGTTCCTCAGCATCTACACCATTGCGATGCAAGATGCCGGGGGACGAGATGACAAGATCCTTGCCAACTACTTCCCGCTGGTGCTCAAGCCCAACCTCAGATCCTGGCTCATGCACTTGCCGGAAAACTCCATATCCTCTTGGGCTGATCTATGCCATCAGTTTGTCGGCGCCTTCACCGGCGGACACAAGCCTCATGGCCAGGAGAGTGATCTTCATTTGCTCGCCCAGAAGGAAGGATAGCCCCTGCGCAAGTACATTCAGAGATTCAGCAGTGTGCAGCACAACATCCCAGATGTCCACCCTGCCGCGGTGATCAGCGCGTTCCATCAGAATGTGCGAAACTGCAGGATGCGGGAGGAAATGGTGATGTGCAAGATCAGGGATGTTAGTGAGTTATACGCACTGGCCGACAAGTGTGCGCGTGCTGAGGAAGGAAGGAGATTCCCCGGAGAAAATATAGGAGCGGGGGGGATCTGACAGTGAAGACGCTGCCCCGGCAAGGAAAAACCGGCGGCGAAACAATAGAAGGAGGAAAGGCAAAGAAGTGCTAGTTGTTGAGTAGTCCGGCAACGGTGGCGGCGCCAAGGAAGCCAAAGCTGGTGACTCCGACAAGGAGGTTTCCGCGGAGGTGGCGGTCGCCGACAAGCAGGACGGCACCAACAAGCAGTATTGCAAGATTCACCGCACCAAGGGCCATGATCATCAGAACTGCAAGAGGGTCGAGCAGCTTGTTGAGCAACAGAAAGCTGAATACGAGCGGCGCGACAAGGAGAGAGCCCAGGAAGGAGCTGGTGGATCCGGCAAGAAACGTCCCGGCCGAGGAGGACGCCACGGCAAGGCCAAGCAGCGGCAAGGAGACAGACCTCCTCGCGGCCGCGACAAGGATGAAGATGAGGGCGACGATGAAGATATGGATGATGAGGACACTGATGAGCAGGAGTTCCAGAAAGCCACAGAGGTCCTGTGCGTTGACGGTGGTGCTTCTCTGCACACCTCGCACCGCCAGCTCAAGAAGTGGGTGCGAGAAGTTAATGCAGCAGAACCACCCATCGAGTCACGCAAGCCTCTGAAATGGTCCAGCACGCCTATCATCTTTGATATTGAGGACCACCCTGATCGCATAACCGCGGTCGGGTGTTTGCCGATGTTGGTTTCACCAACAATCCGCAACCTCAAGGTCACAAAGATGCTAGTTGACGGCGGGGCCGGCTTGAATCTGATCTCCTCCGCGGTGCTCCAGAAACTCCAGATCCCTAACAGTGAGCTCGAAGAGACCGACACATTTCAAGGAATTAACCCGGGAAGGAGCAAGCCAAAGGGAAAGATCATGTTGCCGGTAACATTTGGCAGTGAGCTGAACTTCAGGACTGAGAGGGTCACGTTTGACGTTGCCGACTTTCCATTACCTTACAATGGAATCCTTGGCCGTCCGGCACTCGCCAAGTTCATGGCAGCCTCTCACTATGCGTACAATGTACTGAAAATGCCAGGCCCAATAAGTGTCATCTCTGTCCCTGGCGACAAGAAAGATGCTCTTATCTGTGCCGACAAGATCTACTGGGAAGCAGCAGCCGCAGCAGAACGAAGGACACTTGCCGCTGAAACTCCCGGGGGGGAGAAGAAGACCAAGTCCGGCAAGAGCTCTGATGCCCACTCCGGCAAGCGCACCTCTTCGGAGTGCTGCGCTACCATCAAGGACGCACCATCAAGCTCCACCGGCAAGTGTAAGAAGGCAATGGCAGCTCCACCTGAGACCAAGAAGGTGTCCGCCAAGGAGGATGGCGCTGGTGATACTTTCACCATCAGCGCCACTCTTGACCCCAAATAGGAAAGCGCGCTCGTTGCTTTCCTGCGGGCGAATGTCGACGTGTTTGCATGGCAACCGTCTGATATCCCCGGTGTTCCCAGGAAAGTAATTGAGCACCACCTTGCTGTCTGTCCTCAGGCGCGGGCCGTCAAGCAAAGAGTTAGGAAGCAGGCAGTAGAGCGCCAAGAATTCATAGCAGAGGAAATCAAGAAGTTGGAAGCAGCAGGCCTTGTCAGAGGAGTGCTCCATCCCACGTGGTTGGCCAATCCTGTTGTTGTGCGCAAGGCTAACGGGAAATGGAGACTTTGTATTGACTTCACTGATGTTAATAAAGCTTGTCCCAAAGACCCATTTCCCTTGCCGCGTATTGACCAGATTGTTGACTCCACAGCCGGATGTGATTTGCTTTCATTTCTTGATGCATACTCAGGATATCATCAGATCTTCATGGCAGAAGATGATGAAGAGAAAACTGCATTTATCACCCCGTGTGGCACGTACTGCTTCGTACGGATGCCTTTCGGTTTGAAGAATGCTGGTTCAACATTCGCAAGGGTAGTCCACCACGCTTTTGAACCGTAGATGCACAGAAATGTGGAAGCCTTCATGGATGACATAGTGGTCAAGAGCAAGAACATGGCGACCCTAATTCAAGATTTAGACGAGACATTTGCAAATCTGCGCAAGATCAACCTCAAGGTCAACCTCGAGAAGTGTGTGTTTTGAGTCCCCTCCGGCAAGCTTCTCGGGTTCTTCGTGTCTCAGCGGGGAATTGAAGCCAATCCCGACAAGATCAAGGCCATTGAGCAAATCGAAGCACCAAAGCGCGTCAAGGATGTACGAAGACTTGCCGGTTGCGTGGCTGCTCTCAGCAGGTTTATCTCTAGATCTGCTGAACGCGCCCTGCCATTTTTCAAAATTTTGAAGAAGGCAGGTCCAATGAAATGGACTCCGGAAGCGGAGGCTGCGCTGCAGGACTTGAAGAGATACCTGTCCTCCACTCCAACGCTTGTCGCACCTAAGCTGCAAGAGAGGTTGCTGCTGTATATAGCGGCAACCAATCAAGTGGTTAGTGCTGCGTTAGTGGCGGAGAGAGAGGCAGATGATGAGCCGGCAACCGTGGCAGGCGCATCCAACGACAAGCAGGGGGCTTCACCGACAAGCTCTGGTCCCGACAAAGATGGATCTGCGCAGGAGCACGACAAGATGCAGAAAAGAATGGTGCAGCGCCCAGTTTACTTTGTCAGTTCCCTTCTGCAGGGGGCTAGGTCAAGCTACTCTGGTGTGCAGAAGTTGCTTTTCGGCCTCCTCATGGCCTCGAGAAAGCTGCGCCATTACTTCCAAGCACATGAGATCACAGTAGTCACTCGCTTTCCGCTAAAGAGGATACTGCAAAATCCAGAAGCAACAGGCAGGATTGTCGAGTGGGCGCTGGAATTGTCAAGCTTTGGCCTCAAGTTTGAGAGCACCTCAACTATCCAAAGCAGAGCATTGGCAGAGTTCATAGCAGAGTGGACGCCAACCCCAGATGAAGAAATTCCAGAGACGAGAATCCCCGTCAAAGAGGCAAGTAAAGAGTGGCTAATGTACTTTGATGGTACCTTCTCGCTGCAAGGCGCCGGTGCGGGCGTGCTGCTTGTCGCACCCACCGGAGAGCACCTCAAGTACGTAGTCCAGATGCACTTTCCCAAGGAACAAGCAACCAACAATACTGCAGAGTATGAAGGATTGCTTGCCGGTCTCAGAATCGTAGCAGACCTTGGGATCAAGAAGCTTATTGTCAGGGGTGACTCACAGCTTGTCGTCTGCCAAGTAAACAAGAGCTACCAGAGTCCATTGATGGAAGCGTATGTTGATGAAGTGAGGAAGCTAGAAGAGCACTTTGACGGCCTACATATGGAGCATATCCCAAGAGCTCAGAATGACATTGCTGATGGCTTGTCAAAGTGCGCCGCACTAAAGTTACCTGTGGAACCAGGGATCTTTGTGCTTAAGTTGACTCAACCATCCGTAACACCATCAACTGGACAAAGCAAGAAGAGGAAGTTGGTTTCTGGTGACTACTTTCCGGCAGAGCTTCCCGAAGCCGCCGCCAAGAAAGTCCCCAAGATCAACACCAAGGATGCTGAGGGGCAGTCTGCTCCGGCAAGCCTTATGGTTTGTTCCATTGAAGTAGACGCTCCCGACAAGTTTTGCTCCGGCAACCTTGCTGGGGAACATCAAGCTCCGGCAGGACCACAAGCCCTTGCCGTGGAAGCGGATGTTCCCGCAGCAGCAGATATGCCTTTAGTCCTTGTTGTCGAGCCACAAGCTCCAGCATGGGCACAACAGATTGTCCACTTCCTTCAGACAGGAGAACTTCCCGAAGAACAAGAAGAAGCGGAAAGAGTAGCCCGGCAGTCAAGTATGTACTAGTTTGTCGATAGCATACTGTACAGAAGAAGACTCAACGGTGTGAAATTGAAGTGTATTTGCCGGGAAGATGGACAAAAGCTGTTGGCAGAGATACACGGAGGCATATGTGGCCACCACATTGGCGCAAGAGCACTTGCCGGCAAAGCTTTCCGGCAAGGTTTCTTTTGGCCGACAGCCCTCCAGGATGCAACTGCACAAGTAACCAAGTGTGAAGCGTGCCAGTTCCACTCCAAACAGATACACCAGCCAGCTCAAGCTCTCCAGACGATCCCTTTATCCTGGCCATTTTCGGTCTAGGAGCTTGATATCCTCGGCCCTTCCCCCGAGCTGTCAGGGGCTTTGAGTACTTGTACGTTGCAATCGACAAGTTCACAAAGTGGCCGGAAGTGCAGCCAGTGAGGAAGGTGACAGCACAGTCAGCAGTCAAGTTCTTCAGGTCGATTGTTTGCCGTTTCGGGATCCCTAACAGGATCATCACCGACAACGGCACACAATTCACGAGCCGCACCTTCATGCAGTACGTCCAAGACCTTGGCGCCAAGGTCTGCTTCGCTTCTGTTGCTCATCCGAGAAGCAATGGTCAAGCAGAGAGGGCAAATGCTGAAGTGCTGCGCAGGCTCAAGACCAGAACTTTCGACAGGCTGCACAAGTGCGGAAAGAACTGGATTGAGGAGCTGCCGGTGGTTCTTTGGTCGATCAGAACGACGCCAAATCGAGCCACTGGCCAGACACCTTTCGCTCTAGTTTATGGAGCAGAGGCAGTTCTCCCCACGAAACTCGTATATGGGTCACCTCGAGTGCTCGCTTATGATGAGCTTGAGCAAGAACAGCTGCGGCAAGATGACGCGCTGCTCCTTGAGGAAGATCATCTTCAGGCCGCTGTACGAGCTGCTCGATACTAGCAAGCTTTGCGCCGCTATCATAGCCGCAAAGTTAAAGCCAGAAGCTTCGAGGAAGGCGACCTTGTTCTTCGGCGCGTTCAGTCCGCCAAGAATTCCAACAAGTTGATGCCGAAGTGGGAAGGCCCCTATAGGGTGAAACAAGTCACAAGGCCCGGCGCTGTCCGCCTTGAGACTGAAGATGGCATTCCGGTGAGCAACTCCTGGAACATAGAACATCTTCGTAAGTTTTTCCCGTAGGGCGCGGTTGCCGGAACCCGTTCCGGCAACCACCTTTTGTACAAGTCTTGCCGCTGTTGCATGTAATCCTTTGTACAAAGCCGGGCGCAGATCCCGTGCATAAGTAAAATGCCATGTGCTCCGCACAGCTTCTCCATTTCATGCATTAGTTCATTTCTTGCATGCGATTATCTGACACTTTGTGCAGCACCTACATCCGGTAAGCAGTAACGAGCCGAAGAGCTCCATATTATTATTTTCTCTTTTTTCTTTTTCTTTTAAAGGAAAAGAAGGTTCCCTCGCACACAAGTTTGCCGGGGGGAAGGAGAAGATTGTGGTGTGGACCAGACGTCGTTCAAAGCAAAAGTTTTGCCTTGCCGGGAAGCAAACGACAGAAAAGCTAAGTTGCCAAAGTTTGAGCAATCAGTTTTTAAAATTTTAGAGTTATCTTCCTCGAACGACCCTGCTTTGTATGGAAAACCTGTGCGCGGAGGAACCAACTCGTGGCTAGTTGCGCCCCCACTTTGTTTCGAGTCCGCTCAACAGCTTGAGTGTGCTGCATCTAGTCGCGACAAGGTTTCTTGTCGGAAGCAGCGCCGCCAACAGGCTGCTGAAGTTCCGCACTCAGCGCTCGCGGCTCGGGCGCTTGTGCCGACAAGTTCCCTAGAAGCGTAGGGTAAAAACATACAAAGGAAGGAATCTAGTAGAGGAAATAACATAGCAATTGATAATATAAATAAAGTTATATTACAAGATAACTTGTCGCAGCTCTAATAGACTGTTTTCATAACATGGTTAGCAGCGACAAGGGAAAAGAAGAAATAGGCGGCCTAATCTACGCGTCCGCCCTCGACTCTCTTGATCTCGCTCACCTTGTCCACAATGGGTGCGACAAGGGCCTTGAGTGCATCCAGATCGGCGTCAGGCGGCAAGGACCTGAGGACGTTGGTGAAGTTGAGGCCTGGGTTGCGGAAGGCCACCTTCATCAGCACCTTCTGAAAAACCCCGGCGCAGATTTTGCGCGACTCGTCGGCCAGCTGCTTCGGGATCCTTTCCCGGAGCCGCTGGAGTGCCGTCGCCACGCCCTTGAAGAATAGGCTGAGCTTGGCGCTGGGTTGAAGGCTCTCGTCGGAAGGATATCCAAAGTCCTCCATCCCCAGCTGCGCCAGCTCCTCGTTGATGATGGCGGCAGTGTTCACCAGACCCTCGGTCCAGTGCTCCACTGTGTCCCTAAACGAGTTCTGAGTAACTGCAATGCTCTCCAGCAGCGCCGCGTCAGCCTTGACCTTCTCCGCCAAGGTCTTCTCCCGCTCCTTGGCGGCCTCCAGTGTCTGCGTCAGCGTGGCCAGCTTCAGTTCCAGGTCTGCTTTGGAATCCTTGGCGGCTCTGAGATCCTTGCCCCTCTCAGCGAGAAGGCCTTGCAGCTCACCGTGTGCGGCAGCATCCTTCTCGCGCTCACGCTTGAGCGCGGCAAGCTCCTCGCCGCTCTTCCCAATATCGGCCTCCAGCCGCGCCACCTTCTCCTCTAGCTCTTTCTTGGCGGCCTCTATAGTTGCCGCGGCATCCTTTGCCTCCTTGAGCGCCCCGCCAAGTGCTCGCTCGCGCTCGGCGAGCTCTTCCTCATAGCTGTCGAGGTGGGCCTTCCGCTGCACCAGCTCGCCTTCCCGCGCGGACTGCTTCTCAGCAGCCAGCCTTTGCTCCTCCTCAACTTCGACCTTCTCGAGAAGAAAGGCCGTGCGCTCCTCGTCGACTCGCTCCCGCTCCTGCGCTAGTGACCAGAGAGCTTCTTGATTTTGGCCCCGGAGCTCCTCCGCGTGCTTCTCCATGTCCACTCCCGCCTTCGCGACAAGTGCTTCCCGGGAAGCCAGCTTGGCTTGCTGGGCGCGGTAGAGTGACAGCAGCTTCCGCAGCAGCTGCTCCTCCTCGGGCTCGCCACTGCTGCTGCCGGACACGTCAACCAATGACAGTCCAGCAGAGGCGAGCACCTCCCCATCAAAAGTCTCCCCCTCGACCGGCGCCCTGGAGCTCGACGCCCATGGTAGCTTAATGAAGATGTCGTCGCCGACCTTCAAGTAGGCGCCGGGCTGGGGCTCCTCGGAGCCCGGCTCCGCAGAAGCAGCAGAGGGTTCGGCGGTCGGCGCAGCGCCTAGCGCTCCTGCGGCCTCAGGTTCGTCAATGCGATCGCCCGACCCCTCGCCGGCTTCCGCAGCTGCAGCCCCGGCGGCCTCCTCGCCGGCGGTCTCATCAGCACCGGCACCTTCCTTGCCGGCGCCCTCTATCTCCATTGGCTCAACCGTAGATGGGTCTGAAGAACGAAGAAGGGAGGAAAATCAATCAAAGATCCAAGAAAGGAAAAACGGAAGAAACAGAACCCAAGGGAAAGTTTCTGGGCAAGTGGATTACCTGCGCCAAGATCTTCAGTTGCGGCCTCGGTTGCCGCAGGATCAGCAGTGCCGTCCCTTGCCGGGGAGTCCCCCATTGCCGGAGAGCGCTCCCTTGCCGGGGACTCCTCCCTTGGCGGTGCAGTCGAAGCAGGTGGCACCTCGAGACCGGCCTCCGGGCGCTCCTGATGAGGCTGCTCTGCTCCTGCACAAGTCAACAAGAAAGATATCAGCGAAGGAAAAAGCACTCAAGCGCGCCCGGCAGCAGAAGGTTAAACTATGAACTTACGCTGGGGGCTGCTTTGAGGAGTGATTGTCGGGTCCGTCAAGGTGATCTCGGACCCACCCCCTATCGACAAGGTGGGGTCATCTTCGATGACGATCACCGCGGCCTTGGCCCTCTTCGCCGCTCTCTGGGCCAGTGTTCTGAAAAGAACGGAGTCCAGATTGGAGCAAGTCAGATACAAGATATAAACAGTAACATTGAAGGATTATAAGAGCACCAAAGAAACTCACTCTTCTTCCTCCTCGTCGGAGCTGAGCACAGAAAGATCGAAGTCCGGCCCTCCTCCGGTGCGGCGAGGTGGAGGAGTAGGATCCCTTGCCTGCTTGGCGGGGGCAGTGGCGGTGGCCCGGGAAGATCCCGCTCCAGTTACCGCTGTTGCGTGAGGCGCTCCCGCGGCAACATTGCTTGCCGCGGTAGAGCGCGTCACGCGGCTCGGTGGCTGCGGAGCCGGCTGCCGCCCCGCTGCGTCCCCGGCCCTGCGAAGGCGCCTCCTTGGCGGGGCCGGGGGCTCCGCCTGCGAGAAGTTATCTGAAGGCTCAGCCTCCTCCTCGCCGGCCTCGCTCGACTCGGCTTTAGAACCGGCAGGCTCCTCTTCACCCATGAACTCCGCGCGTTCGGCAAGGTTTGCCGCCTCTGCAGCCTCTGCCTCCTCAACGGTGAACCCGAATGCGCCCGCGGCAGCTGCAGCCGCAGCCTCTTCCGCCCTAGTGGCGATGAGCTGCAGCTCCTCGTCGGTGGTGTCACGGGTGAGGCTCTTCTGCTCGTCGGCGCGGACCGGCACTTCCTCCAAGGTGTCGAAGAACGCTCGCACAACGTCATCCGCAGGCTCTTGCCAAGTTGGGACGATGTCGTGTGAATCGCACAACGGCATCATGGCGCGGATCCGGTCAAGTGAAGAGTTGTTGCACAAAGGAACTACGCCCCTCGGCAGTGTGAATGGGTGCTGGGGGTCGCGTTTGAATAATTCCAAGAGCATTGCGTCCAACTCCAAGACGGTAAAGTTGTAGTTGAGGCCCGGCCGCAGTCTCATGATGTCCGCCGAGTTCTTGAACTCCCAGGCGGGCCTCCCCCTCTCTTGCAGGGGGGCAATGCGGCGGCGGAGGAAATCTGCCCCGACAGCACCTACAGTGAGCCCGGCAAGCCTGAGGGGAAGAATCCTAGTGATGGCGATCTTCAGCCTCTCGTCTTCCGGGGCCACGTTGCTCCAGTCATTGTCGCGCAATATTGGAGTTTGGCGCACGGCGGTGAAGGGCTGCGGATTCTCCTCGACGATCCTACACCACTCCGCTCTCCACTCCTCCCACTTGCTGCGGAGCTCACCATCCAAGTACGCCTCCTTCTTGCCGACTCTCGAGACCCAGGCAATCCCTCCAGCAAGCGGCTCTCCTCTCTCTACCCGAGGAATGAAGTAGTGGCGGAAAAGGGCAACACTAGGGTGGACTCCGACAAAGTTTTCGCACAAGTGTGCGAAAACTTCCATGGTCAGGACAGCATTGGGGGTGAAGTCAAGGAGGCGGAAGCCATACGTGTTCATAATGTCACAAAAGAACTTCGAGAAGGGCGGGCAGAGCCCGCAGTAGAAGAATAGCGGGAAGAACGGGTACCCATTTGGAGCCAGCTTCGAAGCGGTAGCCGGGAGTACCCTCGTGCACGGATGCGCACGCGTCTCCGTCGCCCAAAAGAGGTAGAAGTACTCCCTCAGCTCCTGCACGCCGAGCTGGGGGGTGAAGATCGCCCGCTCCTTCCGCAGCACCGCGAGCCGCTGTGCCTCGGCCGACTTCACACCCTTTCCCTTGTCGGCTTTCGGGCCCATGGCGGAGGTGGTGGAGAAGGTCGATGGCGTGGTGATGCTGGTGGCAAT